>NC_059372.1:33155430-33480430 GCF_019703515.2 Myxocyprinus asiaticus
TCTCAGCATTGTGTTCTGTTCAGTTAAGTTGTCTCAATTGTGAAGTTCCAGGTTTGTTCTTTAACTCCCTTTCTATTGCACATTATCATAATGAAAGATGGATACTGAAGGTAGGGTACATTAAGTGGTATGCAAGTTGTATACAGATTGTTGAGAGCCTGTTTGACATTATTAGTTGCTCTTATGGATTGTATTTTACAAAAATGTAATTACTTTAAATTTGTCAGTTACTGAATGTGTTTGATACTGTATTTGCATTAATAAAAGCCTAATGTTGTAAGGCCATCTCTTGTCTGAGCCATTTCTATGCAATCAGTTTTCAGGAGTTTAAATTTTAGAATGTAACATTTTTGTAACATGCTTCTAGCAGTGTTATACTGTAAAGATCACATTATACAGTACTTTCATTTTACAGTAATAAACAGTTTATGAATATTACAATAGGAACACTAAAATAACAGTATAATGGCAACCACACTGCTGACAGGATTATACTGTAAAGCTTATATTTTATACAGAACAGTACTGTAATGTTTTTTGCAGTAATAAACTGTTGTTGTAGATTAAAGTAGGTACATTGTAGAATAACAGTTTTATGATGGCAAATGTAGCTGCCAGTACTTTACTGTAATTTAACAGGGACATTTTTTACAGTGGATAAAACTGTAATATCTATAATGTCTTAGAGTCATCATTGTGTAGTTTGATAAAATACAATTGTGAATTGTTTAAAAATAAGTAATTAAATAATAATTGTATTTATAACCCCAGTGAGCAAGCCGAAGGTGACTGTGGCAAGGAACACAAAACTGGAGAAATGGAGAATGGAGAAAAATAACCTTGGGAGAAACCAGGCTCAAGGTTAGGGCCAGTTCCCCTCTGGCTAACCAGCATGAATATAATGCCAATATTACTTATGTATAGTGCAAGTCATGGTTTAAGTAAGTGTTAAGGGTCAGTGTTTAAAAAAAGATTTTGAATGAACTGTAAGATTAATGACTAATGTCTTTGAAGTCCATCCTGGATTAACTGCAGAAGTTCACATAGATGCAATTGTCCTTGTTAGTTGGCTGATGAAGGGTTTTGTTGACAATTAATTGATAGTCTATGCATTCCATTTCAAGAGTGTAGTCCATCATTAGACCAAGGTGATGCAGGCAGAGATCAGTTAGATGCATCACAGTTCAACCTGGCCGGTAATTTCGGTGAGGTCTATCCTAAGTCCAAGGTTCAGGCTATGGCATATGAAGTATCCCATGTCTTATGGTTGGATTTGGCATCAGGTCATCCTCTGAAGTCCATCGTAATAGACTGAAGTGATGTTTGGCTGGCACCGGCTGCTATTAGTCATCATCACACAGCGACACATAGCAGTGGAGTCCAACACCAAGCAGGAACGGAGCTGGATCTGGCCGGTTCTGGTGACCTCAGGATAGGAGTCCCAAGGTTGAGACAGGGAAACAAATAAAATAATATTAGCATAGATGCCATTCAATTTATTGCAGAGTTATACATCATGATCACTGTTTCTGGTTCTGGCAGACCTAACTAAAGCAGCCTAATTGTGAGTTGAAGGATAAATTAGGTGTATGCCTGGCTAACTAGATGAGTCTTTAGTCTAGACTTAAACTGAGTGAGTGTGTCTGCATCTCGAACAGTGTTAGGGAGACTATTCCGTAGTTTAATAGTCTCCCTATTTGTGGATTTTGATATTTTAGGAACTATTAACAGGCCAGAATTTTGCGATTGTAATGAACGTGATGGAATATAGCTTATTAGAAGGTCACTTAAGTACTGCGGAGCTAGACCATTCAATGCTTTGTATGTAGTTAACAGAATTTTAAAATTAATAAGAAATTTAACAGGTAGCCAATGTTATGATGATAAAATGGGGCTAATATGATCATATTTCTTGGTTCTCGTCAGCACTCTGGCTGCTGCATTTTGAACCAACTGAAGTTTATTTATTGATCTTGCTGGACATCCTCCCAGTAATGCATTACAATAATCTAGTCTTGAGGTCATGAATGCATGAATTAGTATTTCGGCATCAGCAACAGAGAGCATGTGTTGTAATTTAGCAATATTTCTTAGGTAGAAGAATACTGTTCTACAAACATTGGTAATTTGATTTTCAAAGGACAGATTGGTATCAAATATAACACCTAAATTCTTCGCTGTTGAAGATGATGTAACATTACATCCATCGAGAGTCAAATTATATTTTAGCGGCTAATTTTTAGAGGTTTTTGGTCCAATAATTAGTACCTCTGTTTTGTCGGAATTGAGTAGAAGGAAATTTCTGGCCATCCAATCTTTTATTTCATTGATACTCTCTGCTAATTTGGAGGATTGTGAAATCTCATCAGGTTTTGAAAAAATATAAAGTTGGGTATCGTCGGCATAACAGTGGAAACTTATTCCACGATTCCTGATGATATCTCCCAGGGGAAGCATATTCTAGGAGAATAGCAGAGGCCCTAAAACTGATCCCTGTGGCACTCCATACTTTACTTTGGTTTGGTTTGACAATTCCTCATTTACATAGACAAAGTGGTAGCAGTCTGCTAAATATGACCTAAACCATGCTAATGCAACTCCAAAAATGCCAACATAATTCTCCAGCCTATTCAAGAGAATGTTGTGATCTATGGTGTCAAAGGCAGCTCTAAGATCTAAAAGCACTAGAAGTGAAATGCAGCCGCGATCAGATGATAAGAGCAAGTCATTTGTAACTCTGGTAAGTGCAGTCTCTGTACTGTGATGAGGCCTAAATCCTGACCGAAATTGTTCCTATATACTATTTCTCTGTAGAAATGAACATATTTGGGAAGATACTACCTTTTCTAGTATTTCCGACATAAACGGGAGATTTGAAATCGGTCTATAACTAGCCAGTTCTCCAGGATCAAGTTGTGGCTTCTTAATAAGCAGTTTGATAACTGCCATTTTAAAGTTTCTTGGGACATGTCCTAAGGATAGCGAGGAGTTAATAATATTAAGAAGAGGTTCCGAGATTACTGGGAATACTTCTTAAGAGCTTGGTTGGTATTGGATCTAACAAACATGTTGTGGCTTTTGATGTTTCTATACGTTTTTGTAGCTCTTCATGACCTATGACGGCGAAGGATTGAAGTTGCACATGAAGAAAATTGTTTTCTGAGGTACTGTGACAGATGATTGCATAATTCCAATTTTATTTCTGATTATTTCAATTTTATCAGTAAAGAAATTCATGAAGTCATTATTCTTGTGCTGCGATGGAATATCTGGTCCTGTTGAGGCTTTATTCCTTTTTTTAATTTTTTTTAAAAAAATTTTATTTGGAATGCCCAATTCCCAATGTGCTTTTAAGTCCTCGTGGTCACGTTGTGATTCAACTCAATCCGGGTAGCGGAGGATGAATCCCAGTTGCCTCCGCATCTGAGACCATCAACCCACGCATCTTATCATGTGGCTTGTTGAGCATGTTGCCACGGAGACATAGCACGTGTGGAGGCTTCACACCATCCATCGCGGCATCCATGCTCAACTCACCACGCGACCCACCAAGAACGAACCACATTATAGCGACCACGAGGAGGTTACCCCATGTGACTCTACCCTCCCTAGCAACCGGGCCAATTTGGTTGCTTAGGAGACCTGACTGGAGTCACTCAGCATGCCCTGTTGAGGCTTTATTCCTAACCAATTTAGCCACAGTACTGAATAAACACCTAGGATTGTTGTGGTTATTTTCTATGAGTTTGCTAAAATATGCTGACCTGGCAGCTTTTAGTGCTCGTCTGTAGCTACAGACACTATCCTTCCATGCATCACAAAATCCATCTAATTTTGTATTCTTCCACTTGCGCTCCATTTTCCGAGCTGCTCTCTTGAGAGCATGAGTGTGATCACTGTACCATGGTGCAGGGCTTTTTTCATTAATTTTATTTAATCGAAGGGTGGCGACATTATCAAGAGTGCTAGAAAAGACTGTATTTATATTTTCTGTTATTTCATCAACTTCTTCTACACTTTTTGGCTTACTGAGTATGTGAGATAATTCTGGAAGATTATTAATGAAGCTATCTTTAGTGGTCGAAAGAATAGTTCTACCTGAATGATAGCGTGGTGTAGATTGAGTGACATTAGCTGATCGCAGCATACAAGAGACGAGGTAATGATCCGAGATGTCATCGCTCTGCGGCAGAATTTCTATATTATCAACATCAACTCCATATGACAGAATTAAATCTAGCGTATGATTATGGCGATGAGTTGGTCCTTGTCACATTTTGTCTGACTCCAAGAGAGTTGAGAATATCGATAAATGCTAATCCCAATGTGTCATTTTCATTATCTATGTGAATGTTGAAGTCACCAACAATTAAAGCTCTATCTACAGTAACTACAAGAATAAAAAGGAAATCAGAATAAGGCCCGGGTGATCTATATACTGTAGCAAGGGTAAAAAATGACAGAGTTTTTTTATTTATATCTATATCTGACGGTATCACATTAAGCATTATTAGTTCAAAAGACTTACATTTATATCCTGTCCTCTAAGTAACACCAAAAACGTCACTGTAAATTGTAGCAACACCTCCTCCTCGACCCTTCAGACGAGGCTCATGTTTATAACAATAACCTGGGGGAGAAGATTAATTTAAACTAATATATTCATCCGGTTTAAGCCAGGTTTCAGTCAAACAGAGCACATCCAAACTATGATCTGTAATAATTTCATTTACAATTAGTGCTTTGGTAGAAAGAGATCTAATGTTTAGTAGCCCTATCTTTATATGGTGTTTATCTTTAATTTGTTTGTTTTGTTCGAGTTTGACCATAATCAAATTTTTTCTAAATGATTTAGTGAGGGTTTTGTGTTTGGTAGTTCGGGGAACAGACACAGTCTCTATGTGATATCGAGGTCATACAGTCTCTATGTGTTGTAGTTTATGTGGCCTGTGTGATGTCTCAAGGCAGCTAGCAGATGTTCGGATTAACTAGTTTGTCTGCTTCCTGACCTGGGCCCCAGTTAGTCAAATACTATCATTATTAAGACTACGAGCCAAATTACTAGAGAGGAGAGTGGCACCTTCCCTGCAGGGATGGAGTCCATCTCTCTTTAGCAGGTCAGGTCTACCCCAAAAACTATTCCAATTGTCTATAAATCCTATTCTATTCTCAGTCAAGATCAGTCAACATGAACACATTGGCGAGTAGAGTTATTAGTGAGCTGGTGCAAATTTACCTACATCTGTATGATTGTTTGCCTACAGACATTTTCCAAGAACATGTCATGCATTTTTATTTTTTTTTAATTAGTCTACAAAAGGAATCAAATCTACTTAAATACACTTAAGTGCCCATTCGCTCTATTGTTTGATATGCTGCTTTACCCATGTGCCTTCTGCAATGAAAGCCATTCACGCATCTGCCCATAGTAAGGTATGCATTAACACTTTTTTATACACCAATATTTGCAGTTGGATAAATTAAAATAACAGAGTGTAACTGGTGCATTTTATAGCATGTTAGCGCATTACCGTCATGAATTCAGAATGTAAACAAGACAAATTGCGCATTTACTACTGCATATATATTACTTTAAATCATCATCGAGTTTTTAAAAAAGCATCTTTTACAGATCTAGTTTGAATTCTACACACAGAATGAGGCTTAAAGTCATTGATAACACATTTAAATGTCACATTAGTTAAGGTTTTACATGTAACATCCTCATATTTAAATGATCCTCCAAACGCCTCCCACAGCGGTGTGGCGGGTGTCTGAATGTTCGCAAACAGTATACCGTTGCTTTGCTGTTTCAAACTTCTCTGGAAGTATATCAGGGCCATGAAACCATCCCAAGATTTCCAATGTGCCACTAGTTCATTGAGTTTACTCATTCATATGCTCAAAGTCTTTTCCTCTGCTATGTCAGTAACTTTCTTTCCAGTTAATTTTCATTAGTAATATAAAGCTGGTAACTGGAAGGTTGCAGGTTCAGTCCCATCAAGAAATGAACAATCAGTCATTACCATTTTGCCCTTGAACAAAGCACTTACTCCTAGGTTGCTCCAGGGGGTTTGTCCCTGTAATAAGCCCATGTTACCATTCTATGGTGGCATCACATGAAAGTCAATAAAAAAAAGTTTCTAGTTTCTATATAAACAAATGAGCACACAACATAACTGTGTTTGTGCATGAGTACATGTGTCATATACTCTCTATTGTGGTTTAAAACATTTCCAGTTCATCCAGTGTGAACTGCACTTTTTATGTCTCCCATCTCTTATTACTAAATAGCCTTTGTCATTCTCTGCTTTGCTCCAGGGGTTATTGCTTTTAGTGTATTTTACTTCCGTTGCTGCAGATCTGCCTCATTGAGAGTCACAGACATTATCATATGTTTCCTGGGCAGGGACTGACAGAGCCCCACTCATCTGAAGCGTTTGCCTTTAGAGCTCGCTGCCTCAGGCAAAGCTCTTTTTCAGGAGATGCTTTGCAAGGCTCGAGCCTATAAAGAGATTTTCTTGACCCACAGCTCCTCTGAAATCTTTAAAGGGCTCCTTTTTTGACAAATCAGCGACCCTGTCAATGCTCATTTGATACGGGTTTGATACAAATGCATCATGGCCAGTTTATGCTGGTATTTTCCAGGGTTTTGGTACAGTCGAAAGTACAGCATCATCATACACTGTAAAAAGAGGTAAACTGCAATTGTTATCTTAAGGAGCTATTTCTACCTGATCTTACCCTTTAATGTTTTGACTTGAACCAAACAAGTTAATTTAGATGTTGCCACATGAAGCACATTTTTAGGTTAACATTTTGTTCAGTCTACAGAATATAGCTCGTATGTTATTTATTTATTTATTTATTTTTTGGTTGTCTTGTTCCCTATCTGTCACTCACTCGACATTGTGTCGATGTAGTGACACTAGGGGTCACTTTGTGAGCCCGAAACACCTCTGGTCTTTGAAAAAAGACCAATGAAAATTGGCGAGTGGTATTTGCATACCACTCCCCCGAACATACGGGTATAAAAGGAGCTGGTATGCAACCACTCATTCAGATTTTCTCTTCAGAGCCGAACGGTCGATGCTCACTGAGCTGAATTCTCACGACTGTTCATTCACCTCTGCTGGATCTGACGGCACATTTCAGCGGCTTCTCCCCCCTCTGCACTGGAGCACTGCAGAGAATGCCCCTGGGCGCTTCGGCAGAAATAAAAGAGTATATTCTAAAAAAGAGTATATTTCTCTAAAAGAGCGGCACACACAGAACGTCTTTTTCAAGATGCCCTTCCATTTGTGTGTTATTCTTGGTTGCGGTCGTTATCTCTCGCCTTCTGATGGTCACGATCGCTGTCTTTCGTGTCTGGGCGCTGCCCACACAGAGAGAGCATTTGTGGATGGGTCGTGTACTCATTATGAGAACATGACCATAGCAACGTTATGGTCACAGCTTCCGCCCCGGTCCTTCTACCTACGGGTATGAGGCCAGCGCGGCTAGCACTGGGGGCGATTTGGAGACCCCAATGGGACCACCTCCGCCGGGTATCCCCTCACGGACCTCCCATTCCCCAGCACACTCGTCTGCTCTGATCGGGCTTCCGGATGAGTCTCACGGCGAGTTCGACCTCTTGTTCGGAGCCGGCGAAGGTGATGAGCTCTCGAGCGCAGCATCGGAGAGCGGGCTCATCCAGTTGGACGTGGAAGCCTCAGCTGGGCTCCCCCCCTAGGGTACAGTCGCCCAGTCACAGGCTGACGCGGAGATGACGGACATGCTTTCCCGGGCAGCCGCGAGCGTCGGGCTAGTGTGGAACCCTCCGCTCTCCCCTGAACCCTCACGGCTTGATGATTGGTTCCTGGGCTCGCAGCGCCGCTCACAGCCATGCCCCGCCCCAGTTCCTTTCTTCCTAGAAGTGCACGAGGAGCTGACAAGGTCGTGGGAGGCAACTTTTACTGCCCGGTCCCGTTCTTTCAGCTCCCCCACCCTCACTACCCTCGATGGTGGGGCGGCCAAGGGGTATTCGGCGATCCCCCCGGTGGATAAGGCACTCGCGGTGCACCTATGCCAACTGGCGCGGGCGCCCGATGCTCCCGTCCAAGGCCTTTAGGTTTACGTCATCCCTGACGGCCAAGGCCTATGGTGCTGTTGGACAAGCCGCCTCTGCCCTGCATGCCATGACTCTCCTGCAAGTCCACCAAGCCAAGGTACTAAAAGAACTGCACGAAGGTAGTTCCGCCCCGGGATTGATGCAGGAACTGTGCTCAGCAACCGCCCTCGCCCTCCGGGTGACGAAGATCACAGCGCGGTCTCTCGGGCAGGCAATGTCCACCTTGGTGGTCCAGGAGCGCCACCTTTGGCTCAACCTGGTCGAGATGGGAGAGGCCGACAAGGCACGGTTCCTTGGTGCCCCCATTTCCCAGGTTGGCCTGTTTGGCGACACCGTCAAGGACTTTGCCCAGCAGTTCTTGGCAGTGAAGAAGCAGACGGAAGCTATCCAACACATCCTGCCCTGGCATGGCTCAAGATTATGCACCCCCGTCTGCTCATCGCCAAGGGCGTCCTCCTGCGTTGACTGCACCGGCTCCACCACAGCCCGCCCCCATGGACGGCCCCGGTGTAGAGCCCACCGTAGGAAGCAGACGCCACCTGTCTCATGGCCGGCCGCCAAGAACCCGAGAAAGGCTTCGCAGCATCCCTGAGATGGGTGACCCAGAGGCGAGGAATCCTGCTGCTCTGGAGCTGGTAAGCAGACCACTCCATCCCCTGGTGGAGGGCCGGGAGGAGAATCTTTTGTTACCTTTTTATTTAATTTCACCCCATGCCCAAATGGCTGCGGTACCCAAGATTTCAGCAAAAGACCGGTTTCCTTGTTCCCTGGGTCACATACCCGGTGCGCATGGCTGTCATCATGACCACCGTCCACCATTCCATTTCGGCAGGTTTGGGCTCCCTCGGTGGTCTCCCCGCCCCTGTGTGCTTAGCTGTGGCACAAATCCGCCACCAATGTGACGGTCTCCACGGGTCACGAGGACAGGCCTCTTCCTCCTCCATCCCAGGCTGTCCTGGGGGTGGTCACAAGGAGCCAGGTAAGTGCTTCGATGTCCCTGAACTCAGCACAGCCACGGTACGATGTGGTACCTCGAGCTCCGCCCCGCCACGAGGCCCCACCCGCCGGTATGTCCGAGGAGATTTTCCCCTTGGTCCACCTCGCCTGGAGCTTGGATGCGTAGCTTGTGCTTTCCAACCTGTTGCGATGGCTGGTCCGGACCGTCCGACTCAGCCATGCGATTCAGTTCGCCAGGCGTCTGCCCAGGTTCAGTAGCGTCCACTTCACCTCGATGAAAGGCGAGAATGCCGCTACCTTGCATGCGAAATCGCTACCCTCCTACGGAAGAGCGCACATTCGGTGCTGACCTGTTTGAAGGTGTTCAGACAGAAGACAGCGGTTACACTGAAACTGTTTCAGAGGCTCCAAATTTGCTATGGGGAATATTCATGCCCACCCCTATCAGTGTGCCAAATGTCATCATGCTTGGCCCCTAATGAAGGTTATTTACAATGTAGAGTATAAATAGCACCAGTGTCTAAATTACTGGCATGATATATGAACTCAGCTCCAAACATTTAAGGCTTGTCTCCAGTCTGAAGTACTTCGGCCTTTTACATACATAAATTATTAATTCCATTGTTATTAGAACATGAGATAGGTTTAGCTGCCAGAGCCCAGCTATTAATTTGATGAAAGGAGTTGTTATGAGACTGCTGGTCCTGAGCACAAGGTTCCCCAGTGATTATGACATAACATTGCTCAGGAACAATGAGGATAGAGATAATTTTCACAAATTCCATGTGATTTTTAACATCCCAATTTATTAAACTCATGCTGAGAGTTCCTAACTCTGTGATATTTTCCAGCTCATTAAACTCATACTGAGACTGGTGAGTATTGTTTTCTAGCTTACATTAGTGATGTGTTTCCAAAAATGAAACTGCTGCTTTTTTGTTTATGGGTGCACAAACTACCTCGAAGGTGCAACCTGCATGTAATTTATTTCAAAACGCCATTTGCTCCTCTCTGTTAAATGGTTTAGAAATCCCACACAGTGTTCCAAGAGACATGTTTCCTTCTCACATATTGCAGTCATGACCTTTTCTTTCTTTAGTCTGACAGCATGCCTCTGTCAAGATGTACTGCGGTTCAAGCTGCCCATGTCATCTCTCAGTCAAACAAAACCGACAGTATATTTAAAGCATCTGAGGTCACATCCACACTAACTCTTTTTTGGTTTTTTTAAACTAATGTCATAATTTTCCAAAGTATGCGATTATGGAGAGCGTTTTCGAAAGGCTCTGTTTTTGGTGAAGGAATACGCCCTTCCAGTGTGGATAAGAGACATAAACGTAGCAAAATCAATGCGTTTTTGAATTAGTGTGGTCATGGGTGTTATGAAAGTAAATTTTAGTTAAAATAACTGATGTAATTTATTAGTCCACCTAAAATCCATTGTTTACATTTGGATAAATTTGTGACCGTTTGTGCTCATTTGGCATGCACATTTACAGAGGACATGATTACTGGACTTTCAAAGTTCAATGATAGCAAGCAATTTAAAACTGAATATGAACATATTCACTGCATCTAAAACATTGGTGCTTTTTTACGTATGTGAAGTGTGAGAGACCTAAAAATCTTTGCAAACCTTTTGACGACTGGTCTAGAGGTAGACCGATATATCGGTTTTGCCGATTAATCGGTACTGATAGTTGCTTTTTGGAATTATCAGTTGTCGGCAAAAATCAATGCCGGTTGTTGCCTATAGCTTTATTATTATTATTATTATTATTATTATTATTATTCCTCTGTGGTGGGTGCTGGAGAATTCTACAGTTTACAGCGGCATCAAGAGGTGAAATAAAAACAATCACTGACTGGCAATAATCATCCATATTTTTATCCTCACTTTAAAGCAAATTTGGTTATTTTGATTAGATAAATCGAAATCAGAGTGAGGGCATGAAAAGAAAAATGCAACTATTTGGAAACGTGTCCCACAGGCACAAACATTGTGTCTCAAACATCATATCTTAAGCATAATAATAAAAAAAACCTAATCTGGAGAATATATATATATATATATATATATATATATATATATATATATATATATATATATATATATATATAGGCTTTTTTTTTTTTTTTTTTTAGATTTTTTTAGATTAGGTTTTTAGGGGTGTCCCTATAAAGTTTTTTTGAGAATGAGTACCAATAACCCTTTTCAGAATACTTGCCGATACCGATGCCAATACCTGTGTCTTTGTTTTATTTAATTACATTTGTTTTTGTAATGTTGCAGTTTCAAATACAATATTGTATAAAATTTCACAGAAAAAAAAAATCTTTATAAAAATAATCACTTTAAACAAAGCCAAGAGAGCTGACCTGCTGACTTTACTGGTTTCAGCAACTGTAGCAGTGGGCACATGCAGACTATATATTTATTTTATTAAATTGCAGCCTTTGCTGTTTAATAATCACACTAGGACACATTGTAGATTTTATTTGTGCGCTGACTGTTTATGCAATGACATTCATATATCAGATGGTATCGGTTTTTGGTATCTGAGCATTTTTACAAGCATGAGTACGAGTACGTGAGCATAGTATCGGACCCAATTCCGATACCAGTATCTGTATCGGGACATCCCTATTATACTGTATATACACACAAATTCCTTAATCTATTGTATACTGTATATAGGCTATAAAAAGCTTAAATTGGTAAATTGTTAAATAAAGTGTTATTTTAACATAGTCAAGTCTCAGTCCTTTCAAAATAAGAGTCCTGAAATTTCAGGCTTGTTCATAGTCCTGCGTTATGCTCCAAATCTTCATTTTTTTCTTCATTTTGGTTACACAAAAAACTGCATCAGGGATTTCATTTATTTTGGACTCTTAGTCATAGTAAGGAAAGTTTTTTGTAAAAAAAAGTTTTTTACATTCTATAAATAATAAAAATGATCGGTCGATTAATCTGTTATCGGCATTTTTCACCATCTTAGTTATCAGTATTTGCAAAACCCATTATTGGACAAGCCTTAGACTGCTCGAAACTATGCATGTGATGGTATCAAATTTTTACATCACGATAATTGCTGAAGCTTTTATCAAGGTATACGGTATTATCACGGTATTGAATTAGATTACTAAAACGGGTTGAAAGATAAACAAACTTTATTTTTGTTCTCTTAATATCACGTTTATTTACTTTTTTCAATACCAAAGTGGCCTCTTAAATAAACAGATAACAAAGAACTTTAAAGAACAAAAATCCTGAACATTTAAAAAACTAATTGAACATTTAAATAAGTACACATATTTTTTTTAATAATATACATTAAAAAATGTATAAAGTAAACAAACAAGTCCCTTAAGAACAATTGCCACATTGCCACATGTTTAAATTGTTACAACAAAATGCAAACGTTACTGTGTAGCTAGCGAAGTTTTAACTAACTACTCTTCAGTCACTTGAAAGCAAGCTACACATTATCTGCAAATGGCAGCAACAGTTCACCTTCTTTGTCATCTTAGTTTTCACTTAGCAAGTTGTCTCTCATTTTTCAAAACCAGTTTGGAATATAAGCAGAACTGTCACAACATATCTTTATCTCACTGAATCACACAGGATGATTGAGCAAACATGTTGGAGATGTTCCCTTGATTCGCTGCCACTTTTCTGCCACATTTTACACAAAGGGAAACCATCTTTGACCAACAATACATCTGCATTTTTATGGAACCCAAAATACTTCCACACTTCCGACTTAACCCTAAAAGGTGGATGAAGGGTTGGCTGCATTACTCTTCCAGCCTACTTGTCCACGTTGGTTTGTTTACATCAGAGTGTGCATGTGTCATTTATGGTACACACATGCAGTGTTCTGAATCTTGATTCACTGATGGAAAAAAACAATTGTGTGATCAGAAAAATGTAAACAATTTGGCTAAAAGGTCATTTAGAATTATTTACGTTAGTTTGTAGTGGCCACGATAACAAAATAATTCATGTTAATTGCCATGATATACTGTATTACCGAATGCGTCACATGCCTAGTCTAAACAGATATTCCTGGACCCTTTACGAAGATATCGCCTCAGGTGAATGAGTTAATGGCATATTTATGTATAAATGAAATAAAGATTGAAACAAAAAAAAGTATAATCATTGCCACTCTTTCTATGACTGAATGTAATTATCCTTAAACCTCAACCAGTGTGAAATATAAGTAAAATGATATTGATGTTACTGTGCATCAGTAACATGTTTAGCAATTTCCTGATTTTTGTGTGCGTGCTGTCATAATTGTTCCAATACTTCAGTTTTTTTCTCTTAAGTTGTTCAGACATAACAAAGTTTACATTTCAGATGCTATTAAAATTTTATATTGTACATTTCAGTGCCTCTGCAAATGTAAGGAATTGTAGGTGTGATATAACCACAGGAATACCAACGAGATCATGTTGGGGTCGACAACTAGAAGTAAGACATTAATAGGTTGATTTCCCAAAAAATTGTAAACAAAGTAGCTCTGTTGCAATATAAAAAAAAAAAAAAAAAAACATGGCTCTGTTTTTTTGAGCATCACGACCAGCCCGACATGGGACTATCTGTTTGGTCAACCAGTGTCAATCAGAGGGATTGTTTGAGAAAACCTGTATGCAAAGCTCATTATTTTTTTAAACACTTTACCTTTAACTTAAGGGTGCAATATGTAACAATTTTCATGTAATATTCACCCTTTTTTTGCCAATGTGTGAACGGCTTGTAACGCAACTTAAAAAATGAGCCCTTCCTAGGTTGCCTATTAAAGCCTGTAGACTAATTTTCATGCGAAGGGAGCGGGTCGCTTTTGCTGGGAAAATTCAAAGGATGTGACGTTTATGTGTGCTCCCGAGAGCCTTGCCTCAGTGCTTCTCTTCCACTATTCAACAGCGACAACAAACTGCAAAACTAGATAATGTTACCTTAGAGATGGAATCCAGCAAACGGCCAGCTCCCAGCACAACACCGACTCCTACGCAAACTCAGAGTAAGCCAAAAAAAAAAAAAAAAAAAAAAAAAAACATTTATCTACTGAATCCCATCTGGCTAAGCGGGAACGTGATGGTGGTCGAGTGAACATCGGCAGGGCATTTGATTCTTGGAGGGAAATTCGTTCGGTTTTGGTGATCAAAACCGACCCTAAATTGGCGTTCTTCTTATTGGACAGGTAAGCTTACATAACTGCAAAGCATGTGAAATATAGTGCCATAAAGACTGATCTGTGTAATTTTAGCTAAACTACAATAACACATGAAATGAATGCTAGACAATGTTCAAGATAATGCAAAAAGACCCCTTCATTAGTGTAATGTAACTTGGTTATACAGAAAATATATACATTATTGTTATAAAACAATAAAACAATACTAAATTGTGTCAACATATTTATAATATACAGCCTATTTTATAAACAGTTACTGTCATCATCCACCAAATTTAGTTAACAGTTATTGATAAAGCTGGCTAGCTAGCTAACACCGACAAAGGCTATTGTATGAATGCAGTCAATGTATCATAAAAGAGAAAAGTGATTACTTCAAACTACAGTCTCGCATAGCCAGACCTATATCCACACTTTGTTTTAGCCCTGTTCCAGCACTGGAGAGTCAAATATAATATACAGTCTCAAAGTTTGTAGTAAAACAATCATAACTGTGTAATTTTAATTATGCTACCTCATAATTGCCAGTTGATGCCAGTGAATCACGTTCAGTCTCTTTGTATGTTACGTCATTGTTTTGGCCGATGCTCGTTTGCTCGCGTCCCTATGGAGTGTGTGCACGAGCACGAGCAACAGGCTGCAGTTCACTTAACGGCCACAGGTGTCATTAATAACAAGGGTTTCTGAATCTTACATACTGCACCTTTAATGTATTACAGAATCCTAAAAATTATTAAAATAATGAAAATAATTTACCATGCAGACCTGTGACATCATTATGTAAGATTTTCTGACATTATTTGTTTTTAATGGTAATCTGTTGCCCTGATCACGCGAATGAGAAATCATTAAGCTTAATTCGATTTAGAATTAAATTTATGCAGTTCTTAAAGATCGTAGCAATTTGAATATTTTGTCACAAATAATATGCTTTTGCATGTTCACATTTGCATTTTAATAATGAGTTGAGATCTCATTACCTGAATCATCATAATGGCACCTTATTTATAAGTTGTTATCCATAATAGCATGAAAACAAAGTCTCACTCACCAAATATCTTGTGAATTCAGGAACTACAGTACTGTATATGGCACATAAAGTGTACTGCTGAGCTACGCTGCAGAAGTGGAGGAGGAGGGGGTACCTGCCAGTGGAATATCCAGCAGTGTAGTCTCCATTAGCTTACACCGAGCCCATTACCCTGAGTCCGTTATCACACAGGGGACACATCAGGAGAGACCAGAGAGAGAGAGAGAGCACGTAATTACTTCTTTCTTTTCTGTAGTAAGAATGTTGTCATCAACATACCAGTCATTACTCTGGTGAATGTTTTAAAAGGTGAGCTCACTCACCAAATCTTTTTATTTAGCTGCAATTCCATTGCAATTCCACTTCCATTGTAAGTGCCTTACTGTGACCTTGATTTTTGCTTCTTTAAAACAAAAAGAAAAGTAGGGAAAATTTGTAATAATTTTTGTGGTAATCAACATTATGCCACCAATGCTGTCGATTGAGCTTAACTTGTATTGAACACCGAATATTCCTTTAATATAATTTATTTAATTGTTACAATTGACCCCTATCCCGTTATAGGTGCGATTGCAAGACACTGACTACTTGTATTGAATTCAACAATTTGATGTAGTCTTTCTCATTATACATTTATTAATGGTACTGTTAATTTGTCATGTTAATTTTTTTTTTTTTATAGCAAAAGATAAAAGGTAGATTTAGTCATTGAGTTATGAAAGAAAATGGGGAAAATTTTCCCCTCCTTTCCCCTATTAAACATCAGCATCTAATGTAAGAGGGCGCGCAACAATTACTCCAAACAATGAATTTATCCTCTAATATTTGGTAGTATTTTCCTCATTGTAACCAATTTGTTCTGTCCAACACAATTTGAATGTGGTTTTGAGGCTATAATGACAGAGAAGGTAAATATATTGTATTGTGAATTCTCCACGATCTTGCTTTGATTAAATATTGATTTTTCTTTCTAGTTCGAGAACCAAGATGAAAAATGCCGTCATATTACTGTCGTTAGGCTGGGTGTCCTTCTCTAACTCACACAGAGAAAACATAAAAACACACGTACACCCACGATATGATATGTGTACACTATAAAGAAAGAAAATGACACTAACGTTAGAGTTTTCCTAAAATGTTGGACCGAGATGTTTACAAACATAGCCACCCTTGTAGTGTATGACAATACAGAAAGCAGTGAATGACAACAGTGCTATCAGGTATGAGGCGTTTCACCTAGCGAGTGAGATGTCCACTGGGCTCGAGGCTACCATTAGAGTTTTACTGAGCTGTTCTCTCACATGATGAATCAAACGATCCATTATTCCCACTCAACTCAACTTTGCAGCTTGTTTATGACTACAGTTTTATTATTCCATGCTGTGGATGTCCACGTTTTTAGTCTGATTTGCATGAAAATGTGAAATCTCCTCGCTCTGGTTAAACATAGAGTTTCATAATGGTGCTGCCATTATATTTCTCCAACTCTATGTTTTGAATCGATTCTCCTCAGCTGTTGTGAATTAGGAAAAGGGATTCACTTTAATTAAATCTGAAATTGTCAAATAAGTGGCAGATGGTGGGGAAAATTAAATTTCTGTGCCATCTATAATCCTTTTCCCTCACTCTCTCCTCTGCGGCCCTTCACTTCAGCCCTTTCCAAAGCCATCACGCTGTGAAGCCGCCTATATTCGGCAACATAGAACAGAGCATAAAAATCAAGGGCAAATCCTTGGTGCTTCTTACACTGTCGACCACTTACATAAACCACAGACTTTTTATGTAAAAGCATAGTGCTAGGAAGATAGATAGTAGTATAGATTTTGTTCCATTCAATAGCACAGCAAAGTGGCTTTGGGTATTACAATGATTTATCTAATAGAAAATTGAATATTTCCTTTGAATATTTCTTTGAAGATGACCAATACATCTCCAAGGTAACCAATACATCTAGAGTTACATTATACAAGCTGTAGCTTAGTTTATCTCCACCAGTCAGTCTTCTCTTATCCTGGCAGACTTACTTTATTTACAATATAATCATGGACCTCAGGCAAAAATCAATCATGCATTCCCTATTGTTTGCATGGGGAGTGTTTGTAAAATTTCATTAGTGAAATCAAAATTATGTTTCATGGTTTTATTTTTTAGATACACATAAAATCGCTCGATGATCGCATTTTTCTTTCCTGTGTTGATGAATTTCCTATTGAAACAGAAAGTTGGGGCAGGACTTTCCAGCAACCATGATTTATTACTTGCTTGTTGGGGGCAGGTGGTTTTAGGGGAGGAGACACTCTCATTCTAGAGAACATTGTTTTGGACAAAAAAATTTGATATGCCTCTATGGACAAGATGAGTCATCAATATATTTGCTATGTTTTCCCAGAAAAGAAAGATTGTTAATTTTTAATGTGTCTAAATGCTAAAATAGTTACATGTAGGAGTAAATGCAAATGACAATATATATGATCATATTGATGACTTCAAAGCTAACAGACATGGACCAAAAGCCATAAAAGCCAAATTTTGATTTCATGAGGTCTTTAAATGGATAATTCACCCAAGAATTAACATTCTATGTAATTTAATCTGCGTATGATGTGTCACTTGCAAGAAAGTGTGAAGTTTCTCCCATGTCCACGCCTAGGAGACTGCTGATGTCAAGATTAATAGCAAAAAAGAAGATCTATTTTGACCTCACCACAGTCTTAAACTGAATGACGTCAATCTACTACCTATCCTCGAGACCAAATAACAACAAAGTCAGGTGAATGACCTTAAGGGGTTGGCTTTATTATAAAAACATCCAGGTGAGCTGACCTCTTCCTCTTGCCTTTCTAGCCTTAATAGAAGACCGGTTTGGTAACCTGCAATTAGACGACCATTTTTTTATTTTTATAAATAACACCCTTGAATCCATCATATTCAGTGCAGTCGCCTTGTGCCCCTGAGGATTGCGGTGGATTTCTTTGCATATACATTGCAGCTGATTGCGAAAGTGATCGGTGAGTACAATATTTATTCCCCGAAGCTTATTGGTAAGTTAAGCGAGCGGGTATAGTTTGTTGTATAATATTGTTTATTCCCGATGCTTATTGGTAAGTTAAGCGAGCAGTTTTTGAATTGGAATTCCTTAATCATTTTGTTTTTCAGGAATTCTTTTTTATCTATGTTGAAGTAGGCTCAGAAGGACAGTTCTGGATTCCCCTTTAACCTGTAATTCACAGCAGGTGGGCTATTTTTGTCACGGTTCCGGCATTTTTGCCGGCTCTTACTGTTGTTTGTTTTTCTCTCTCCCTCGTGTCTCACAGGTGGAGCCGGCACACGTGATCAGAACGCTGACCGTTCTCTGGGAGACGCTGATCACGGCAATGATTTACTCACCCATTCCACCTGCTTCACTCTGATTGCATTCCCTACTTATTCCTTGTGTTTCCCCTCTTTTTTCGCCAGTTTATTAGAATATCTTCTGGGCTTTGCTTCGCACCACACCAGCTTCAACGGACTCTCTTCAGATTGCTCCTGACTTCCACAGTGCACACACCCATCCTACGAACACACTCTTCCCTTAGCTCATTGAGCGGCTCGCTTTGATTTTGCTCTCTGCATCTGGCGCCGGGTGCGCCTGACCTCATTCTTTGAGAACTTTTGAGTTTAATAAATCCTTTTGAACTGTCACCTCTGCATTTGTGTCCCTTGTCTCCCCTCACCCTCTGGCAATTTTTTCCTGCTATTGTGAGTTTGTGTGCAAGTTGGGCAGAATGTTTGGTTAACAGGAAAATACCCTGCTTGTATTTATTTTATTTATGTTAGCTGCTACATAACTAACAAAACCTAAGTTAAAACATTTTCTTACTGAACAGCTCCTGTTCGCAGGTAACATTTTTCAGTAATATATTCGATACACATATATTATACAAAACAAATTCTCTTTTTACTCCTGTTTGCATGGGTAGTGATTTACACCCAGCCTGATTTGTGGCTGATTTTCTTCTATCATTATTATGAGCTCTAACCTGTGTTGTTTTTGTCATGCTAATATGCACCCTTGTGTTGGACTCCGTGAATGTCCCTCTTGCTTGGGAATGGCACATATGTTGGAGGACACTGAAAATCCTTGTAAGGCGGCAGCTGGCCTATCTTTGCAGGAGAGGGTGCAAAGAGCCAAGCTCAGTAATCAAGCCAAAGTTAACAAACCATTGCTTGTGGGGCATACTGGAAAATGGAGCAGGGACCACACTGCAGCTTTGTCCCTTGAGGACCTGCAGCTTTTCGTTGAACCCCAGAGTAAGCGGGCGACAGCCTCAGTTGTCCAAGAACAACAGGATGGCATTAAACTGCAGATTCTAGCAGCTCTATGTGATTGTGATGAATCTCTTGCTAGGTTGTGAAGGACAGTCCACGTAAGTCTTTATTTGATACACTTTTCAGTACAAGCACCTAAGGTTCGCTTTTCAGCGTCATATAAATGCACACAATGCTCTCTGCTGTGTGCGTCTCTCTCTCTCCCCTCCGGCAGTCTGGACACTCTTTTTTATCCCCCTCCAGCTCTCACTGAAACACAGAACAGCTGTCAGAGATAATTTCCCACAGGTGTCAATCATTACCATTCTTCTTCTCCCGGCCTCGCTCTCCACAGACTTCACTTGGCCACAAACATATCACCAAATTCTGCCCATTTGATGGCCAGGCATTCCTTCTCAATCATGCTGTACTTTGTCTCCTGCACCGAGAGCTTCCGACTGATGTACAGCATGGGGCGCTCCTCCCTCTCCACTACCTGGGATAATACAGCCCCCAACCCCCTGTCCGATGCGTCCGTCTGCAATCAAAAAGGGAGAGAGAAGTCAGGAGAATTCATGAGTGGCCTGCCGCAAAATGCAGCTTTCACCCATGTGAACGCCCACTGACATGGCTCCATCCACTGGACCAGATCTGGTGCCCCCTTTTTAGTAAGATCAGTCAGTGGGCTGGTGATGGTCGAATAATTAGCTCAAACCGGTCACGTGACACCATGCAAGAAGCAGACGTGTGAACGATGAGCTCTGCGCACTTTGCTAAATTTTGTATTATTCTTATGTTATAATCTGGTGAAACTCAATACACCCAGTTTCACATTTGCTTTTTGATGTAAAACATGGCAAAGAATTCAAAATCATTGGGCTCTGGAGACATTAAAAGACACTTACGTGTTCAGGATGAAAGCCCCAACAGACCTACAGACCGGGGACTCAATTTGGATGGCGCGGCGGGAGAAGGAATCCAGCGTCAGTTGTCCAACATATCGGTGATGATGACGAAGGTTCTTGCTGAGTTGGAGGATCTCACTGTAATACATCGATCGATTACGGCGATGGAAATAAAATTCTCTGAGTTAGTTACAAGAGTGTCGGATGCTGAGAAACAAATTGATTATTTGGAGTCTTCAGAGAGGGAATTAACTGCTAATCCACCAACAACCAAAGCTGATTTGGAACATCTCCTTGAAAAGCTTGAAGATCTTGAGAATAGAAGCCGCAGGAATAATGTCAGAATTGTTGGAATTCCTGAGCATGAGGAGGGCAGAGATATGGTGAAATTCCTAGATGAGTTCTTCCCGAGACTGCTCGACATAACAGGCCACAAGCTGGAAATCAAGCGAGCTCACAGAGTCGCTGCTTGGAGATCTGCTGAGGGAGACAGGCCCCGATCGATTCTGGCAAAATTTCTGAGGTCATCCGATAAAGATCTCGTGTTGCGCCAGGCGAAGAGCAAAGTAAAGCTTTCTTGGAAGAATCATAATATTTTCTTGTTCCCGGACTTTGCGAGTTCGACAAGAGAGAAACGCAAACAGTTCAAGGAATGTAAGAAACTCTTACACTAGCGAAAGATCTCGTTTGATCTGATGTTTCCAGCCAAACTGAGAATAGAAACAAAGGATGGTCAGAAAGTATTTACATCTCCCAATCAGGCAATGTCTTTTATTGAATCAATGGGTGAGTAAACCATTGGATGTTTCTCATGTGAGTGGGTCGACTCGCTGTACTTACTCTTGAGGAAGCTGGGCGACATTTTGGTTTCTTTTTGCGTTGGCTCCGCCAAGCGGCTGGAGCTTGTTTTGTGAATAACACTTTCCTTAAAGAAGCTTTTGCATTGACGGAAGATTACTTTTGCATGGAAGTTCCTGGCCAATTTGAGAGTGGACACTACAGTTGACCGCAAAATATCTACATGCTCACACAAAGGATGTCTTTTATAAAGTTGACGGATTGAGTCATGGTATACATAGTTTTATGCGACCTCTGAGTGAATTGACTTGACCATCCATGGAAATGGGATGTTGTTTTTTTTTTTGTGTGTGTTGGCTCCGCCTAGCGGCTGGAGCTTGTTCCGTTTATGGGACACTGGAATGATTATGTCATCCGCTGAACTCATAACAAATGGCTCACCGAACATTCGTTTGTCTATCCGTGAAACTGAACGGTTTTATATCAGCTGAAATTTATTTTGTGGAGGATCACACCTTTAAAACAGTTCTGTGAATTCATCTACATGTTCTTTGTGTTCATTCTTCCTTTTGGCTGGGGGTTATTTTACAAAGTATTTTCTGTTATGTAATTTTGCCTCACAAATTTGTGAGACAAAATTGAGCAATCCGATGGCAAAGTTGTCGTTGGGGCTCGTGGGCCTTTCATGGACCTTTTGAGTTTAGAGGGATTGTCGCCGGTTGGCACTGTCATGCGTGGGGTTAATGTGCATGTTTTTCTTTTTTTTGGTTTGTTTTTTCGGGGGGAAGTTCGGGGTTTGATTGTTTCACTAATGGGGAATGTGGTCTGTATAATTTTGTTTTTGACAAACAGTTTATTTATTTTTGTCATATCAATATGTCAGTTGTTAATATGAGTGTACTATCTCTCTCCACATGGAATGTAAATGGGTTGGGGCACCCCATAAAAACAAGGAAGGTTATTACTTTTCTTAAACATAAGAAATATGGTATAGTGTTTCTTCAAGAAACACACCTTTCTCCACAGGAAGCGGAAAAAGTTGGGAAGAAATGGGGTGGATATGTTTTTTTTAGTCATGGCTCAAGTAAGAGCAAAGGAGTCATTATATTGATTAATAAACATCTACAATTCAAATGTCTCAAACAGATTAAAGATAAATTAGGAAGAGTAATTATTGTTTTAGCTGAAATTCAGGGGCAAAGGTTGATTTTGGCTAATATTTACGCACCTAACGCTGATGATCAGGGCTTTTTTATAGATCTTGAAGGGATGCTGCAAGCCGCTGGCACCGCTCATGATATAATATTGGAAGGAGACTTTAATCTTTTGATGGACTCAGTCCTTGATCATAGTGAAGCAAAAGTTTGTAAACCCCCTAAAGCAACATTGACACTTAACAGGATGTGTAACAATCTTGGTCTTATAGATATTTGGAGACTTTTGAACCCATCTGGTAGGGACTATACATTTTTTTCATCAGTCCATAAGATTTATTCCAGACTAGATTTTTTTTTATATCCAAAAAAAATATCCCTCATTTCATCTGTTGTTGATTGCTCAATTGGAAATATCTTAGTCTCGAATCATGCCCTGGTGAGTTTAGAGATGTTGCCTAATACAGAGAAAAAGAAATCATATAGTTGGTGCCTTAATGTATCCCTTTTGCAAAATCCTGAATTCCAACAAATGTTAAAGACTGAAATCAATGTTTATATGGAGACCAACTGGTCCTCAGTATCCACTGTGGGCGTGGCTTGGGAGGCACTTAAGGCGGTTCTTAGGGGTCGAATCATACAGTATGCCTCATTCACCAAAAAATCCAAAGCACGAGAACTCGTGGAGTTGGAAGGAAATATTAAAAATCCCGAAGTAGAGCTGAAGGTGCCGAATGTCATCTGATGGCCTCAGAGAATTTATTTGATTGAAATACAGATATAATACTATTTTGTCGAAGAAAGTGGAGTTTTGGTTATTCAGGGCAAGACAGTCATACTTTGAGTCAGGGGACAAAGCAGGAAAAC
Source organism: Myxocyprinus asiaticus (assembly GCF_019703515.2). NCBI lineage: Eukaryota > Metazoa > Chordata > Actinopteri > Cypriniformes > Catostomidae > Myxocyprinus > Myxocyprinus asiaticus. Next base: position 33,178,743 of record NC_059372.1, read on the forward strand.
TTTTGGCTAGATATATAAAGCAGAGAGAGTCTTTTTCTACCATTCCCTCAGTGAAATCTGCTGGTGGTGAAATATTTACCTAGGCCATTGATATTAATAATGCTTTTAAAGAATTCTATCTTGATCTTTATAGTTCCACATCTTCGTCTACTGATGTAGATATTAGAAACTTTGTGGAACCATTAGATCTCCCTAAACTGACAATTGAGCAAAAATATTCTCTTGATTCTGAGATAACCTTGGAGGAGCTTGGCAAGGTCATTAAGGCCCTACCTACTGGCAAGGCTCCGGGGCCTGACGGCTTTGCTGCTGAGTTTTTCAAATCTTATGCTACAGAACTGGCTCCACTTTTGTTAGAAGTTTATACTGAATCATTAAAGAATGGAAAGCTTCCGCCAACCATGACACAAGCCCGGATCAGTCTAATTCTTAAAAAGGACAAAGACCCAAGCGAGTGTAAAAGTTACCGTTCAATTTCCCTGATCCAGTTAGATGTAAAAATTTTGTCAAAAATTCTGGCTAATCGATTAAGTAAAGTTATGACATCTCTTATACATATAGATCAGGTGGGGTTTATACCAGGCCGTAGCTCTTCTGATAACATTAGGCGTCTCATCAATATCATGTGGTCAGTAGTGTAGGGCTTTACTAGTTGTTTAGATCAGTGTTACTATCAGAAATAATTAATAATTATTTCTGTAGTTATTAATCAATATTTAAATTAATTAATTGGATCTAACTCATTAAAACCTCATATGGGACTCCAGTAAATGTAGTGTGCTACGTTTAGGAGCAAGTTTGGTTATTAGCAATAATTAATAATTATCAAAGATAATTATTAATTACAAAAATCAATAGAACATTGATGAGAATCAATGTTAGCTTTTTTTAATCCTTTAAAATCAACACTTATCAAAGATAATCGTTAATTGTTAACATCGATGAAACATTAATTACAATTAACACTAGCTTATTGATCATTCAAATTCAATCAAAGATAATTATCAATTATCAAAAATCAATAGAATCTTAATAAGGATTAACATTGACGGGGCACCACCCTGAAATCAGGGACTAATAACCGAATATTAAAACAGTCTCAATATTAGATTGTTTTCTTAGGAAAATCGACATCCGAAGAATATCGATTTTCGGGAAAAAAAAACAATGAATGAAGGTTTGAGTCCGAGCACTGACATCCCGTCAGCACGACACAGGCATATGCAAAACAAACCAAAACACTTCTCTTTGTAATATAAACAAAGTTTATTTATGCAGTAATATCAATTAATAATTAATACAATGCAGTCAACAAACTTCCGACTTACAACTACAAACTAAACAGTGATATGATTAGATATGGAAATAAAAATAATTCTATAACACATAAGGTGTGTGTGTGACAGTGTGTGTGTGTGTGTGTCAGTGTGGTTAGAGAGAGAGAGAGAGAGAGAGATGATTAAGTGACAGCCCGAAAGCTGATTTCGCGATAGCTGGAGATAAAGCAGCCGTGTTCATCACTCAGAGACGCGGTTTTACGAGCGGGGCTCGTAAAAGTCCCTTGTTATTTGACTCTTTAATGGATGAACTCAGTTGCTGTCTCACCCACGATGGCGAAAATGCACAACAGTCCAATTTGGTTGGACCACAATACAGCAAAACAAATTCATGATAATTAATACCCTGAGTATTAATAATTAGCGGACATGGTGGTCCGTAAACTGTACAAGCAAAAACCTTGAAACACAAGAATAACACGCTATAATATTCTATCTCTGCCCAGACGTAAACCTCTTACTTGAATCGCATGAGGACACAGGTAGAATGTGTTTTCCTCCGTTCTTTAACTTTGACCCGGTTCCTTGTGTGATGACGAGAGGTCGTTTCCTCGCGCTGTCGGCGGGCGGTACGGCTGTTGATTGTCGGCGGCCGGTACGGCTGTTGATTCTCAGAGGGTCGGTACGGCTGTTGATTCTCGGCGGGCGGTACGGCTGTTGATTCTCGGCGGGCTGGCGGAGAACTCAGAAATGTCGACTTGATTGAAGGTGGAAGAGAAATCTTTAATCTCTTCACTTCTGTAGGCCAACGGATGAAGATGCGAATTGCTCGGCGGTCTCCTTCGGATCCGTTAGAGTGTTCGGTTGAACACAGAGTAATCTCAATTCGTCCAGCGAGATGGAGATTGTATGGCTACAGTTTCAAGTCGGACATTACTTCCTTATGCCACGAGGCTGCACCAGAGAGCAGCAAAAAGCTACATCCGTATTCGGTGAACTAAGTCGCTGGAAGCCCCTTTGGAAGCATTTCAGAATTATTTGAAGTCCTGATGATGTCATGTTTGAGGGACGTTCTGTTGTGTGCCTCATCCAATAGGAGTTGAGTGCTTGATCCTTTAGTGAGCAAGGCTTCATGGATTTGTAGTCTGTTTTGGACTCCCTTTGTTTGATTTAGGCGCGATTTTTATCAGTAAGATTTACGACTTAGAAGGAGGGGGCTTAAGTTATGTTTTTACGACTGTGTTAGGCCTGCCTTTGTCTTCTATCTGAATACATGAGGCCCAACAGTAGCGAATGATCAATCTCCGGTCGCTGCCATCTCACTTGACGCCAAAAAGGCGTTTGATATGGTAGAATGGGATTATATTTTTAAGGTTTTGGAAATATACAGGTTCAGGAGTACGTTTATTGGATGGATTAAGTTACTTTATAGACACCCAGTAGCGGCGGTACAAACAAATGAATTAATTTCAGATTATTTTACTCTGGATAGGGGCACCTGGCAGGGTTGCCCTCTTTCCCGATTATTGTTCTGTCTTGCCCTGGAACCATTAGCAGCCACGATAAGAAAGGAGGATGATTTTCCAGGGGTGGTGGTGGGAGGTGTGGTGCATAAGCTTCTGCTTTACGCAGATGATATTTTATTATTTGACTCTGACCCCAGTAGATCTATGCCTTGCCTCCACAGAATTATTAATTATTTTTCTAAGTTTTCAGGATATAGAGTCAACTGGTCTAAATCCGAAGCTTTGGCTCTGACAGCATACTGTCCAGTAACGGCTTTCCAGCCGGGTGCTTTCCAGTGGCCCAAACAGGGCATTAAGTATTTGGGGATTTTATTTACAGCAAATTTCTGTGATTTAGTTCGAGTTAATTTTGACCCCTTAATAAAATGGTTTTCGAGCGATGTGGGCAGGTGGGCTTCATTACATTTATCTATGATTGGGAAGGTTAATGTTATTAAAATGAATTGTATTCCAAAATTCAATTACTTACTGCAGTCTCTCCCTGTAGATGTACCCCTCTCTTATTTCAAGCAATTTGATAGCATAGCAAAGTCCTTCATTTGGAATGGTAAGCGTCCCAAGTTCAATTTCAATAAGTTATATAGGCCGATTGACAAAGGTGAGTTAGGCCTACCCAAGATTTTGTTTTATTATTATGCATTCGGTCTTAGAAATTTGGCTCATTGGTCACTTCCACCTGAGAGACCCCTCCATGGTTATGTATTGAAAAGGAAGTTCTTGCCCCTATTTCGCCACTGCAAAGCCTTTCGATTAAACTAGCCATTAAACTAGAGGTTAAGTCGCACCCTGTTATTTTGCATTTGCACTCGATATGGACAAAAGTGTCCAGAGTGTTTAATTTTGATATTTATTTAAACGTAGCCTCGAGTATATGGCTGAACCCTAAACTATGTATTGATAAGTCCCCTTTCTGTTGGTCGGATTGGATTGTGAGGGGTTTAATACACTTGGTGAATTATATGAGAGTGGAGTATTGAGACTTTTTGAAAATTTGGTTCAACATTTTGGCATTCCCAGATATCAGTTTTATAGGTATTTACAGCTGCGCCACCTACTCTGCACTGTTTTTGGGAGTGGCACGCTCCCTGATCTGAACAGAGGGTGAAGGCCCGCCTCAGCAGGTAGTAGCGGAGGGGTGAAAACCGCCCACTTGATCACAAGACACACCTTCTCGATAGTACTGTACTTTGTCTCCCTCAAGGACAGCTAGCAACTGATGAATAGCACTGGATACTCCTCCCCCCTACCTCCTGCAAAAGCACCACCCCCAGCCCCCTGTCAGATGCATCTGTCTGCAAAATAAAGGGGAGAAAGAAATTAGGAGCATCTAAAAGCAGCCCCCCACAAAGTGTGGAATTTACTTTTAGGAAAGCCTGTTGGCATGACTCTGTCCACTGGACCAGATCGGGGCCCCCTTCCTAGTAAAATCAGTCAATGGGCTGGTGACATCAGAGTAACTAGGCACAAACATTCGGTAGTAGCCAGCCAGCCCCAGAAACTGTCTTACCTCCTTTTTGGTCTCGGGTCTTGGGCAGGCCGCGATCACCACGGTTTTGTTAACCTGGGGCCGCACCTGTCTGTGACCCAAGTGGAACCCCAGATCCCCCCGCCCAGTTGCACACTTCTCCGGGTTGGCTGTGTATGTCAATGTTGATGTGCTGCCACCAGTCATTACTATAGATAATAATATCAGCTAAATACATGGCGGTATATGCCGTATGTGTATGTACCGGACCGACCCGTCGCTCTTAGGTACCAGAACCACCGTGCTGGCCCAATCGCTGTGTGGCTCTTCTACTACGCCCATATCAAGCATTGCCTCTAATTCTTCCTTAATAAAATTTTTTTGTGTTCAGGAAGGCGATAGGGGTGGCTATGAACCACCATCCCCGGCGTGGTCTCGATATGGTGTTCTATGAGGTTCGTGCGACCGGGGAGAGGCGAGAACACATCCGCCAATTCTGATTGCAACCTGGCCATGTCTGTGAGCTGCGACAGCGAGAAGTGGTCTCCACACGGAACCGCAGTGAATGAATTTGGTTTGAGAGTCACCTCATGCCTGAGCTCCGCCCTCTCCGGAACTTCCATCGCCAAAGCCACAGGGACCGCCTCCCTCCATGATTTTAGGAGGTTGATGTGGTAAATTTGACGTGCCCCGCCCCTATCCGTTCACTTAGCCTCATAATCGAGATCTCCGACTTGCTGTGTGGCCTCAAAGGGCCCTTGCCACTTGGTGAGTAATTTAGAGCTTGAGGTGGGCAGTAATACAAGCACTTTATCCCCCGGTGTGAATTCCCATAGTCGAGTGCCCTGTCATACAATCAGCTTTGACTATCCTGAGCTTGGAGCAAATTCTCCTGTGTTAATCTACCCAAAGTGTGGAGTTTTGTTTTAAGATCAAGAATGTACTGAATTTCATTTTTACTGTTTGAAGGTCCCTCCTCCCAAGCTTCCCGTATGACGTCGAGCACGCCGTGCGGCCGACGCTCATACAGCAGCTTGAATGGGGAAAACCCTGTGGAGGCTTGTGGGACCTCTCGCAATGGTAACCAGTATACCTGTGAATATCCCCATGCACACACCGCACACTCACCCATTTATTCATACCCAATGCCCCACCTTGCATCAAGCGTTAGTGGATAGAGGTTTGGGTACAACCCGAAACCACCAAAGCTTGATGTGTATCTCCTTTTAAACTCACCAGTATCTGATATGTCCCTGCCCGATCAGGGACAGCCTGCAGAGCGTAAGGTATCTGGAACAGCATCCCCACCTCCATCACTGGACACCGAACCTGGCAATGCCCGGCTTCCCCGCAGCTCACACAGACCGGCCCAGGCTTCCCTACCATGTCCATGGGGGCGGTCTATACAACCTGGGAGGGAGACAGGGGAAGGGTGAGACACAGACTTGGGGAAGGATTTGGGCGGGGCTCCTCCCCACTTCTGTGGAGCTGGAACAGGACGGAAACAGGAGAGTTGGGAGGGGGAGTTTGAGAGGTAGGAGAGAAAAAGAGAGAAGAGAGAGAAGACAGAGCCTCGGGTTCGCTGCCTCCCAGAAACGCTGTCATGTAGTCTTCTGCCAGCTGGACGGCCTCTTCCAGCGACGCCGGGAGGTAGAACCGGACCCACTCGGACATCCCCCAGAGGAGTTGAGAGATGAACTGCTCCAGTGTCACCAGGTCAACAATATCCATGGCACCATGGGTTCCCTCAGCCAGCAGCCATCTTTGACAGACATCCTGGAGCTGTTGTGTGAAAGCAAACGGGCGGCCGTGCTTCCCAAACTCCAGGGTCCTGAAGTGCTGGCAGTTCTGCTCCAGACTACAGCCAACCCGTTGCATGATCGCCTTCTTTAGGTCTCTGTAGTTCAGGAGACTGGTGGCAGGAAGTTGCTGGGCCACTAGCTGCGCTTCCCCGGAGAGCAGAGTTAACAGGCGGACCACCCACTAGTTGGGTGGCCATCTCCACACCTCGGCTGTCTTCTCAAATAAGTCGAGGTAGGCCTCAGGATCATCACCCGGCCCCATCTTGATGAGGGTAACCAGGGTTGTGGGCTTCGGGGTCGCAGCTGCAGCACCCTCTCTGGCGATCAGGCTCTGGATCACCTGCCGATCTTCCGCATGGGCATGGAGCAGGAGTTGGAAATGCTGTTCCTGCTCCAAATTTAAATCCATGAGGGCTTGATGTTGGTCCTGGCGAGGGACTTGATTACTTTGCCCAGTGGTGAAGGGTCCATGATGACTTTATCCTCCAGATCCCGGGTTTCGGCACCAGTGTAACAGAGTTCATAATTTCAGGGCAAACAGAGGAGTCAACATGAGTATTTTTATTACTCCTTTAGCGTCAGACAAAACTTAACAAAATGGACTCTTTGTGGTCAAATAAACACACAGGCAAGTCAAATGAGAGTTCACATCAATATTTGTAGTCACACACACAGCCGACTCTCTCTCTGCTTCCTCTTTCTGTTGACTGATGTCCTTGTTGGCCTTTTCAGCACTCCCTCCGCAATCACTATAATGAGAGACAAGTGTTAATGATAATGACAGCCCAGGTGACGAGCCTTACCACTCTCCCTCTCTCGCAGACAGACACACGACCACGCCCCCATCCCCACAGCTGGTCCGAATCGATTTAATCCCCAGTAATTCATACAGTTTGCATAGTTTAAATGACATAAACATTGTGCCCTGATCAGTGAGGATTTCTTTTGGAATCCCCACTTGGGAGATAATTCTGAAGAGTGCCTCCGCAACACTATGTGGTGAGCTGTTGCACAGAGGCACTGTTTCCGAATATCGCGTTGCATAGTCCACCAGAACCAACACAAAGTGATGCCCGCATGCCGTCTGCTCTAAAGACCCGACGAGGTCCATGCCAATTCTTTCGAAGGGGACCTTGATCAATGGAAGGGGGCGCAATGGCGCTCTTGGGGTGGCCAGCGGATTCACTAGCTGATTTTTACGGCATGCCAACACCACCTGTGAGCGTCCCCGTGAACACCTGGCCAATAGAAACGGGCCATTAGATGGTTTAGTGTTTTTTCTTGCCCTAAGTGACCCACCATCAGATTATGATGAACCGTCTGGAATAGCATTTCCCAACAGCTCTTCAGTATTAACAATTGGGTTGTATCCTCCCTGGTCTGAGCATCCTGCGTCACTCGATACAACCGATCCTTAATAATAAAAAAATACAGATATGAGAGTGCAATGTCTGGCTGGAGGCATTGAACATCAATCACTTTCACTTGGTCAAAGGCGTGCTTAAGGGTCTCGTCTCGCATCTGCTCCAGAGTGAAATCCCCTGCAGGGAATCCTCTAAGGGCAGGGAAAGTTGTTCTCCTCTGTGGCCGACCCGTTGCAGGATGGCTTTTTTCAAGTCCTTGTACATCATTAGGTTGGACAACAGTGGCAGTAGGTGGGCCACCCACTGGGTACTTGGCCAGTTCCACGCTCGAGCCATCCGCTCAAAGAGCTCGATGAAAGCCTTCGGGTTGTCCTGAGGTCCCACCTTCCTGAAGTAGCACCTGCCGGGCCTCCGCTTGAGCCTGTCAGAGTGCCTGAAACTGCTGCTTCTGTTCCATATGAAGCTCAAGCAGAGACTGATGTTGCACTTGGTGGATGCTGGCGAGGGTCTTGAATACTTCGGCCAGCGGCGAGGAATCCATGATGGCATTTTCTTCCTCCTAATCCCGGGTTTCAGCATCTGTGATGAATCTGTTGCTGAGTTGTGAAGGAGGAAGCAGGAGCTGGACAAACAATCCAAGTAGTCTTTATTTGACACACTTTTCAGGACAAGCACCTAAGGTTCATTTTCAGTGTCATATAAATACATACACTGGACTCTGCTGTTTGCATCTCTCTCTCTCCCCTCCAGCAGTCTGGACACCCTTTTTATCCCTCTCCAGCTCTCACTGAAACACAGAACAGCTGTTAGAGATAATTTCCCACAGGTGTCAATCCTTACCGTTCTCCTTCTCCCGGCCTCACTCTCCACAGACGTTGCTCGGCCACGCCCACATTACCACAGTGATCTAGCGGGCAGGGTAAACCAGCTCGATTGCCAAGACAGTACTGTTGGGTCATAGAACCCAGTTTCATCTGCACTCTCTTCTGTTGTGTTACCCTCATTTCAGGCACAGAATGAGGAAGCTGTAGATGTTATTTCGCTTAATGCGAATAACTCTCTTTATGGCAGTGATGACCAGGCTGAATCAGGGAAATATAATGAGGATGAGTCCAGGTGTTTCACCTCTGAGGAAGAAGGGGCACAGTCTGATGTTCTTTCCTGAATCCTCAGTGCGGCTAGAATTTTGGGTCTCAAAACTCAGGATAGCATAACAATATCAGTACCAGCCCAGGGGGTATGGATGGGTATGCCCCGTACTTATCCCTCTGTTTCCATCCCTGTGGCTGAATAGTACACCCAAATGTTGATTAAAGCATGGAACAACCCCAAGGCTGCACACCAGTTTAATGCTGGGTGTAGGAAACTTGCTAAGATACAATATGTACCTGAATCTGGTATGAGTGACATGCCATCAGTAGAGCGTGAGATTGCATCACTAACTCATCTTGGACCAGGTCATGTTTCTGACAACCCACATTGCCCTGACAAGGAATGTCAGAACACCGACAGATTAGTATGTTAGACTTTTAACTTTTTAGTTACACATGCAGCACAATCAGGAAATGCATTGGTAATTGTTCTTGATACTCTGAGGAAAATTATTAATCCTGAGGATCGCGATGCCATGGGCCTAGATACTGCTCTTCTTACGCACTCCCAATTAACAAGCGATGAAAGGGCCACCATGTCATCTGCAGTACTATCTCATAGGCAGATCTGTTTAGCCCAGACATCGCTACCTGACACAATTAGAAAAGAGCTGACCAACATGCCAGTTTTACCAGGTCGGGTTTTCCATCTGGACGCCCAGTCAGTACTGGATACCTCTGAGCAGGTACACCGCAGAAAAGTCTATGCAATGCATATTTAGTCAGACTGGAAATGCTAGACATGGATACAGGGGTGCTCAGCACTTTCAGACTACCCGCCATTCTCGGTTTGAATCCTGGGGCTATGACAGGCAACAAACGGGGAGTTTTCAGCAGTCTGACAGGAGAGGTGCTAAACAGCCACAACAGCATCCATGGGGTGCCCAGTCCCATTCTTCATTCAGAGGTGTACCTCCAAAGAAGCATACTCCTAGGGGTTCTGGAACCCAGGACAAATGTGCATAGCAATGCCAGTGGGGTCGTCGAGGCTTGCTCCCAGCTATGCCTGGACAGCTGGGAAGAGAGTGTTGCAGATCCATGGGTACCCTTGACCATCAGAAAAGGGTACAAAATGCAGTTTCTACGGCTCAAGTTCTAGCCTTCAAAATGATGTCTCACCTGCAAAAGCAGGCAATTGTATCGGTAAGCTCCAGCAAACTGCTCAGTGGATTTTATTCCAATTATTTCCTTGTTCCAAAAAATGATGGTGTGCTCCGACCAATCCTAGATCTGAGGCAGTTAAACACTTTCATAAAAAATTTACCTTTCAGAATGCTGACCACAGCTCAAATTCTGGATACCATAGAACCAGGCGAGTGGTTCACGCCCATAGACCTCAAAGACGCATACTTCCATGTACCTGTCTGTCAGGAACACAGCTTTTCAAAGCCAAGCATACCAATTCAGGGTCCTTCCATTTGCCTGTCCTTGTCTCCCTGGGAATTTACAAAGGTAGTGTTAGCTGCTCTTTGTCCCCTGCAAATGGCTGGTCTGAAGATCTTACCATACCTGGACGACTGGCTGATTTGTGCACCATCTCGTTACTAGGTAATGAGAGATGCAACAAAAGTAATCAATCACATTCAATCCCCGCAACCCACATCAACAGGCAGTGTTTGTAGGGCTGCGCTTGAATGCACAGTCAATGATTGCATCCTTGACTCCCCAGAGGGTGGCAAAACTTATCACAATAGTACAATCCTTCCATTTAAGCAAAAGGATGGAATTGGCTCAGTTTCAGAGGTTGCTGGGTATGATCGCAGCAGCAATAAAAGTGGTCCAACTTGGCCTCCTCAGAGCCCAGCCACTGCAGTGGTGGCTAAACATTTTCTGACTTCACTCCAAATTAGACAGATAGGTGAAATTCAAGGATTCACGGAAGTGCATTCAGGCCTTGCGACCCACGGAAGTGCATTCAGGCCTTGCATTGCCTTTAGGTGACCAAGCACACGATTTGGCACATGAAACCAAAAATACTGCAGCTGTGGGTTTGGCCTCTCCTCAGTCCTTCCCTCAAGGCTTAGATGAGTACTGAGTACTATTAGTTATGCCAAAGCATCTTTTACATGGGATAACTACTTAAGTAAGTGGAAAGTCTTTTCAACCTGGTGCCGAGACAGGCGGTTGGACCTTGCAGGATGTGTGATCAACTTCATTCTTTCTTTCCTTCAATCACTCTTGGACCTGGGAAGGAAAGCTAGTACAATTAAAGACTATATTGTAGCTATCTTCCATTTCCATGACTTGGTAGATAGTAATAGAGTTGGAAAACACTTGGTGTCAAAGTTCCTCAAAGGTGCGACCCATCTCTGTCCAAAAAAACTTTGAGATCACCATCCTGGGACCTCACTATAGTCTTGCAGTCAACGGCTAAAGCCCATTTGAGCCTTTGGAGCAGGCAGATCTCAAGTTCTTAACCTGGTTAGACAGTGTTTCTGCTGGCAGTTCACTCAGCCAAGAGAGTTGCATGCCTTGTCAGTCAGTGAAGACTGTCTGAGGTGGAAGGCAGATTATGCGGGGGAAACCCTGTGGCCCCATCCATTCTTTCTACCCAAAGTGCTCAATTTCAACTCAATTAATTAGGTGACTGAACTTGAATCCTTTCGGCCTGACCCAATTTATTTGGATACAGGCTTGGATCTCTCTACTTTGTGTCCGATCAGAGCATTACGTGCCTACATAAAGCACACACAATGTTTGAGACAATCACACACTCAGTTGTTTGTGTCTTATGATAAAAAGGATCCAGGTCCACCAGTGTTCAAACAACGTCTGTCTCATTGGATTGTAGACACGATTGGACACGCATTCTACCCACAAATTGCCAGTACCAGTGGACTTGTTGGCTCATTCCACCAGAGGTATGGCCACATCTTGGGCAGCACTTAAAGGGTTATCACTTTCAGACATTTGTGTAGCGGAATCCTGGAATACACTCTGTACCTTTGCAAGATTTTACAGGAATAATGTGGCAAACAGATTCTCTCTGGGTTCAACTGTCCTATCTTTCACCACTACCTGGGGTTGTGAGGGGGGAGAAGTCCCTCTCCCTAGTGACCCTGATGCTATTAGTCATCCAGTGAGGGGACGGTCTGAGTGAGGTCATCGTAAGTTATGTCCATAACTATGGATCTATGAGACTGAATGATGACAGTCACCATCTCTTGTCACTCAAGACGGACTGATGATTATGATCCTGCATGTGAATTTTCACATAGCATCTTGTGAAAGGGTTTTATGAAAATGTGTTTAATCTTATATAAATTTATAATTTGAGAAAAGCACAGATTTTGTACAAAATTTAAACTGTGAATATGATAATATGATAAAATGACACATAAATCATATCTGTAGAGCTAAGATGTTTATATATATATATATATATATATATATATATATATATATCCACCTATGCTCGACCACAGGGCCGGGGCCGGGGAGGGGGGTGGTCGTGGGGCCCAAATGCTGTCTCCATATATATATGTTTTGCATCTCCCCGCCACTGCATGACCCAACAAAAAAATGCCAATTACAAAAAAAAAAAAATGGCTGATGATCAGTTTGTTGTTCACAAACTGATATCTGTACTAAGTTGATTTTGTGCTATTAAAATGGGCCGAAGATGCATATGTTTATTGTTTTTTTTTTCTTAATCAAAATGTTTTTATTAAATCATACAATAACAAGGAGATACAAAACACACACACGTAAAAACAACATCCAAACCCCCCTGTTTAAAAAGCATCCCAGGGTGATACCTCAAGAAGTTGGTTGAGAAAATGTCAAGAGTACATGTCTGCAAATTCTAGGCAAAGGGTAACTACTTTGAAGATGCTAAAATATAACACAGTTTTGATTTATTTTGGATTTTGTTTAGTCACAACATAATTCCCATAGTTCCATTTATGTTATTCCATAGTTTTGATGACTTTACTATTATTCTAAAATGTGAAAAAAATAAAATAAAATAAAGAATGAGTAAGTGTTTCAAAACTTTTGACCGGTAATAATATATATATATATATATATATATATATATATATATATATATATATATATATATATATACATCTACATACACGTACATACATACATACATACACACACATAATAATCATGCTAACTATATTACAATACTCTCTCCACACTCCACCCGAGAACCCTCCAAAAACTCCAAATACCTGCCCCAGTTGTGGATAAACAAATCCAAGCCTCCCCGTCTTCCCGATGACACCTCCTCATAAGCCACCACCCTCCCCACCTCCGTGCACCACTCCAGATATGGGGGTGCACCAGCTGACCTCCAACCCCTCAAAATAACCTGCCTGGCGATCATCACACAGGCCAGAACCCAATTCTCTATATGACTATCCCCCACATCAATGACCGCCCCATCGCCCAGAACACAAAGTCTGGGGCAAAACGAAACCCGAGTGCCTACCACGTCATACACAAAATTCTGAACCTTCAACCAGAATTTCTGGATCTCAACACACCACCAAAAAACATGGGCCATGTCTCCATCCTCCAATTGGCATCGCCAGCAGGTGGGTGTGTCTTTAAGACAAAGCCTATACAATCTAGAGATGGTCCAATAGAATCGATGTAAAATTTTGAATTGCATAAGACACACCTTTGCAACTCTAAATGCAGACTTGAGGTTTTTAAGAATCCTAGCCCACACTCCCTCCTCCAATACCAAGTTGAAGTCTTTCTCCCATACTCTATTAAGAGAAGTTAAAGCTCCATCCCCTAAACTCTGAATTAACAGGTAGTAATACACTGTTGCCTCATGACCTTTTCCAAAAGCAGCAATCTGCTGCTTTTGGGGGGAGGTGGGGGGGTGCTACTCCCAAAGACAGTACAAAGCAGGTGGCACAGTTGTAAATACCTATAAAACTGAGATCTGGGGATCCCAAAATGTTGAACCAGATTTTCAAACGATCTCAACACTCCACTCTCATATTGATCACCGAGTGTAGTAACCCCCCGTCAATCCACTCCGACCAGCAGAAAGGGGACTTACCGATACACAATCTTGGGTTCTGCCATATGCTCGAGGCAACATTTAAATAAATGTTCGATTTAAACATTCTGGACACTTTTGTCCATACCGAGTGTACATGCGAAATAACGGGTGTGACTTAACGTTTCCGGTTAGTTTAATAGAGAGGCTTTGCAATGGTGAAATAGGGGCAAGAACTTCCTGTTAAATACCAAACCAGGGAGGGGCTCTCTCAGGTGTAAGAGACTGTAGTGGACAGTCTTTAAGGAGGACACGGGAGGCAGTTGATCTACTCACAGGTAAGGCCTTTTTTAATAACCACACTGATCTCAGCTTCACAATAATAACTTCTCAACTTCACAATAATAAACTCTCAACTTCATAATAATAAACTCTCGGCTTCACAATATGATCTCTGGGGATCCAGGCTCTCTCTCCCGTCTACTGGCGGTGTGGCTCTTTTATGCCGCTCTCCCCGTGCTCACTGAAATTAGAGATAGGTGTTAGACATAATTTAGCTCAGGTGTAAGCGCCCTTACCACTTTCTCTCTCTCTGGAGAGATGCTTGACCACGCCCCCGCTACCACAGAGACCAATGAGCCAAATGTCTGAGACTGAACGCATAGTAATAAAACAAAATCTTGGGTAGGCCTAGCCCACCTATGTCAATTGGCCTATGTAACCTATTGAAATGCAATCTGGGACACTTACCATTCCAAAGGAAGGACTTCGTTATGCTATCAAATTGCTTGAAATAAGAGAGGGGGACATCTACAGGGAGAGATTGTAGCAGGTAGTTAAATTTTGTAATACAATTCATTTTAATAACATTAACATTCCCAATCATTGATAAATGTAATGAAGCCCACCTGCCCACATCGCTCGAAAACCTTTTTATTAAAGGGTCAAATTTAACTCTAACTAAATCAGACAAATTTGCTGGGAATAAAATCCCCAAATACTTAATGCCCTGTTTGGGCCACTGGAAGGCACCCGGCTGGAAAGCCGTTACTGGACAGTACGCTGTCAAAGCCAAAGCTTCGGATTTAGACCAACTGACTTTGTACCCTGAGAGCTTGGAAAAAGAGTTAATAATTCTGTGGAGGCAAGGCATAGATCTAGCAGGGTCAGAGACAAATAATAAAATATCATCTGCATAAAGCAGAAGCTTATGTGCCACACCTCCCGCCATCACCCCTGGAAAATCATCTTCCTTTCTTATCGCGGCTGCTAATGGTTCCAGGGCAAGACAGAACAATAATGGGAATGAGGGCAACCCTGCCAGGTGCCCCTATCCAGAGTAAAATAATCTGAAATTAATCCACTTGTTTGTACCGCTGCTACAGGGTGTATATAAAGTAACTTAATCCAACCAATAAATGTACTCCCGAACCCATACATTACCAAAATCTTAAAAAGATAATCCCATTCTACCATATCAAACGCCTTTTTGGCGTCAAGTGAGATGGCAGCGACCAGAGACTTATCATTCGCTCCTGACCACATGATATTAATGAAATGCCTAATGTTATCAGACGAGCTATGGCTCTGAATAAATCCCACCTAATCTATATGTATAAGAGATGTCATAACTTTACTTAATCTGTTAGCCAAAATTTTTGACAAAATGTTCTAGCTGGATCAGGGAAATTGGACGGTAACTCTTACACTCACTTGGATCTTTGTCCTGTTTAAGAATCAGACTGATCCGGGCTTGTGTCATGGTTGGCGGAAGCTTTCCGTTCTTTAAAGATTCCATATAAACTTCTAACAAAAGTGGAGCCAGTTCTGTAGCATAAGATCTAAAAAATTCAGCGGCAAAACTGTCTAGCCCCGGAGCCTTGCCTGTAGGTAAGGCCTTAATTACCTCTTCAAGTTCCTCCAAGGTTATCTCAGAATCAAGAGATTTTTTTTTTTTTTTTTTGCTCAGTTGTCAATTTATGGAGTTCTAATGGTTCCACAAATTTTCTAAAATCTTCATCAGTAGACGAAGACATGGAACTATAGAGATCAAGATAGAACTCTTTGAAAGCATTATTAATATCAATGGCTGAGGTAAATATTTCACCACCAGCAGATTTCACTGAGGGAATGGTAGAAAAAGACTCTCTCTGCATTATATATCTAGCCAAAAGCTTCCCTGCTTTGTCCCCCGACTCAAAGTATGACTGTCTTTCCCTGAACAACCAAAACTCCACTTTCCGCGACAAAATAGTATTATATCTATATTTCAAATGGGTCAATTCTCTGAGACCTTCGGACAACATTCGGTGCTTCAGCTCTGCCTCGGCACTTTTAATATTTCCTTCCAACTCCACGAGTTCACGTGCTTTGTATTTTTTGGTGAATGAGGCATACTGTATGATCCGACCCCTAAGAACCGCCTTAAGTGCATCCCAAGCCACGCTCACAGAGGATACTGAGGACCAGTTGTTCTCCATATAAACATTGATTTCAGTCTTTAACATTTGTTGGAAATCAGTATTTTGCAAAAGGGATACAATAAAGCACCAGCTATATAATTTATTTTTCTCCATATGTGGCAACATCTCTAAACTCACCAGGGCGTGATCTGAGACTAAGATGTTTCCAACTGAGCAATCCACAACAGATGCAATGAGAGACTTAGATATTAAAAAAAAATCTATTCTAGAATAATTCTTATGAACTGATGAAAAAAATGTATAGTCCCTACCAGATAGGTTCAAAAGTCGCCAGATATCTGCAAGACCCAGATTTATACACATCCTGTGAAGTGTCAATGTTGCTCTAGTGGGCTTACAGACTTTTGCTTCATTATGATCAAGGACTGAATCCATCAAAAGATTAAAGTCTCCTCCCAATATTATATCATGAGGGGTGCCAGCGGCCTGCAACATCCCTTCAAGATCTATAAAAAAGCCCTGATCATCAGCATTAGGTGCGTTAATATTAGCCAAAATCAGACTTTGCCCCTGAATTTCTCCTAAAACAACAATGACTCTTCCTAATTTATCTTTACTCTGTTTAAGACATTTGAATTGTAAATGTTTATTTATCAGTATAATGACTCCCCTACTCTTACTTGAGCCAGCACTAAAGAAAACATGTCCACCCCATATCTTCCCAAATTTTTCAGCTTGCTGCGAGGAAAGATGTTTCTTGAAGAAACACTATATCATTATCATATATATCAACCTTCCTTCTTTTTATGGGGTGCCCCAACCCATTCACATTCCATGTGGAGAGAGATAACCTACTCATAATAACATTTGACATATTGATATAATAAAAAATAAAATAAAAAAAAGATTGTGTGTCAAAAACAAGATTATACAGACCACATTCCCCATTAGTGCAACAATCAAACCCCGAACTTCCCCCCGAGCAAAAGAAACAGAAAAAAGAAAAACATGCTTATTAACCCCGTGCACGACAGCGCCAACTGTCAATCCCTTTAAACTCAGAAGGTCCATGTACGCCTACGAGAACCCCCGCAACAACTTTGCCATCTGATTGCTCAAGTCCGGCGCTTCTGCACAAATTTTGTGAGGCAAAATTACATAACAGAAAATACTTTGTAAAACAGACCCCAGCCAACAGGCAGAACAAACACAAAAAACATGTAGATTCATTCACAGAACTGTCTTGAAGGTGTGTTCCTCCACAAAACAAACTCCAGCTGATATAAAGCTGTTCAGTTTCCTCAGACAGACAATTGTTCAGTGAGCCGGCCGTTATGAGTGCAGCAGATGACATAATCATTCTAATGTCCCTTAAAAATACTCCACAAAAACAAACTCCATAAGCACAAAGAACAGAGAGTGCCAGTTTTGGACATGTAAATTCTTTGCTGCCATCCTTGGTGTCTATTCTCAATTTGGCCGGAAACATCAGTGCAAAAGCGATCTTCCGTTGATGTAAGAGTTTCTTACATTCCTTGAACCGATTGCATTTCTCTCTTGTCGAATTCGCAAAGTCAGGGAACAAGAAAATATTGTGATTCTTCCAAGAACGTTTTACTTTGCTCCTCGCCTGGTGCAACACGAGATCTTTATTGGATGATCTCAGAAAATTGGCCAGAATTGATCGGGGCCTGTCTCCTTCAGCAGATCTGCGAGCCGGGACTCTGTGAGCTCGCTCGATTTCCAGCTTATGGCCTGTCATATCGAGGCCGATTAGCGGATAATTCCCTTTCCGAAGACTCCAGATAATCGATTCGTTTCTCAACTTCTGTCTCTCTTGTGACCAACTCAGAGAATGTTGTTTCCATCGCCGTAATTGATCGACGTATTACAGCGAGATCTTCCAAGTCAGCAACAACCTTCGTCAGCATCACTGAGATGTTGGACAGTTGACACTGGATTTCATCTCCCGACATGTCTTTTAATGTCTCCCGAGTCTGAGGATTTTGACTTCTTTGCCATGTTTACCTCAAAGAGCAAGTATGTAAGTAGGTGTATCAAATCTCACCGGATTATAACATGAAAATACTTAAAAAACTAGCAAAGTGCGCAGAGCTCGCAGTCACACGTCTCGCATGGCGTCTTGTGTCCTCCCCGTGAAAGTGATTTAATGAAAGAAAACCTGTCCTTTTGTACAAAATGAGTTAACACAGTTAATGTCACAAATTTGCTTATTTGATTACTGATCACAGATTTGTGTGGAATCTTAAATATTTCTCAAATTATTTCATACATTTTTCAAAATCATGCAGAAGGCACGCAAGCAACAGCGAGAGAGGAGCAGACTATTTTATTTATATGAAGTTTTTCGCATCTGAATTCCAATCTACATCTTGATGTAATCCTTCCTCATGATCACGCAGCATGTTTTCATCAGCAGAATGGGAGACTATACACTATTAATGTGTGATGAGTCTCGTGCTGCGCATGCAAGCCATTTGTGCATCACAAGCCGATCAACTATTTAGCCCCTTTTCGTTGAATTGAACATGCAAAATCCTAAAACTTTATTTCCAGGTTTAATTTATTTTTTGAGTAGACTCAGATTTTTGAACCCCACAGTGTGGGTTTATTTTTTCTCTTTTAATCGTTTAATGTCATTTTGAGTGTGACCATAGTTTAAGGAGGGTGTACCTGTATGCTGGGTTGGAAATCTCAAGGATTAATAGTGCTGTTTTCCTTATTACATCACATGTTATTCTGAAAACAAAAAGAAACAAATGAAACACGGAATGTAGGCTGTCATCCGTGCAGCCTGACCGAAGCAAAGTGGGCGTGTTTACTCTCGCGATTAACCGAACGTGAAGCGTTGACGGCTTGTGATGCACGAATGGCTTGCACGCAATGCACGAGTCTGTTGGGTATACTGCAGCCTCGTCACATTTAAATTTTTTGTTTAAATGTGACAAGCTCATGAAAACACGCTGTGTAATCATGAGGAAAGATTACATCAAGATGTGGATTGGAATGCTGGTGCAGAATTTATATAAATAAAATAGTCTACTCCTCTCACGCCGTTACTGGCTTGCCAGTGATTACCCATCCGTGTGCCAATGTTGGCACACGTGCCATAGGTGCCAACACCTGTTTTATAGTAAAGCCAACCCCTTAAGGTCAGTCACCTGACTTTGTTGTTATTTGGTCTCGAGGATAGGTAGTAGAATGTCGTCATTCAGTGTAAGACTGTGGTGACAGTCATCGTTCAGTCTCATAGATCCATGGTTATGGACATAAATTAAATTTTGGTCTGTTTCTCACCTAAAGCTGATTATATTGCTTCAAAAGACATGAATTAAACCACTCGAGTCATATGGATTACCTTTATGCTGCTTTTATGTCCTTTTTGGAGTTTGAAAGTTTGGGACCCAATTGACTTGCATTGTGTATATTCACATCATATATTCTTCAAAAACATATTTTATGTTTGTGTTCCACAGAAGAAAGAAAGTCATATGAGTTAAAGATGCATAAGGGTGCTCTGTGAACTCTAATGCTCAAAATAATTAATTGTTTTGAGTAGGGACAAATTAAAAATTCCAAATTAGTTAAAATAGCCTAAATTAACCTAAATGAGTGTTTAGAACTTTCTCTTTCTTTTGAGTTCACAAAACTGACAGCTTTTAAGTAACCTAAATTGTTTTGAGTTTAATGAACTAGTCTCTTTAAATTTACAGGAACTTAAATTTATCTGAAACTGGGCAGGAGATTTCTATTTCCCAGCATGCTTTGCATGGCACTCGACAGGGAGAGTAAATGTTTAAATTAAGTGTCATATCATGTGTCTTTGTGCAAGATGAATGTAAAGGGGGATACTTGATAGTGTTTAATGTTTTGTTGTGTTATTTAGAAGAGTTACTATTTGTTGTAGTTTTGGGGGGTTACCATTACGGTGAATAGTGGAGCTTGAGCTTAGGTTGAGGACAGGTAAAAGTTTTGATCATTCTAGATTGCTTTACTCATTGAGCAAGTGTTTGGATAGGGTTAAGGTTTGGGATATTGTTTGAGCTAAGATTTCACGCTACTCAGATCATAGTGTTACCAGTCAGTGTGCATTAAACATGCTAACATTTAGTGTACTAGTTCATTTTAGCAAGTAGTAGCTAGGTTTTTTCAACTTGATGTATTTAAATAGAGATTACTTGTTAATATTAACCTCAGCTAAAGAGTTCAGTTTAAAGTTAAGTGTCATCAAGATATATGAGTTAGTTTACTTAGTATTTCAAGTTAAGTCATGTGTAGTACAAAATTGAAATCTGAAAGTTCTATTAACTTAAACTTGGGGATTTTATTAACTTAAACATTTTATATAACTGATTGCCTAAATTTTTATTTTTCTTTATTTTATTTTTTTCTGCTAACGTATTAAGGCTTACAGTGAATTTATGAGAGAATGGTGATTTAAGGGTGAACCATCCCTTTTAAAGGGAGTCACTAGTCACTGGCATTGCAGCAGTTGGGCATTATATTGAAAAGAAGTAATGAGATATTTATTAAGAAAGAAAGTCATATGGGTTTGAAACAACATAAGGGTGAGTAAGTTATGACAGAATTTACATGAGTAAACTATTCCTGTAGGGTGACAAATATTCCTCCTATTACTGTTTTTTTTTTAACTGCTGCTGACACATGAAAACAGATTAATATCCATACACACGAGGAACCGTATCATTGTGGAGTGCAGGAGGTTTTAGAATCTCATTTTTGCAACCCACATGCTCTGATAGAAATAGATGTTCCATGTAATGTTTTCTCAGGGGTAATTAATGCTTTTCACTGTAATGAATAAGTGTTTATGCAGGTGCATAATATAAGATGGAATAATCTACCTATGAGTCTAACTGGCAGAGGTTATTATTAGGGAATTTGAGGATATTAATTGAGAAGGATGAGTTTTAAAGGCACGTCTAAAACGTCATTTTTACACACTGTGATCTTTTCTTTGATTTTGTAAAATAGAATGGCAAATAATCTTGTGTTTGTTTTGACATTCTTTTTTTTGATTACCTTCTTTTATATGGAATAATATTCTCTTTGAACTTATTTACTATCAGTTTTCTTTTTCTTTTATCTTTTTTGGATTTGATGCAAGTCATTTTTAAAGATGCTTCATAAATTAATTTATCAAAGTACCTAGGTGTTTAATAATTCCATTAGATTTTCTAAAACCTTTAAACAAAATGTTCCTACAACATTTCTTGGACTAAATTACTTAGCCTCAGGTTGACCAACCCAAGGAGCTGTTAAAGAATCATTTGAAAGTTCCTGCTTCAACTAAGAGACACTGTTTGATAACTGTCTGATTTAAAGGTAGAAAACTCTGCATTTCAAAGTGGATCTGATCAATATTTCTTCACAAAGAATCCCCATATTAAAAGAAAGGCTGTGCAGAGCTCACTTTGAACATCCACAGATGGCAGGATTATGAAAATTTTTAATTCACCTTTACTTCTTCAAACCCTCGGCCAGTGCAAGCAGGTTTCAAGGCTAATGGAGCCTTGCGAACACTAGAGACGTGTGCGTGCCTTCAGTTTTCTGATTAAAGTATTTTAGATGTTTTGAGCCTGTACAATGCTATTTAAATAACATAACAGATAAATAGAAATACATTATCTACTGTGTTATTTAATAAACCTTCAAATGTGATTCATCACTCAAAAGCAGAAACCCAAACAATAATTTTGACTATGTGTGTTGTGTAGCATGTTATTAAATGCAAACTAAGTGATCCATCCATCCATCAATCTATCTACTTTATCTATACAACATTCTTCTCCACAGTACCATAGAAAGATGGATGGAGAGAGAAGAAATCGATGCAGTTGAACACAGATGAACAGGGGTTTCATCAGTAGGAGCTGAGGGGTCTCTCAGAGTGAATTATTCAAAGCCAGCTACAGTAGTGCACTCTAGAGGAGAGGTCAGGACTATGAAAGCCTACCTTATCACCTTGGTTTTCAAAACATCACTTTTGTCCTGTGATACCTGGATTTAGACCTGGCGGAAAAGGAGACCAAGGTACGTGGTCTAAAAGCCACAAAGATATCTTAAACAGAGATGCTGAATAAAGATGTAACTGCACTGAACTTAGGTGCACATCTGTGGGCAGATACAGAGAGAGGGGGGCAAAGCATAGCCACTCTCTACACATTTGCAAACTGTGTGTGTGCTTTTTTATGTACCACCACATGAAATCCCCATGATACTAAATGAAATTCAAGTCATGTTCATCAAGATAATTATATTAAATTGAACTGAATTCATTGTTTTCTCACTGCTCTCCATTGCTCGTTATCAGAATCTTGTCTCATGAAAGCACATTTTTAAATAATTGGACAATAACTGATGATATTCGGATGACAAAGGAATTAGTTACTGTAATCTAAGTACTTTAAGGCACAAAAGTAGTGTAACTCATTAAATTTTAAATTGTAATCAGATTACAGCTACTGATTTTCAGTGAAAGTAATAACATTTAAGTACATTACTTGGGTTACAAATATTTAAAAATATATATTATTTATGTATAATACAATTAAAATGTGAATTAATATGTTCATATACGTCTGTTTGCGTTTCTGTAACAGCTGAAAGGTGTGCGATAATGAATGAGAAAATACACATTATTTTGAATTTGTTGAGGAAAAAAAATGTTGTGACAACTGTTTTAGAAAGTAACTTATAAGTAAAGTAATGAGTAATGTGATTACCTTTTCAATGAAGTAATAAGTAAAGTAATCTGATGGAATTTTAGAGAAGTAGTTAGTAATTTGTAGTGGATTACTTTTTTTTGGTAACTTACCCAACACTGTTCACTAGTAACAGAGACTATGAGAATACAGTGCTTGAAATTGTTAACCTAGTATAATGTTTAACCCTGGGCTAAGGTAATCCTGGGTTACACAGTTCAAACTTTGCTCTGGGTTATTAATTAATCCTGGGTAGTCAGGTTTCAGAATTTTACACATTCATAAACCCTGGGATAAAATGCTTATTTGAATATTTAATAAAATTGATTGGACATGCATGAGTTTTACTGTTTAACAGCAATAACTGTTTGAAAATCTGCTCATAAATCGTCTGTGGTTGTCTTACAGTAAGTCCTCTGAAACACTTCAGATGGAAATAATTTTCGTTATTGTTTTGACATTTTCACTCATTCCCTGAGACGCTGAAACTAAACACAGCTCATGAAGGTTTCTGATATTGCATAAAAAAGTGCATACATATTAAGTGTAATCAGACAAGTTTATAATTACTTATCTGTTACTAAACAACATTGTTTCATACTGTATTCCTTTGGTACTGTCATTTCAATGCTCTGGAGTAGGCTTTCATAACCCAGGGTGACTAAAGAGGATAACCAAGGAATTGAAATAGTGTGAAAACATGTAAGACGCAGAGGATAAGGTTCTACTTTTGATCCACTTTGTTTACTTTGAAAGCACACAATATGATAAACCATTGGACTGTGTCAAGCAAAACTACCAGTATGCAATTTGCTGTTTCAAACAATTATTTTTGCTTTATAAATAAATATACTTGGACATACTCCAGTGCATATAGCCAAATGTCAATTGTTTTTAATGACAATATTCTCCAACACGGCTGAGAAACCCATAAATTATATATTTGCTTTCTACAATAGGTTCTATAAGAAATAGAACCTAGCCACACTGACTGGAAGGAAAATAACATTAATTAAAAATCAGAGGTTCTCAATGACTCTGATGTCAGGCTTGTTGTTACAGAACCTAAAACTTGCAGTTTACAATAAACATTACACTTTTGAAAAAGCACTGTCATAACCAGAGATTTAGGTTTGGTTTGAAGATTGGTTGTCCATTTAACAGCCATCTGATGACCCTCCCTCACAACCCTCATAAAATCTACATCTACTATACGTTTTTTTTTTATTTTATTTTTTTAGTATACATCTAGTAAATTGCAGTCCTCTAATCTGATTAGACCAAGAGTGTTGATATTTAGTATAAAAGCACTGGAATGGTTCACTGTTTGTCTCACTACACTGATCTGTGTTCGCGACGTTCCAGACAGGCTGTCAGTCTGCTGTTTTTATCAGTACTGGTAAGGTTAATGGTGATGTAAGCGATTTTTTTTTCATGGAAATGTATGCAAACATTTTCACTACTCCCTGAAAGATATTAATGAAATAAGTGTCCTGAGATATCTCACAGGTAGGGTTGCCAACCATTCCGTATAATACGGAATCATCCCTTATTTAAAACATCAAAGCAGCGTTCCATATTAAACCCATACGGAACGCAGTTTGTCCCGTATAGGCTACATGTAGATTAGAGAGGCGTATATAAATGTGCATTTGGTAATGTCTGTGCAAGGTAGCTGTATGTACAGTTACTGAATTAAAGAGTGAACTTGCATATGTACATGAGATGTGTCTGTGCATGCACACGTGAGAGTGAGAGCTCTCTGTCATTGGTTGTTGCTACGTTACCTGGATCATCCAGGCTGGATGCGAGCTGACAGTGGTGGGAGGTTTAACTTTACAGCGAGTATCTCATGATGGCAACTGTTACTAGTCCACCTTGTAAAAGAAAAAAATGTTTACAGAAATATAAACCAGAATGGGAGACCAAGAACCCGTGGCTTGGCGAAGTCCGGGGAAATATGTATATGGCAAATTGTAAATTATGTGGGAGAGATTTTTCTGTAAGCCATGGCGGAGTTTGCGACGTCAAACAACACGCGTCCACAGAGACTCATCGACGGAACTACCGACAGCAAAGGACCCAAGGAGCAATTTCTAGTTTTTTCGTGTCACCCGCCACCTCATCACCAGAGGCTGATATGGTAGGTTACTGTTTCAAATGTCAAAATTTATTTCAAGATTCACTCCAAAATCTCTCAGATAAATATCATGTATAGCCAATATATATATGTGTGTGTGTGTGTGTGTATATATGTGTAATATGTATATATATTATATATAAAACAACAAAATCATAAATTGTACATCATGTTTATAAAGTATATGCTTTCAGATATGATTTTGCCTATTTAATTTTAAAATAAAATATTTCATTATTGCTTAGTCAGGTGATGGGCTTATACATACAGACAGTTCCTGTAATACTGAAATCACAAAACAGTTATTATACTGTTCAAATTTATGCTAATAACTGTGATCTTGATCCTCATATTTGCATTTTTACTTTTAGGTTACTGCAGCTGAATTGGCCCACATTTACCACACTGTAAAGCACAATATGAGCTATGTCAGTGCTGACTGTGCTAACAAATTACTTCATTGGACAGTCAGTGACTCAAAGATAGTGAAGAACATTTCCTGTGGACATACAAAAGCCATTGTCAAAAACATCCTTGCCCCCAAGACAGTTGCTGAAGTGGTTAATATTTTGAAGGGCTCGAAACCCATCCCGTTTTCCCTTCAAACAGACGAATCTAAAAAGGGCAATCAAAAGATGTTTCCTCTGTCTATTCAGTATTTCACTCCTGAGAGTGGAGTAAACCAAAAAAATTATTGATTTTGTGGAGAATCCTGATGAGTCTGCTGATGGCATTGTGACATGTGTAGAGCACAGTCTTGAACAATTGTCACTTACTCTAGATCAAATGTCTGCATTTAGTGCAGACAATACAAATGTGAATTATGGTGTTCACAACTCAGTTTACACAAAGTTGAAGAAGAAGAATAGCTACCTCCTAACAGGCAACTGTCATGCCCATATTGTCCACAATACAGTAAAACATGCACTGGATGAGTTTTCAGTTGATGTAGAGAACATTGTTCTCAAAATCTATGCATTCTTCTCAAGCTCTGCAAAAAGAAGAGAAAAACGTAAAGAATTTTGTGAGTTTTGTGATGTTGAGTTCTGTGAGTTTTTGCATCATGTTGTGACCAGATGGCTGTCCCTGAACCCTGCGATCCCTCGCCTCATGCAGAACTGGACTACTCTTAAGTCCTACTTAATTAGTCTTGGAGATGACTGTCCAAGGCACCTGAGGATTTTGCCGAACCTGAACATGGATGCAGAAGAGCTGCAAGAGGAAGGAGATGTTGTAGAGGTTTATCTTCTCTTCTGCAATATATTCTCTCCCTCTTTGAAGATGTGGTGAAGAATCTTGAAAAAGATGCCACAACATCTGTTGATTTGTATGCCATCATGAAGTCTTTCATGGACAAGTTGATTCAGAGGAGAGATGATGAGTTCTATGGATATTTGACAAAACTGAAGCTCCAGCGTCTTCCCCCATCTGATGCAAACACTACCAAAGAGGAGTTCAAAGCCTTCTTCAGCACTGCCATCAGGTATGTTAAGAAATGGTTTGACTTCTCTGAGGACAACTGGCTTTTTCACCTGCAACCTTTGTCTCTCCAGTCTGAGAAACTTTCCTTTGGTGATATGGAGAAGGTTGAAGAGACACTTAATCTCATTCGGAAGCTACAAATCAACATGGATGCACTTTATGATGAGTGTGTCACTGCCAACCCCATTTTGGAGAAGCTGAGAGAACATGACCAGTGGCAGCATACAGACACAGCTAAAAAGTGGATGAAAGTGCTTCAAGCAGCAGATCTTCCAAACATACTGGCTTTAGTCTCATTTGTCCTGAGCATTCCATCATCCACAGGCTACGTGGAGAGGATATTCTCCATAATGAAAAACAAGTGGAGTGACTCAAGGAACAGATGCTCTGTTGAACTCATGAAAAGCGAGCTGCTTATCACCATGAACTTCAACACACCATGTTATGAATTTTACAAAACTGTAATTCATGACAAACAAATCCTTGCTGCTGTGAGAAATGAGAAGAAGTACTCATGGAAAAAATGAGTGAGCTCTAAGAAGAAAAGAAAGAAAAAGTTAAAATCTTGTTTAAAATGTTATTTATTTATTTATTTTTTTGCACTTTAATCTGTTGAATTTTTGCACTTCTGTTTGCATTGTTCATAAAAAATGTGAAACATAAAAGACAAAACATTTCTACATTTACTGTAAGTAACATTTCTACATACATGTCTACATTTAATCAGTTGCTGTGTTTATAAAAAAGAAGTTGAGCTTATCAAAGCCTATTACATGCACATTCACTTTTTAACAAGCTCAACTGTCAAGTAAAGTACTTTAAAAATAAAAATGACAACATGCACTTAAAAGAACAATCTGTTCCTCATCATTTTTGCAGTCACAATTCTATAGTGGTACTGCTCAGGCAGGTGGTTTGTGTAACAGATGTGACATTTTAATATGACATTATAATTCTTTTTAGAATTAAATTGTACATAAATAGCTTAAGCAAAACGTGTTTATGTCTGAGATTCCTTTTAGCATTTAATTCAGGCAAAAAAAAGAGACATTTATACACATACTTCATCAGACACTGAAATGACATAAACTATGTGGTACAGTACAAATATTTTGAGTGTCCCTTATACTGTCCCTTATTTTCCTATAAAGAACCAAGATCGTCCTTTATTTTCCTTTGCTGAAGTTGGCAAGCCTACTCACAGGTCTCTGTGATAGCCCTAGACTCTGTAAACAGCAAACAAAAATGTGTCCGTGGACCACGGACAATGGCTTTCTGCCTGTCAATCATTTTGCACGTTCTCATAGTATTGTAGTTGCAGCAAATTATTGAGGCTTAATGCCATTTTTATGCCATGTTGCTCATAACAGTTGTCAGTTGAGGGATCTGTTATGCTGCTGTTGTTTCTATCAACTGTTTCTCAATAAATCTCATTTGGTATCTTTGGAGTGCAGGGTTTTAGGGGGAAAAGGGGGCGTGGCTAATCCAATGGCTCAGTTTGGGGAAATCCAAATTACAGCAGCTTTAAGGTTAGGAGTGTATTAATGCAATTACTACTCAAATGTTTCTGAAAATCATATTCACATTGCATACATTCAAAGAAATATGTTTTTCCCAACACAGTCTCATGACAACTTGTAGTAATTCGATGTCGAAATCGTAAGATATTGTACGACTTTTATACCCGAACAGACCAACAAAAGAATTTAAAATCGATTTTTCATGAGATCAGTCAGAAATATCAGTCTATTTTGTGTATTAAATGTAAGTTACTCAATATCAACTTCTTGTTTATGGAACTATTATAGAAAAGGGTTACACTTTATTTTACACTGTCCTTGTTACATTGTAATTACAAAAGTAATTACTGATTATTACTAATTAACAACATGTACTTACTAAAGGTTTAGGGTTAAGGAAAGGGTTAGTTGCTAACCCTTAGGGTTAGTTGCTTGTAATTATGCATAATTGACTGTTATCACTATAGTCAATTCATGTAATATGTGTAACAAGGACACTGTAAAATAAAGTGTTATCTAGAAAAGCAATATCACACTCACAGTTGTGCTGTTGTACTTGATATCAGCAAGCCTCTGATTACTTCCAGCACTTGACTACCGACCTCGTGCCTAAGGCTGAATGACAGTCATGTTACAACTATGACAAATTATTGTAAAATTCTACTAGTGGAATTGCTGCAACAAATATCAAAAGTTGTGTTTTTTACTAGTTGAAATTCCATTTTTGCTATCAAGAATGAGTATTTCTGCAAGTAATGAGCATTTTTATTATATCAAGAACTAACATTTTTACTAGTGCAAATGTAATTACTGATATCAAGAATTAGCATTTGTGAAAATTGAATTCTTGATATCTATAATTCATATCCTGTACGTGATTAAATAACCCAGTTGCAAGAATAGTAAGAGATGGCAAAACTGTATGAAATTGTACAAGTTGGGTTGTATGAAACACATGATGGTTTATAGGACAATAATTCAGGTGATTTGCTGTAAAAACCATGAGCTCTTCATGACTCATTAGTGATCAGTAAGTAAGACAGATAAAACATTCCCACTGCGTGACATGGGTTTATTTATTTATTTATTTTTTGACTCCTGATTATTGCTAAACAATTCAAAGAACAACAACCGGCAACACTTTTCATCTCAAAAGAGCCATCCTGAATAGCTTAATGGAGCTTTAACAAAATGTGACATTTCACTCTTCTTTAATGAAACATGGCACACTGATTAAGCAACTCTAAATGAGAATGGAAAGGCGTAAAGTCGACTAACGGATCTAAAAGGATGATAAATCCTCTCATTTTGATCTCTGATGGTACCGCAGATTGAATATCAGATCAAGTTTGCTGAAGTTCCCCTGCTTTCGATCTATGAGCTTGAGGGATAACATTTTATATCCTCATTAATTCATGAGATACTTTAAAATGAACAGATTTTCTAAATGTTTTTATCTTGGGGGAGAAAATTAACAGTTAAGTTCAGCAGGCACTTTGGCCAACTTTTACCCAATAAGGAATGTGCATGCTAATACCACACATTGAGTAAATGTAAGTCTGCTATTTTATTGGTGC
The DNA here is from genome assembly GCF_019703515.2 of Myxocyprinus asiaticus. Lineage (NCBI taxonomy): Eukaryota > Metazoa > Chordata > Actinopteri > Cypriniformes > Catostomidae > Myxocyprinus > Myxocyprinus asiaticus. The sequence goes on from NC_059372.1 coordinate 33,208,182, forward strand.
ATTACAACCTTGGGGTCTTCTAACATTTTTTATGACTCAAGTAGTAATCTGTCTTTTTCAATCCCTCCCACACTCTTTTCATGGGATGCAATGGTTTCTTTGATCTGTGCGTATGGCGTCATTTTTATATCACCAGAACTTGAATTTGATAAAGCCTCTGAATTCATGATCTTGAAAAAAGACTGGGTGTAATTTGATGTTATAGAATAATTTTGCTGTAAATTTTTAATATTTGAAAATATTTTGTGTGAATTCACCTCAAAAAAATTCAGGTTGTTCAGGTTTTTATTATTCAAGGTGTGGATTTCAGGTCGTGAAATTCAGGTCTCAGTATTCAGGTTGTTGAATACGAGTTGAGAAATTCAGGTGGCAAAATTCGAGGATGATATCCGGGAATGCAAGGAAGAGTAAACGAGTGTTAATGTAATCCATCTCTCTCTTGGACAATCACAAAGTGATGGAAACAGCTCAAAAAAGTAATTTTAAATGAATTAATGAATATATACAGTATATTATACATACAGTATATAATAGTAAATATATATAGCCTGCATTTTTAATAATGTGCAAAATGTCTTTTCTTTGCTCCTTGGCAATTCACATTGAACGAATCTGCTGAAAAGGCAATTCAAATTATTCACGTGCACACATACATACCTAGATAACACGATCCCCATTTGATCCAAAACACCGGCCAATCTCAGCGGTACATCACAGTAAACATCTCTCATTCAGAAGTTTCAAATGTTTTTGTGTTGTGGTCAGATTAAAATACAATGATCACGTCTTTATGAAGGTAAGAGCTGCTTTAACTCATGAAGAACACAAAAAAACCGAAAGCAACCGAGGCAGTGTTTATGACTAATGTTTACATTGTAGTCAGGCGGTAGGAATAAAGTCTGTGCTTCATAATCTTATGTGTTGTTTATTGACCAACATTAGTATATACACATAAAACATATGCTGTAAATTGACATTATAGTGCTTTATTATTATTATTATTATTATTATTATTATTATTATTATGTGTTACAATCATGACATACCATAGTCTGGGTGTTATGAACTTATATACATGAATGAACATATGAACTGTATTTGATACACAGATAACTGAAATTTCTAAATAAAGAAGAAACATATAAGTGTTATATCTCTGTTTCCCCCTTCATCGCTGCTTGACTTGGGTGAAATTAAGCCATGTCACCTGAAAGATAAAACTTTAATAAAATGGCTTTGGTAAGTAAACAGCAGTAACACTTTCAAGATTTATAAGTAGAAACAAAAAATGTGCTGGCTTTTGTTGCATCGCACAGCGCAGCACACTGTCTGAAAGTAAATGGTGTTTTTTGGTCACAAAGGCAGCGTGATCATACAGTGATGTCACATGTAATAGGTCAATATGCTCAAGCATTACCATAAATTAGAATCTTTTTGGTATATGCACGAATTGAGATTATAGGAAATTAATATAATAATACCTGATTAATAATAGCTACAGGAAATGACAAAGAATACTTTATAGGCCTCTGTATTATTATTAGTATTGTGTTTTTGTGTGTGTGATTGTTAATACTTAAAAGAAAATGTGAGGAAGAAAAAGACTGACATTTAAGGTTAAATGACTCGTGTAATGATCACTTTTGATCTTTCACGCATGCATTACATGCAAAACAAAAGAAACTATAATGGAATACTGCTGTCTAATTTTAATAAGGGGAACAATGCAAATGCACATATTACAGAACACTTCTCTAAAGTATATAGATGGAGCCCAGATTTGTATTATCATGAAGGTACGTGGTCTGCCTGAAAATAAACATAATATATAAGACATTCACAAATCATCAGTAGTCTGCATATGTAATACATATGAGGTTAGACTATCCAGAATTTTGATAAAAAATATTACAAATCGAGATGGCATGCTAACTCAAGCAATCCAGACTGGTAATATAAACAATTAGGAACAGAATGTGTGTTGTTCATTCGAAGTTCACTATATTTTCATTCAGCACTAGTACACATGTGCAAGAGAAAGTGAAATATAATTATAATAAATATAATAAATATTATCAAACAGCCAAGACATGCAACACACACTTACAAAACAGTTAAAGGCGGCTGTTGTTTCAGTCAGCCATAGGTCTGTATTATTTCACTTATTTACAGTAACAACAAAGAGGTAGCTATATACCCGATTCATATTACCTTGGATGTAATGATTAAACACACTCTGTTGTTCTCTGTAGGCAGAGAAATAATAATAAAAAAAATAAATAAATAAATAAATAATAAAAAAAATATATATATATATATATATATATATATATATATATATATATATATATATATACACACACACATACACAGTCAGGGTTGGGGAGTAACGGAATACATGTAACGGGATTACGTATTTAAAATACAAAATATAAGTAACTGTATTCCACTACAGTTACAATTTAAATAATTGGTAATTAAAATACAGTTACATTCAAAAAGTATTTTGATTACTGAAGAGATTACTTTGCATTTTATTGTCATTTGTTTCATTTAATATTTAGTCCTTTCAGATGGAAAACATTTATACATATAAATGATGCGATCCAAAGTGCATTTGAACAGCGGTGAAACACTTTCTTATGATGTGTTACATTCATACGAGCAGACAGAGAAGTAAGTTTGAAGTAAGTTTGGAGCAGAAGAAATAGAAATAAACCTTGTGTAAACTGTCAGTTTTACGCTAAGCTAAAATGCTATTTCTAGCCATTTTACATGCACGTTACCAGACATGATCATATTTTTTATCAAGGAAATTCACGTTGGATCATAATTTCTTTTTTTCTAGTAAGGCCTTTGATATTAGGGCAAAAATCCTATTCTTGATAATAACACTATGTAACACAATTTTTGTTCCTGGGTAGTAAGTGTTATTTCCTAATTGCTTATGCCTCAGAAGTATAGAAAATGGCTATTATTACCCACAAGCTTTGCTTTTGTGACCAGGACAGTGATATTTTTAAATTTACCTATTTCCAATGGAAAATGGGCAAATTTGTGTCTTTTCGTTCACATAAAGTCAACAACATATGAATCCAAATTAACATGTATTTATATTCAAGTAATACAAAAATGACTACAAAAGATTTAGAAGTGAGTAGTTTTTCAAGATTTACGATTATACTGTAAATCACTTTCACGAACCAGCCCCCAAATGTAGTCTCCCATCATGTTCTCTGTCAGGTGTATTCTGTTGATTCATGTCTTTTATTTTGAAATTCTAGTTCCTGTTTCATGTCATGTGTTCCTGTTTCCCTAGTCATGTGATTTCTGTTTTCTCTCCATGTTCACGTAATTATCTTGTTATCAGTTCTGTTTGTTCATTGGTTTATTTTCTCCCATGTCTTGTATTTAAGCCCTCATGTTTGCATTGTCTATTTGTGGAGTATTGTATGTGATGGTATGTGTTTGTCAAGTCAAGTCAAGTCAAGTCAAGTCAAGGTTCATGTTTTGTAGTCAGGGTTATTGGAGTTCACGTTCTGTAAATAAACTGCACTTGGGTTCTTCATCTTCACGTCCTCGTCATCGTCATCATTGTCAGCAGTTCCAGCATACGTTACAGAATACTCGACCACCCATGGACCCAGCAGTTTTACTTCTGCGTTTACGTCAGGGGAATCGTCCTCTGGAGGACTATGTTGAGGACTTCTGCGGTCTAGCCAGCCAGGTAGACTTCAAAGAGGTTGCCCTCAAGGGTTGTTTTAGATTTGGACTAAATGAGTCCATTTCTTTTTTGATGCCTGGTGATCGCAGTTCCCTCAGCCCGGCTCAATATATCGACCTCGCCCTTCGATTCATCGGTTCCCCGTTCACTGTGGGGGAGGCGGATCCCAAGCCAGAGTTCCACGACATGGCCGCCGCCGAGCCAGAGTCCCAGACACCTCAGCCTGCTCCATGCCACGTCACAGCGACGTCTCAGCCTGCTCCATGCCACGTCACAGCGATGCTTCAGCCTGCTCCATAATCTAACGGAATACATTACAAATTACATTTTACTGCATGTATTCTGTAATCTGTAGTGGAATACATTTCAAAAGTAACCCTCCCAACCCTGTATATATAAATACACACAGTACTGTGCAAAAGTCTTAGGCACATAAGATGTTTCACAAAAACATTTGTCTTAAGATGGTTATTTATATCTGCTACTTTAGTGTGTCAATAGGAAATATACATTTTATACTCCCAGTCATTCCTTTAGCAGAAATATATCTTTTTTATTTTTAGAATTATTATATAATACTTCTCGACTACAAATTATTTATTTATTTATTTATTTTTTATTTTTATTTTTTATTTTTTGCAGACTTGCAGTTAAAAAGAGGTAGTTTGATTTATTTGTTTCCACTGGTAAATGTCATTTGCCCATATAATTATGAAATAAAGTTCTTGATGAAACTTGCTGTTAGGTGAAGGATCCAATTTACTGATTAAGTTGATCTTTTCTTCAAAACACATTAATGAAACATTATAATAAGTATCCCTAAAGTATACCTTTTTGTGTTTTCACAGTGTTGTTGTCACAGTTGTTTAAAATGACTTTTGAGCGGTTTCCACCGCTTTTCGATTGTCCAAGAGAGAGATGGATTACATTAACACTCGTTTGCTCTTCTTTGCATTCCCGGATGTCATCCTCGAATTTTGCCACCTGAATTTCTCAACTCGTATTCAACAACCTGAATACTGAGACTTGAATTTCACGACCTGAAATCCACCACTTGAATAATAAAAACTTGAATTTCACAACTTGATTTTTTTATTTTATTTTATTTTATTTTTTTAGGTGAATTCACACAAAATATTTTCAAATATTTAAAATTAACAGCAAACATTTTCGATAACATCAAATTACACCTAGTCTTTTTTTTTTTTTTTTTCCTCTTTTTTTTTTAGTCAAGTTCTGGTGATATAAAAATGACTCCATATGTACGAATGAACTGACAGGCCAAGTGATGTGAAGTTTGTGTTGCGTCACAGAGTGCATGTGAAACGCGGGTCGCGTGGCGCAGTGTGGAGGGGATCAGTGTGGAGGGGATCAGTGTATTCAACGTCTTACATGAGCCAGAACAGACTCGTGGAGAGATATGGATCTCGCCCATGCGTAACGCATTTGGTCTGCTTTTGAAGTACAGTGGGTTTCAATGCTATCAACACGTCTGACTGTTTCTCAAGGAGTATCTTGGATGTCGCTTGCCAGACAACAGGAGAAAATTGTACTTGTGAAGAGCGCTCGTCAGTGAAGCGACCCTGATATTGAGCAATGGCTGGAAGAAGATGCTGCCGTTACAGCAGCACACGCCAAGAGGCTGAAAACTGAAGAAAAGTCAAACAGGTAAATGAGTTTGAAACAGAAATGGCGCGAGTCCACACAATCCTGGGGGTATATTTAAAAATATAGCAGAAACGACACTTTTGGTTTTATATTTAGAGGATATAGGCTAATATTTTGTAGCATATAATTTATAAAAATTATATCGGAAGTCCTTTCACAGAAGCATATTGTAAATTACGTGAATTTTTCGTTTATGCAGTTTTAATGAACGTATCCGTAACATTACTGACCCATTTTCATAACTGACTAGTCTTCAAAATTAACTTTGCTATCATTTTATCATATTAAGCAATTTCCTGGAATTCCTCTATTACTATTGTACAACCTGCTCAATTAGCCTAAATTCTTCAGTTCCTCTTTGAAACTGTGACCTAAAAAGTACACGTTTGGTCAGTAAACATCGGGAATTGGAATTATCCCAATCTCAGCATCTGCCCAGACACTTCCATGTTGCAGCCTATAGTATGAATCCCAGTATGAACTGTTAAATATTCTGTATATTACAGAAACAATTGGGGTTTTAGTAATAAACCACGTAAAATGTGCATAACTACCATTTCAATCTCATGTTCACTGTTTGACTATTTTGCCAAGGTATTAATCCGGTTGAGATTATGATGTCACTGGAGGTGTACAGTCCCTTTCATGATAATTGCAATATTTGTTCTTTTCTTGTAGCAATGTGAATTGTATAAATCTTACTATGACTGCTTCTCTGTCTTTCTTTTCTTTTCTTTTCTTTCTTTCTTTCTTTTTGAATAATTGGTACACACTTGGTCGTAATCCTCAAACCCCACTTTGATTAGATATTTCTTTTATGGATGCATTTCTTTCTCAGGAATAATCTCACTAACTGTGTGTTTAAGAATTGTAATTTTCCTGACAATGGGCTTGATTTACAATACAGAAGGTGAAGTCTTTCAGAGTTCCTCATCCACTGCATGCCTCCTATAATTATTCTGAAGATTAGAGGAGAGGTAACATTAAACGCAGCCCCACAATCACATAAGACAATACACCTGATTCTTTCAATAAATAAAGAGTTGTACCTTCTCATCATGTGACTTTAGATGTCAAACCTGCAATATGCAGAGCAAGCTTCATATCATTAAAATCTCTGATGAAAATGTTTTTTTTCTTTCTTGTTTAGTTTTGCTTTATTTTCCTGAGACTTGATATACAGTATAAGGCAGCATGTGTTTAGGTTAGGCAGCGTTTTGTAGAGAAAGAATAAAATGCAGACTATACTGTAGATGAGTGCTGATTCATTTAAACACAATTGCACTTGAGGTAGAGGCAGTTTTGCTGCACTCTGCTGGCTTTTCAGAGTACACAGGAGAAAAAAGCACAGATTAGGGAGCATCATTAAGGTATCTTTAGGGAGCCCGGAATATTTGCACACATCTCTGTGATGATGCAAGGCATCCCTGCATTGCTTGTTGAGTCATAGATAGCTTATCTTCAGAGGACTACGGAGAATCCTTGTGGCAGGTTTAGGCTGAGGTGTGATGCCATACTGAATACATGCTTTAGATCCCTGCACCATTAAATGTCTCAGCCAACTATTAAACATTTTTTTTTTTTTTTTTGTCAGAAAGCACCATTAATTTCCCTGTAAAATAGGTGATATCAAATGTTTTTTAATTGTTTTTTTTTTTTTCAGTCTGACTACATTAAAAGTGAAAGAATAAAGAAACATTCCAGGTCAAGATTACTTAAAGAAATAATTTTGACTCATCCCAGTTTGGAAAAACAAGCTAAATAATGATTTGTTCATGTAGATCAACTGGCTACTGTAATTGTAAACCCTAATGTTGTCATTACTAGAAAAATCAATTTGTCTTAATTAAACATTACTTGAAATGTCAATTTTTGGGCTCTTAAATCTATGTTCCTTGTACTTTTTTTTTTTAAAAATCCAAAGACTTAAAATTTTAAGTGTTAATAACTCAAACTTTTGAGTACAAAATTTAGGTTATGGGAATACCCATAATGCCTTGTGCTTGAATTATTTAATTATGTTTTCTTGGCCAAAGGTAACAAATGAGGGCATTTAAATAGTTGTTATTAAAAATTAGAGGAGAATGCATTATTTAAGTTTTTTTTTTTTCTTTTTTTTTTTTTAACAATCAGTTATGCACTGGAAGTCTTTCAGGTGAACAATAGTAGGCAGTTATGCATTGTTTTAGGTTTTTGTTTGTTTGTTCCATTTAAAAAAACATTCAGTTATGCAATTTAGGGCTTCAACTAATGATTATTTTGATAATCGTTTAATCTTGTCACAGTTTGTTTGCCTCACTTTCTTCAAGGACTCTTATTTTGAAGTGTTGCATTGCGTTTATGAAGTGCTACGTTGCGTTTATGTATTGCAATGTTGTGTAGTTAGTTTGTAAAGTTTAGCTTTATGGTTTTTTCCACTCTAGTGTTTGTTCCACTCCAGCGTTTGTTCCACTCCAGCGATTATAATTAAAAGATTGAAAGTATCTACTCCTGCGTCTACTCTCTTCCTCTTCCACTCCAGACACCAGTGTTACAGAAGGACTGACCTACAAAGAATACGGATTTACTTACCTGCTCTTCCAAATGTCCTCCTCTACTCCAGCGATCCCACTTATCCTCCTCTCATAGAAAGCCAGACCTCAACGAGCACAACACATTGAGCATGGAGCTAACAGTGGTGTTCATGGAGCTGTTCAGGCAGGATCTTCCCCTCCTGGAATATTTTACTAAGTTCTACCAACTCGCTGCTACAACCTCCATATCGGATTTATACCTCAAGTCCATTTACGGTATGGGTTTACATTTTCACCGACTTACAGCGCTTTCGGAGGCAGAGAATCTCTCCCTTGCGGATTATATCCTTGCTACATTGAACATCCATCACCCCTTGCTATATTCCATAACCACGGTTACTCCTCTCCCAGCTTTCTCTACGCCTTCCACGGCTCCTTGCTCTATGCCTTCCACAACTCCTCCTTCCAAGCCTTCCACGACTCCTCCTTCCACGCCTGCCATGGTCAACGAGCCAGCGCCCACGCCAGCCATGGTCAATGAGCCAGCACCCACGCCTGCCACGGTCAACGAGCCAGAGCCAGTGCCTGTAGCCTCGACTGTCCCAGAGCCAATGCCTGTTGCCTTGACCTCCCCTGAGCCACCTCTCACCAAGCTAATAGACCTGGACTTGCTCCCCGGCCTAGTTCCCACCCTGACTGCCCTTCATCCTCCGCTGGTTCCAGCCAGCTTAATGGACACTCTGGTTCCGTCCAGTGCCCTGTCCCTTCCTCCTCCTCTGGCTCCACTCAGGACACTTTCTCCTCCTCCTCCTCCTCCTGGTCAGCCGGCTCCTCCCACATCACCGGCTCGACCTTCGCTCCCTGCGAAATCACAGGCAAGGGTATCTGTCGACCCTCCGACTCCACCTTGGCCCTCTGAGCCCTGGACTCCGCCTTGGCCCTCTGATCCCTCATCAACACCTCGGCTCTACGTCCCCTCATCTCCACCGTGGGCCATCAGCCTGTCGGCGTCACCGGGGTCCCTCATTCCTCCAGCTCCACCTTGGTCTGTCGGTCACCTGGCTCCACCTTCGGCTCCACCAGGGACCTCCTCCCCTCCAGCTCCACCTTGGTCCTCAGTCTCACCGGCTCCGCCTCAGTCCTCCGATCCCCCAACTCCACCTCAGACCTCCAAGCCTTCAGCGCTGCCTCGGTCCTCCGAGCCCCCGGCTCCACCATGGTCCTGCGAGCCTTTGACTACGCTCCGGGCACTAAGTTCCACCCCAGTTCCGCCCCTCGAGCCTCTCATGGCTCCACCGTCCATGGCTCCACCCCTCGAGCCTCTCACGGCTCCGCCTTCCAGGCTCTGCCTGCCTTCGTCGAGCCTCTCCTAGCTCCGCCCTCAGAGTCTTCCACAGCTCCGCCCACTTCCCCAGAGTCTCCTCCTCCTGCGGTTCCACCTCCTGACCCAGTCCTTGCCCTGTGGCCACCTCCCAGGCCTCCTGACCCAGTCCCTGCCCTGTGGCCGCCTCACCAGGCCTCCTGACCCAGTCCTTGCCCTGTGGCCGCCTCCCAGGCCTCTTGACCCAGTCCCTGCCCTGTGGCTTCCTCCCAGGCCTCCTGACCCAGTCCCTGCCCTGAAGCCGACCCCCAGGCCTCCGGATCATCCTCCTTGGATCCTCCTTCACCTTCTGCATCACCCTACCCTCCTCATCTGTCTTTGGGCGCCAGGAGTTGCCCTTTAAAGGGGGGGGTGTTTGGGGTAATGTCACAGTCTGTCTCCCTCACTTTCTTCAAGGACTCTTACTTTGAAGTGTTGCATTGAGTTTATGAAGTGCTACGTTGTGTTTATGTATTGCAATGTTGTGTAGTTAGTTTGTAAAGTTTAGCTTTATGGTTTTTTCCACTCTAGAGTTTGTTCCACTCCAGCGTTTGTTCCACTCCACCGATGACTATTGATTAGTTGGTGTTTGTTCCACTCCAGCAATTATAATTAAAAGATTGAAAGTATCTACTCCTGCATCTCCTCTCCTCCTCTTCCACTCCAGACACCAACGTTACAAATCTAATGCAGGGGTACTCAATTAAAGTTTCAAGAGGTCTGGTCTCTACATTTCCTTCCAGGCAAAGATCTGGATAATAATATGTAGCTTACATGGTGTCAGTAGTCTAGGAAATTATGTATCTTTTTTAAAATAATTTTTATAACTTGCCACGTTGGCAGCAATAGTACTTTGTAAAAAAAATAAAATAATATATATATATATATATATATATATATAAATTGCATTCACTGAATTAAAGGTGAAAAAAACAACAGCTTTTTATTAAGTTTAATTCAGTAAAGAAATTCACTGCAAAAAATCTTATTATCATCAAGTGTTTTTGTCTTGTTTTCCCTTTAAAATGGTCTAAAAATCCTTAAAACAAGATACATTTACTTGAGAAGCAGCATATAAGATATTTAGACTTGCTTTAAGAGAATGTATCTTAAATATAAGTGTATTTTGTATATAAGTGTATTTTTTCACTTGGTTATACTTCTGCGATTGCAGTAAAGACAAAATATACTTATATTCAAGATCTATTCTCTAAAAGCAAGTCTAAATATCTTATATGCTGCTTCTCAGGTGAATGCATCTTTTTTTAAAGGATTTTTAGATTTTTTTTTAAATATTTGTATTTTTAATATTATATTCAACATTCTCAGATAACAATTTTTTATTCTGCGTTATAGCTGCTAAAGAAAATGTACATTGTTTTAAAGGAGATTTAAATATTTATATTGGAAAACAAGCAAAACGATATCAAAAACGTATTTTGTTGCAGTTTATAATGGGACGAAGATTACCCTCTCTCACCTTTCTGTTCACTTCAATCCATCTTTAACTTGCAAAAAGCAAACTCATGATAATAAACACATTGTGATGCATATATTATGATACAATAAGTCACGAGCCATCATGTTTTAATCTAGCTGCAGCAAGCACGCGCGCTCGAGGGATGAGCGTCCCCGCGACAGAGTGTGCATCAGTTAGGTACAATTTCAGTCTCTCCCCCTTAGATCAGGACAACTCATAGAAGAGACGCTGACCGCACAGAGAAATGCCTGTTTCGGAGTTTGTAGTTATTTACATGATCTGCTTCCGTTTTATTTTAACTTTAATAAAGCTATAACGCATTAAATATAACTGCTCTAACGCTATAACGAATATACTCGCTATACTCGCTGAGCTACCCAGCCCCCCCGTTAAATTATCTTAAGGACGTGTGCAGCATCTGAGACATGTAAACGAGCAATCACAGTCCTTTTTTTGTTACTTGCCATGGTGCTACTACAATAATAGACCTGTTAACAACACAGTCTCATTTAAACGGTCTGCATATCAAAGCCACGACGGACATGTCTGAGCTCATAATGTTAAAATGCTCGCGTGTTTCACTCTCCCTCTCCCTCCAAAACAGTTCCCTGTAACTTTTAACTGTCTTGCAAATATCAATAAAACTAATATCATATACTGTCTGCAAATTTGCAGATACCGTGTTTAAACAGATGTAATAAACAAACCTCACAAAACTTGAGCAAATCCGCAGCGTCCTGTGAGTGCTCATATTCCTCTTCTAAAGCACATATTATATCAGCCTCTTTTCAACAGTTTGTGGTGACTTTTAACTTTCTTGTCTAATAATAAAAAGGCAAATATCATACTTCTATCATGTACCGTCTGCAAATATGCAGATGTCTAGTTTAAACCGATGTAATTGACGAACCTCATGAAAATCCAGCCTTTTCTTCCCGTTGAGTGCTCATCTAATAATATCTTCCTTTCAAGTGCAAAATGTATCAGCCAGAAACAAAGCTTCAGGATCAGGATCAAAAGTTCCTCTGATTCACAAATCATGACAGTCTGTTCGTGACAATCCAAGCAGGTGATCCAGGCTGTTTAAATTGTCAGGAGATTGCTTCTCATGCTGGATCTGCATGAGCGCGTATGTGCAACTACATAGTAAAAATGTTTCACGTGTGCTATAAGTAAATGTCATATTCACTGTGCAATGAATGTGCAATTAGTTTGATTCGTTCTTTTGTGAGAAAATGCAATTACTAATGCACACATGCCATCCATGGTTGCTGGACTACTGTGTGTACTGTTATTTCCTTCTTCCTAATATATTAACAATTTCTTCATGTGCAGACAAATTACTAAAATTTGATTACTAAACAGAAATCAGAAGAAACTGCTATGTACCATTTAAAATAAAATTTTATTTTTAAAAATTTAAAGTTAAAGTTTTGTGTGAAATTGAGTAAATAAAGTGCTAAATAAGAGCTTATTCATTTTTTAGCAATTTCATGTTTATGTTATTTACTATATTGAATTGTGTGACATATCTGCAATATATCGGCCTATCAGCTCTCTGGATATCGACATCGGCCATTACAAAAAACACATTGGTTGACAACTAGTAAGCACTAACAGTGTGCATTAAGTATTAAGGATATCACAACACATGGGTAATATCAGAACCAGAAATTATTTTCGAACAAGTTGGAAGGATCCAATCCACCAATTAAGTTTATCTTCATATTTATCTTCGTGAAATATAATCCTACGTTTCTATACAGCATACACTTGAATGTTTTTCGTGGTCACAATTTTTTTAATTTCTCGTTGTTAGTGGAGAATTGCAAAGCTTTGTTTACCGGTGTGTGGCAGACTCTGCCTTCCCTATACCAAGGAGGAAGTGGAAACCGGAGTGAACAATCAACAGAACTTTAATTTCAAACTAAAATTTAAACAGTACAACGAAACAGAGACGCACACACACACAGACACGTGCATCTCTCTCTCTCTTTCCCTAACTGGGGTCTCCGGCTCATCCTTATCCCCCTCCCGGCTGATTAGGACGATACAGCGCCAGGCATGCGTCCTCACGGCCCGGCCATACCCTCCTCCTCATCACACGGTGTTTCTCCACAACATCCACAACATATTTATTGGATTTATTTGATGACACAATTGAATACTATCTATTGGAGACAGTTTGGTGCAATTTCAATAAATGTGTAAATACGATCCAACAAATTATGTTGTGGTATACCTCATTTGAAATTCAGAGATATCTGTTTAGATAAATCAAGTAACTGGTTTCTTGGCTCATTCGGATGCTGAACATTAATTTTTCATTCACGCTCTGCAGAATAGAGTTCAGTTAGAGTGCACAAAACCAGCTTGAGAGTTTTATACGTTTCTCAGCCACTCTCGACCACTGCTCCCAAATGTTCATGTCAATGGAGGTTTTAACAACACCGAAGTTCATTTTGCTCTCATATGGCATTGGTTGCATATAGGTGAGACCATTGGGTTTAAAGACAAATCCTTGTTAAAGATGGTGTTTATGGATCAAGTGAAGTCAAGAGAGGCAGATAAAAGATTCAGAGTGTTACTCCATATTCGCCCCAACATCCTGCCAGAACTAGAAAGTGGGGTATCTGTCTCATTTATGATTAAAAACTAGAGAGCACACATGCATTACATGTGAATCCCATCAACAACAGAGACTAGCAGAGCTTCTATTAATATAGACTTCATTGAAAAATTTATGGATTTCAAGACAGAGGAAGTGCCAAAGTCAAGCTCACCGCCAGCACTTTCTTTAAAGCCAGATACCATATGCTTTCCTGAGTCTTGCTCTTAGATGTGTTTTCAACAAATGGGAGTTCTGTGCTGCATTCCTACACTCCTTTGTCCAATGGCAGTGCGAATGTTAATGTCTCCAAATATTCCAAACAGATCCTCTTTTTCAAAGTATAAAACATGCTTCTTTTTGCTTTTATTATGGTATCAAGCTGAGTTATGTCATCAATCAGAATGCAGTGCACAGTGGACAAAAAAGTCCTCTGTGGGCTCATTTTCAGCTCAAATTGTTGGCTTTGATGGTTCATTCTGCAGCATTAAAGTGAGGCATATATTATATGGCATGTCATGTGTGGTGAGCTTTGAAGTAAATCCACTGGCCATAATGGACAAACCCTCTTTCTGCCAATCAAATAAACAAAGTAAGCATTTAAAGGACCATTAGCAAGCATGTGTCCCAGTGACAAAGGCTGTTTTCTACAGAGGTTTTTAATAGTTATACTGTCATTTGTCTGACCCATTTATTGATCCCATTTGGACTAAGAAAGAAGGCTAATGAGACTGCCCTATTGCTTGTGTGTGTACAGATCTGTGATGATGTTTGGGTAATATTTCATCTCTGCAAGCTGAATGAGTGAAATAAAAATGTAAACAACATATAAAACTATTCCAGTGTTCTTACAATTCAAACATTACACTTTACATGCTCTTTGGAAGGAACTGACAAACTTTCTAAACAAACAGTATCAGAAAAAGTTTATTGGTCTGATGTACCAGACTGTACTGTCTCTGACAGAGTAGAACAGTCTGTATCAGGTGACTTTCTAAAACTGAACTATGAACATGAATATTGTCCAAATGTTTCCAAAAGACAGAGTATGTGGATAACTGCTTTCGGCAGCCGTGTTGCACACAAACAAGTCTGAGCTTAGGTGGGATAGGAACAGTGTTCATACATGGGATAGAAACAGTTTTCAAACCTCCAATGAGATATCACGGAATGAGCAGTAGAATGTGATCCTTAACATCTACAGCAGAGCAAAATTTTTCATTTAACACATGTGGTCCTCAGTTTAGGTGTTATTCAACAGTTTTGCTCTCAGTTCTTTCAATCTCGGAGACTTTTTTTTGTTATCTTATAGACAGTTGTCTGCAGAAAGTGCAGACGTTGACAAGAGTGCCAACATAGGATAGGTTAAAAACAAAGTGCACATTTAAATGTTCATCAGAAGCACCCAGAGAACCAACTGCTTGACAAGAGATAAGCTTCCTATCCAGGGCGATGTAGTAGTTGTCAGTCTTGTCTATAGTTCTTCCCATGGCTAGAAGGTCTGGTTGACAACTTTGTCCTTGTCCTAGATGCTCATCAGTGCAGCAGAATGACTACAGAGTTGAAAAACAAACATCAGTTTTAACCTTTTCAGTTTTTGTCTCTTAAAACTGTTGATTGCAAGAGAGACTTGAAGAGATGTTGCAGATTTTATGCTAGGAAATTGAGGGTGACCTTATGAAACACTATGATGTAGCCTGTCAGCTACATCAGAGGCTTATTTTTGTAGCCATCTTCCATCCAGAAGTTTGTGAAAAAGGTGAATCAGCAACTGCAGTGTGGACAAATCACTGTCCCAGGCTGTGGTAAAACACCATCTCTAATTAGATAGAAGTGAGAATATTATGCACTAGAGTGGAATGGGAAGACTAAAACAATCATGCATCTGATCTGACTTAATATTAATCTTCCATTTATAGAAGATTCCATTTATAGATTAATACTTAATATTAATCTTCCAAAATCCATTTCAGCTTAGTAGAATCAGTGGCATTCTTGAGAGTTTTCTCAGCTGATATCAGGTAGTGTTAAACAGCAGGAGTCTGAGTCAGGCATCCCGCTTCTTGGATCATTTTTGGCTTAAAGGTACTGTCCCACCTCTCTAAGAGCTTGGGAGATGTTTCAGCAATAAAGAGAAGAATGAAGTGTTGATTGACATTGATTAAAATTTATCAGAATTAGACACTTCCTATGCATGAAAAGCAGCTTTCACCTGTTTCACCCATAAATATTACTCACCAGCCCTTTGGTGTCTAGAATATCTATTGCTGGATCTGCACTGTGAACTGTATGGGCAAGAGGTGAGATTGCCTCTCTGTGGTATCTGCATCAAGCTGCTTCTCTGTGCTAGTGACTCTCTTGATGTCTCGACTTCCTTAGGGAGAGTTAGGCTCATTCTTTTCACCACAACAAGAGGTTTTTCTCTGCAGTTTCAGAGATGCCAAACAAGATATCAGCTTTCACTTTCTGTGTTGTAGAAGTGCTCCTGTAATTTGACAAAACAGGAACATTTCACTTTCATATATCAAAATCCATAGCAGGCAAAATAGTGTCAGGCATCAATTATAAGAAAAGCATTCAGTCTGCGGAACATTTTTAGAGGAATAGTTCAGCTGTTTTGGTCTTTACAATGTACAGGTGCATCTCAATAAATTAGAATGTTGTGGAAAAGTTCATTTATTTCAGTAATTCAACTCAAATTGTGAAACTCGTGTATTAAATAAATTCAATGCACACAGACTGAAGTAGTTTAAGTCTTTGGTTCTTTTAATTGTGATGATTTTGGCTCACATTTAACAAAAACCCACCAATTCACTATCTCAAAAAATTAGAATATGGTGACATGCCAATCAGCTAATCAACTCAAAACACCTGCAAAGGTTTCCTGAGCCTTCAAAATGGTCTCTCAGTTTGGTTCACTAGGCTACACAATCATGGGGAAGACTGCTGATCTGACAGTTGTCCAGAAGACAATCATTGACACCCTTCACAAGGAGGGTAAGCCACAAACATTCATTGCCAAAGAAGCTGGCTGTTCACAGAGTGCTGTATCCAAGCATGTTAACAGAAAGTTGAGTGCAAGGAAAAAGTGTGGAAGGAAAAAGATGCACAACCAACCGAGAGAACCGCAGCCTTATGAGGATTGTCAAGCAAAATCGATTCAAGAATTTGGGTGAACTTCACAAGGAATGGACTGAGGCTGGGGTCAAGGCATCAAGAGCCACCACACACAGATGTGTTAAGGAATTTGGCTACAGTTGTCGTATTCCTCTTGTTAAGCCACTCCTGAACCACAGACAACATCAGAGGCGTCTTACCTGGGCTAAGGAGAAGAACTGGACTGTTGCCCAGTGGTCCAAAGTCCTCTTTTCAGATGAGAGCAAGTTTTGTATTTCATTTGGAAACCAAGGTCCTAGAGTCTGGAGGAAGGGTGGAGAAGCACATAGCCCAAGTTGCTTGAAGTCCAGTGTTAAGTTTCCACAGTCTGTGTTGATTTGGGGTGCAATGTCATCTGCTGGTGTTGGTCCATTGTGTTTTTTTGAAAACCAAAGTCACTGCACCCGTTTACCAAGACATTTTGGAGCACTTCATGCTTCCTTCTGCTGACTAGCTTTTTAAAGATGCTGATTTCATTTTCCAGCAGGATTTGGCACCTGCCCACACTGCCAAAAGCACCAAAAGTTGGTTAAATGACCATGGTGTTGGTGTGCTTGACTGGCCAGCAAACTCACCAGACCTGAACCCCATAGAGAATCTATGGGGTATTGTCAAGAGGAAAATGAGAAACAAGAGACCAAAAAATGCAGATGAGCTGAAGGCCACTGTCAAAGAAACCTGGGCTTCCATACCACCTCAGCAGTGCCACAAACTGATCACCTCCATGAATTGAGGCAGTAATTAAAGCAAAAGGAGCTCCTACCAAGTATTGAGTACATATACAGTAAATGAACATACTTCCAGAAGGCCAACAATTCACTAAAAATGTTTTTTTTTTTTGGTCTTATGATGTATTCTAATTTTTTGAGATAGTGAATTGGTGGGTTTTTGTTAAATGTGAGCAAAAATCATCACAATTAAAAGAACCAAAGACTTAAACTACTTCAGTCTGTGTGCACTGAATTTATTTAATACACAAGTTTCACAATTTGTGTTGAATTACTGAAATAAATGAACTTTTCCACGACATTAATTGTGATGATTTTGGCTCACATTTAACAAAAACCCACCAATTCACTATCTCTAAAAATTAGAATATGTTGACATGCCAATCAGCTAATCAACTCAAAACACCTGCAAAGGTTTCCTGAGCCTTCAGAATGGTCTCTCAGTTTGGTTCACTAGGCTACACAATCATGGGGAAGACTGCTGATCTGACAGTTGTCCAGAAGACAATCATTGACACCCTTCACAAGGAGGGTAAGCCACAAACATTCATTGCCAAAGAAGCTGGCTGTTCACAGAGTGCTGTATCCAAGCATGTTAACAGAAAGTTGAGTGGAAGGAAAAAGTGTGGAAGAAAAAGATGCACAACCAACCGAGAGAACCGCAGCCTTACGATTGTCAAGCAAAATCAATTCAAGAATTTGGGTGAACTTCACAAGGAATGGACTGAGGCTGGGGTGAAGGCATCAAGAGCCACCACACACAGACATGTCAAGGAATTTGGTTACAGTGTCGTATTCCTCTTGTTAAGCCACTCCTGAACCACAGACAACGTCAGAGGCGTCTTACCTGGGCTAAGGAGAAGAACTGGACTGTTGCCCAGTGGTCCAAAGTCCTCTTTTCAGATGAGAGCAAGTTTTGTATTTCATTTGGAAACCAAGGTCCTAGAGTCTGGAGGAAGGGTGGAGAAGCTCATAGCCCAAGTTGCTTGAAGTCCAGTGTTAAGTTTCCACAGTCTGTGATGATTTGGGGTGCAATGTCATCTGCTGGTGTTGGTCCATTGTGTTTTTTGAAAACCAAAGTCACTGCACCCGTTTACCAAGAAATTTTGGAGCACTTCATGCTTCCTTCTGCTGACAAGCTTTTTAAAGATGCTGATTTCATTTTCCAGCAGGATTTGGCACCTGCCCACACTGCCAAAAGCACCAAAAGTTGGTTAAATGACCATGGTGTTGGTGTGCTTGACTGGCCAGCAAACTCACCAGACCTGAACCCCATAGAGAATCTATGGGGTATTGTCAAGAGGAAAATGAGAAACAAGAGACCAAAAAATGCAGATGAGCTGAAGGCCACTGTCAAAGAAACCTGGGCTTCCATACCACCTCAGCAGTGCCACAAACTGATCACCTCCATGCCACGCCGAATTGAGGCAGTAATTAAAGCAAAAGGAGCCCCTACCAAGTATTGAGTACATATACAGTAAATGAACATACTTTCCAGAAGGCCAACAATTCACTAAAAATGTTTTTTTTTATTGGTCTTATGATGTATTCTAATTTTTTGAGATAGTGAATTGGTGGGTTTTTGTTAAATGTGAGCCAAAATCATCACAATTAAAAGAACCAAAGACTTAAATGACTTCTGTCTGTGTGCACTGAATTTATTTAATACACGAGTTTCACAATTTGAGTTGAATTACTGAAATAAATGAACTTTTCCACGACATTCTAATTTATTGAGATGCACCTGTATTTGTATCTGTCAAAATTATCTGTATCTGTCTCTGTATTTGGATAGACCCGGGTGTGGGCGGGGCTTAAACCAGAGGTCAAAACTAAATGAAATGCCCATTTTTTAAGTGTTACTCTTACATTTATATTTTCTATTAATAAAATATGCCTTGTATATGCCTTTTCATAATAATAGTTATAAGTAATTATAAATAATAATAATAATTATTATTATACAATTATTATTTAAGAAAATATTATTTTATTCTTTTTTTTCTTACCAGTTGAAGCTGAATTTTTAGGCTACATTAACTGAGGAATATGTTGTTAACTGTGGTTTCTCCTGGTATTTCAGATATTAATATCTGCATAAAACAGAATTTTCTTTCATCTGTTCATGTATAGTTGAAGTCTGAAGTTCACATACACCTTAGCCAAATACATTTAAACTTGAAATTTGAAATTTTTCACAATTCCTGATATTTAATCATAGAAAACATTCCCTGTCTTAGGTCAGTTAGGATCACTACTTTATTTTAAGAATGTGAAATGTCAGAATAATAGTAGAGAGAGTTATTTATTTCAGCTTTTATTTCTTTCATCACATTCCCAATGGGTCAGAAGTTTACATACACTTTGTTAGTATTTGGTGAGTAAGTTGTTTAACTTGGGTCAAACGTTTTGGGTAGCCTTCCACAAGCTTCTCACAATAAGTTGCTGAAATTTTGACCCATTCCTCCAGACAGAACTGGTGTAACTGAGTCAGGTTTGTAGGCCTCCTTGCTCGCACACGCTTTTTCAGTTCTGCCCAAAAAATCGGATTGAGGTAAGGGCTTTGTGATGGCCACTCCAGTACCTTGACTTTGTTGTCCTTAAGCCATTTTGCCACAACTTTGGGGGTATGCTTGGGGTCATTGTCCATATGGAAGACCCATTTGCGACCGAGCTTTAACTTTCTGGCTGATGTCTTGAGATGTTGCTTCAATATATCCACATAATTTTCCTTCCTCATTATGCCAAACAGTTACATTTTTGTTTAATCAGACCAGAGGACATTTCTCCAAAAAGTAAGATCTTTGTCCCCATGTGCACTTACAAACTGTAGTCTGGCTTTTTTATGGTGGTTTTAGAGCTGTTGCTTCTTCCTTGCGGAGTAGCCTTTCAGGTTATGTCAATATAGGACTCGTTTTACTGTGGATATAGATACTTGTCTACCTGTTTCCTCCAGTATCTTCACAAGGTCCTTTGCTGTTGTTCTGGGATTGATTTGCACTTTTCGCACCAAAATACATTCATCTCTAGGAGACAGAATGCATCTCCTTCCTGAGTGGTATGATGGCTGCGTGGTCCCATGGTGTTTATACTTGCATACTGTTGTTTGTACAGATGAATGTGGTATCTTCAGGCATTTGGAAATTGCTCCCAAGGATGAACCAGACTTGTGGAGGTCCACAATTTTTTTTGAAGTCTTGGCTGTTTTCTTTTGATTTTCCCATGATGTCAAGCAAAGAGGTACTTAATTTGAAGGTAGGCCTTAAAATACATCCACAGGTACACCTCCAATTCAGTACGCCTCCTATCAGAAGCTAATTGGCTAATTGTCTAAAGGCTTTACATAATTTTCCGGAATTTTCCAAGCTGCTTAAAGGTACAGTTAACTTAGTGTATGTAAACTTCTGACTCACTGGAATTGTGATATAGTCAATTAAAAGTGAAACAATCTGTCTGTAAACAATTGTTGGAAAAATTACTTGTGTCATGCACAAAGTAGATGTCCTAAACGACTTGCCAAAACTATAGTTTGCTAATATGAAATCTGTGGATGTGTTTTAATGACTTCAACCTAAGTGTATGTAAACTTCTGACTTCAACTGTATAACAATGTTATTCTGGATGCAGGAGGTGTCAAGCAAAATGTGAAATGTCAAGCACACATTTTGCAGTGAATAATAAATACAAGTTCAAATATTAAAATAAATGTAAATAAAATCAATATAGCCAACAAACAGGTAAAAGTCCCATAAGTCTATCAGGAATTTGTATGATAGGACACCATTATTTAGTTAAATAATAATATAATAATAATAATAATTATAATAATAATAATAATAATGTTACATTTATATAGCGCTAACCAGAGTTCAAGAACACTTAACAATTTAAAATTTTGCACAGTTTAAAGAAGAAGAAGAAAAACAAGACGGTGTTTCAGTTTCTTCATTTTACATGAGGAATATTCCTAAAAGAGCAGCCTGTATGGAGCACTTAAACCTTTATGGAGCATTTTAACTTTTTGCGGAATAAAATTTTAACCAGTTAATAACCTAAATCGCTGATATGGATATAAATGTGGCCCACTTTAAAAGAGGGATAGACAAAATAATCTCTTCATGTCAGGAATTTAACATCGCACTCAGGTTTAGGCTATAAATAAATACATGAGAATTACGTGTGAAAGGTGTGATACATTAACATAGACATTTCAAGTGGAACGTGTATATGATGTTATATCTTAATTAATGTTACACTTGATGGGGGGCCTGAGTAGCTCAGCAAGTAAAGACACTGACTGCCACACCTGGAGTCGCAAGTTTGAATCCAGGGCGTGCTGAGTGATTCCAGTCAGGCTTCCTAAGCAACCAATTGGCCCGGTTGCTAGAGTGGGTAAAGTCACGTTGGGTTAACCTCCTCATGGTCGCTATAATGTGGTTCTCGCTCTCATGGGGCACGTGGTGAGTTGTGCGTGGATGCCGCGGAGAATAGTGTGAAGCCTCCACACACTCTAGGTCTCCATGGTAACGCGCTCAACAAGCCATGTGATAAGATGCGTGGATTGACTCTCTCAGACATGGAGGCAACTGGGATTCATCCTCCACCACCCGGATTGAGGCGAGTCTCTAAACCACCACGAGGAACTAGAGCGCATTGGGAATTGGGCATGCCAAATTGGGGAGAACATTTTTACACTTGACAACTCCAGACGCGAACAATTAACAGAGACCGCAAACGGAAATCTGAAATCACAACATGCACATTTTCATTAATAAGGTTTACAATTTAGAAATATTGGCTGTACAGATTAATAAGTTATTTTTAATTTTGTATATGTTTATTTAAAATGTCGCTTTATAAATATTTTTTATATTATTCGGATGAATCCGTTACTCATTTTGAAGTAATTATTCGTGCCTTTCCGAATAAGGTATTCGGCTTTGGGCACATCCCTAATAACAAAAGTGTCATTAAAGTAGTCCATGCAACTCATGCCTCATATTCCAAGTGTTCTGAAGGCACACAATCATTTTGATTGATGAACACCATTTTAGTCACTCAATGTTGAGAGTTTGAGAATACTGAGAATACTGAGTCATTCTGAGTCCTGCCTTGCAAGACATACCTCTCTTCAGGGGCAAAGTTTGCAGTTAACTTCATGTAAAAGTGATTTAAATAGTGACAAAGTAAAAGTTCTCGTATTGCGAATTGATAGCTGGCTGAACAAGAAATTAGTAGTTCTCTCAACAAACATTTTTGCATATAGTGAACAAAGCAAAACTAAACAAAGCAATCTTACTGAAAACAATTATTAAGACAGTTGTTGAACTCAATTTTACCGCATCATGTTGCCTTGAAATTGTAAGTTTTTTTTCACAGTGTATAGTGGTGAATGGGAGACTACGGCAAATAATATTTAAAAAGCTGTAATACTGTATATATGATCATGTTGATTTTTAAGCCATACCACATGCACATAATCCTGAACAGCAGCCTTTTTGTAAAATAAATTTAAAGTAACCATATGGTTTTAAAGTCAATCAAGAATGCATGTAAAACTACCATATGTAGGAGAGATATGCAACATAATTGGGCTTATTGAGCACATACATTTACCTCATGTTAAATCAGTTTGAGTTTTATCATGAAAGCATGCAAAGAAAAAAGGATTACTTCTGAATTTGAGTTTTCTTACTGGAATGTTTGTGTAATCTTGTGTTAGACGAAGGGTGCAAGTTGCTGTAGTGTATTCAGTGGAAGCCATTGAATAAGTTGAGGGTAACTTAAAGGTCTGGCCAAGTTCTTAACCCTCCTAAAAGCCTTGTGCAATATTGACATAAAAGTAATTTATGTACAGTATAAAGGCTTTAAAAGAATTCTAATTAAATGTATATCCTTGAGAATTAATCTATCAGAGTATATACTTATCTTTGTCTATCAGCATTTTTATGATCAAAGTTTGTTAAGATATTCGACATCTAAAGGACTGTTGAACTAGTTTTTTGAATTTAACTTTACAACTTTGATTTATGACAAAATTATACAAGATCTAACCATTCTAACCAAGAGATCTAACCCAGACTGTAACCATTGGAAAACCAGTTGATTTCATCATTATTAAATGGATAATTCAGCCACAAATGAAAATTCCCTCCAAAAAGGGAAAAAGAACAACAAACAAACAACAAGGTTGCATAGAAGCATCATAAAGGTAGTCCATTCGTGCACTATTTTCTAAGTTTTCTGCAGCCATACAATAACTAAAAAGTGAAATTGAAATAATTGTCACCGTTCGCTTTCATTGTATAGAAAAAAGTAATTTGGATGTTCTGCTATAACTAACTCCTTTTGTGTTCCACAGAAGAAAAGAAAATCAGATGGGATTTCTTTAATGGTTTATGATGTCTAGAAAGGCAGAAGCTGTTCCTCTGATGTCAACTCTGATTTGGTTTAATGTTTGTAAATGTTACTGGATATAGGGACTTTAGGCCAGCTAACACTTTCTAACTCTTCTCGTCTTGTCTTTTGATTTCAGGGCACAGAGGTTCCAGTCTGGACAAAGACGGCATTCTATTTACCTTCAATTGATTGTGAGCTCCCGCTGATCTCCAATATTTAAAATGGGGTTGTCATGGAAACTGCTGGTGCTGCAATTATTCATAGGGTGCCTTTCAGGTACGCATCCTAATAACCTGCTCTGTACACTACCAGTCTGTTTCTGTGGCATACATTTGTCCTTGTCATTTACTATTAAGGGCATACCTCCCATTCAGGGAAGTCTCTAATCTTCTGGAACCAATTAAGGTGGCACTTTGTTTCTAACAAATGGATGAGCAAAGACAGACAGTGGGTGTTGTTGTAATGCCTCAGATAGGCGGTTTATTTTAAATAGACTAAGCATAAGTAATAAAAGGTGGAAATAAATTGTCCAAGGAGACATGGTGCTAAACTGAAAAAAGACATGGTGTCCTTGCAGTACTGGGCCATAATTGTATTGATCCAGGTGGGGACGTGGTCAAAATCAAAATCCTTTGTTGTTCCTGCAACAACATTCCTATCAAACATCCTAACCTTAACTTTCCAGGGAAATTATAGGTTTATATGAATGTTGTTGAAGCCCCAGTCCCAGCACTATGCTTAACATTCAGTAGTCTGCAGCAAAAGGTCTGGGCACTTTTGAAGCTTAAACTGGCCAAGAACCGCCCACTTAGACAGAAAAATCCATCTTAATGACATGTTTTAATGACATCAGAGTTTGTTTTTGTTATTATTTGTCATTTTGGGGTGGGGTTATCTGAGATATATTGTACCATAATAATAGACTAGAGTGGAAAATAATTCATTTAAATAACTGTGCCGCAATCGCAACGGGTGATTGCACTGCAAAATCTGAAAATCCTAATGGCCCTCCCTGGTCTATAGCCTAAATGGGGGGCCGTGATAATGTAGGTGGGGGGTGGTCGCTCCATGACACTACTTTATTGCTGTCTAGAATTATGTGATTGGACGTTTAGGCTCTATACTCATCACTATTGGGCAGAATATTAGCTATTTGACATATTAACATTATCACCGGTCTGTGTGCGACTTCTTGATATAAAGACCACCTTGCTTTGTGCAGTCTGTCAAAGTTGGAGAAAAGGTGTGGCAATATATAATTTGCAAAGTCCTTTAAGAGACATAAAAAGGTTCATGTGCAAATGGATCTATCAGCCATTATTTTATTGGAGAGCGCAATTTACAATATGTTCTCATTTAGCCTAGTGAAAGCTCAAAAGCCCTCCTATTGATCTCTTTTTGATTAAGCACAAGCAATTACATTTGTCTTCCAATCAAAGGGAGGGTCAGACATAATCCTTTAAGTCTTTGATTTAAAAAGGGCTGTTTGCTCTGTGTTCTTTTGCATGATGTACAAGAGCTCCTGCTGGGTGTGATTTTTAAGAACAGAACAGCACCCTTTCTCCCTCTCCACTCGCAGGTCATGATACATCATACAGTGTTTATTCATGGTTGAGAGAACAATCTGCTTAAAAGATTCCAGGTGTGGGTAACATAGACAGATTTGTATGTGCAGTATATGTGGGTTGAAATCAGCCAGTTTAAACTTAATATATTTTATTATATTCTATTTCAGACATACCTAGTAATTTGTTTAGGAGAATAGTAGAAACATATGCCCTAATAAAGGTCAAAAATGCCCCCTGAAAATCCATTCCACAAGGCAAATATTGCCAGTGAATAATAATAATATAAAAAAAAAAAATCTTGCACTGTTCTGAACACTCTATGAGAATTCACATGTGGCGATACGGTCCTCCTAACAAGACCACCCTAAAGCCACTGGGCATGACTATAAAAGAGAGATAAATACTAGTAGCTTGGTAAACGCAGTAGTAAAAGTGACTGCAGCTTAAACTGGAGAAGTTTCCTATTTATTTGCATCGTAACAGTATTCATAATCTTTATTTGTGTTCTCACAGTTTAAAAAAATACAATATCACAAAATACGATTTAAAGTGCATGACCATATCTACAACAAAAATCCATTTAAAAATTAATATGTCAAATGTGGAACAACCAACATGATTACAGGAGAAATCGACTTGTTGCTTCCGAAAGTTCATTTACACTGGAATGAAATCAACCCCATTCAGCCAAATTAAGCACCATCCCCCATCAGACATTTTTCCCTCTAGTGCTACTTATAGCGTGTTGCACGTGCAACCTTTGAGACACGTGTTGTGATCCCATTGAAACTAGGAAGTAATCGTGTTTACATAAACAATGGGAAGCATGATTCGGAGGTTGCATTTTCGCACAAAAAAATAACATTTTTACTCCACTGACAGTTAGGTTTAGAGTTGGGGCTTGAGTTAATAAAATGTATTCCTGTTGACTGTATTAAATCATAACTCGCTTTTGGCGGCACTCTGTGGACATTTCACCCGGAAACTGAAGCTCCCACATGCAACAACACTGCCATTAGGGGCAGTGATTCGATTCAAACTTTGGACCTACTACCAGATTACCACTGAAAGATAGGAGTTTTGAAATAATCTTGCTGTCATCTAGTTGAAGACTATTTAAAGGGAAATGTAACCAATAAACAATTATGAAGCACAATACAATTAATGTAAAAAATCTATTTATCTATCTATCTATCTATCTAGTCTGTCTTAGCTGAAAAATAGCATTTCCCTGTCTACCAATAACTAAGGGTGATTTAAAAGAGCATGCTAATAAAATGTGACATCAACCATAGCGACAAGGTCAACTCCGCCTTACTCTTATCTTAAGATTTCCTTAGTTAAACTTCCTCTTAGCAGTTTTGTGAATAGGTTTTAAGCAAAATCTTCTAGCTAGGAACTCTTTGGAGAACTCCTTGTGGTAAGATAAAAATCTTTGTGAATACAGGCCCTGGCATTAATGAAAAATACTTTTGTCCTGAGAACACAATTCAAGATTTTGGTTAAAATCTACCATCATTATATAGGTGACCTTTGCCTGAATGCATGTCAGTGTGACTGTATTGTACCAAGAGCTATTGCAAAGATACAGGATGATGGTTTGAATTTTAGCTGTGAGCGTAGAATTTCCAAAAATTGTCCTAATGTGACAGTTTGAAACCAACACATAAATCCACTGCTAAAATAAGCATTGAAATTGCACTTTTTGAAAATGCATTTTTTTAACAAATTACTGATACTGCTCATAACAGCTCATACAGCATTATATACTCCACTTCAGTACTAAATATATTAACTTTTGTGAGCATTACAATTAGAAAACCACGATTGTACATCAGACCCACTATAAATTATTATTTGACACCCTTGCAACCTAATTTAGAGAGATTGCACTACTCGGTACACGCTTTAGGCCCATACGTAAAATTAAAATGACCTGGGCTGGGTTTCCAGAAGTAAGAACGAAAGTAGCACTTAAGTAGTACTTTGTCACGTTACCTCGTTCTTATGTTTTCCCCAAGGACTCTTATTTTGAAAAGACTCTTAATTTGAAGTTTTGTATCTTCCTCTTATGTCTGTCTTCCTGTTTTTTGCCCTAATTGTATCCCAGGTGTTCCTCCTCTCCTTGCAATTCCCATGTGTATATATAACCTCATGTTCTTTGCTCTGGTGTTGTTCTTGTTTGTATGTAGAGCTTTGTAAGCAGCATACTTCTGTGGAATTTGTGTTTACCTTCTTTTAGTTGCATCTTCTTCTGTTTGTTTATTATTAAAAGAGATGCATCTGGGTTCTCTCTATCACCTCATCCCTACACAAACCCTGACATACTTAATCTCTAAGGTGCGTTTCCCAAAAACATCATTATCTAAGTAGTACTTAAAAACATTCATAATTTAATAAGAGCTTAAAACTGCTTTTAGGTGCATTAAAGTGATAGTTTAACCAAAAATGAAAATTCACTCATTTACTCACCCTCATGCCATCCCAGATGTGTATGACTTTCTGCAGCAGAACACATTTGATGAAAAATATGCAAGTGGATGACGATCTGACCTTTGAAGCTCCAAAAAGAACAGACAGTCAGCATGAACATCATCCATACAACTCTGCTGGTTAAATGAATGTTTTCTAAAACAAATGATCATGTTTTGGTGCGAAAAAGATAAAATTTTAAGTCCTTTTTAACTATAAATTATTGCTTCTGGTCAGCAGAATTATACGCATTCACGAGAGGGTGGAGTTCACGTGGTCTCTCATGAGACGTATTCGCATTGGCATGTTACGGACCTCAAAAATCTTGGTTGAGACATTCAAGGAGAGCACACAAATGCACCATTGTGAGTAAACATACAGATACAAATACAGATCTAAACCAAAACCAAAGAAGCTTCTGGACATGCCACGCCATTACATCACACGCATGTACTGCTGCTGACTGGAAGCGATTATTTATATTTAAGTTACTTAAATATTGAAGCAATCATTTCGCTTTAGAAGACATTCATTTAACCAGCAGAGTCGTATGGATGATGATTATGCTGACTGTTCTTTTTGGAGCTTCAAAGGACAGATCACAATTTTCCTTTTTGGGTGAACTAACCCTTTAAGTGCAAATTAGATGCATCTTTTTCAGAGTTTATCAGAGATCAAGGGACATTTAATAAATTGTATTAATATATTTTGATAATTGGAAAGCCATTGTACACTATTTCAAAGGCAAAAAAAAAATGTCTAAAAAAATCACATTGAAATCAATAGGCAGTCTGCACATGTGATGTGAATGATAGGTTTAAATACACCTTATATATACAGTATAAAGTTATATTGCCATTCTTTTATAAGAATAACTTTAATGGAAATAGAAATATATGTTCTTATTAAACATATTTCTTAACAAGACAGAGTATGAGTAAAGTGGCCATGTAGTTTAAAACAAATAAATTGGCCTAAATAAATAATTAAAATATGGTTAAAGGCGATTAGAGTGTGCAATGAGTGATTTTCTGTATCGCTCTTTATCAGCATCCTCTTCCTCCCTCCAATGGCTGATTTGAATCGGCTCTTGAGCCTACAGTCTGTTTATAGTCACAAATTGGCAGTAAGGCTACAAGTACACAGTGCCTTGGACTCTAACCAGATGATCTATTAATATATCGACAGTTCTATGAGTAGTTCATTACTGATGCCCATCATTTTAATCCTGTTCTGTTCGCATCTGTTAATTTTCCAGCCAAAGAGACAAAACTTTATGCTACGTGAGAGCCCCTCATGATTCACATCGTGCGCATTCACATTACATGCATTTCTTGCGTCACTTTCATTAATCTCTATGAAGTTGATACTGTACATCTAAAACCCTGTCTTACCAAGGCCATCATTATTTCTGTAAATAAATTTGGTAATAGTTAACTTTCAACAAGGTTGCATACAATTTCCATGTTTGCCAGCATTTCCGCATTATTTTCATGTTGAGAAGATAAACTCCTTGAAGTTTTGGCCAAAGTTCAGCACCTTTGGACCAGACAAAACACTTAACACTTAACGAAGCACTTAAGTTCTACTTTACCGAGCGATCTACGTGCTGGTTTGGGAAACAAGTGTTACTCCATTGTAAAATAACGAGTGGCAATCATAAGAGCTTAAATTGCAAGGTTATCGGGAAACCTTGGTCTCTGGATGTGAGAAAGACACACTAATGGACATTAAATGCACTCATTTGCTTTGTCTCTTAAAGTGTAAAAACTATAACCAATTACACAGTTTGCTTTAATTTCTATCATTTTAAAGCATTGAGCATTTGGCATTAGGCAGTTGTAACTGCAGTAGAACAAAAATTGTTGAACGGATGTAATTCCGTTTGATAAAATGTGCATTGATTGAAGAGTACAGAGATGGCACAATCAGAGAAAGGCATCAATGCGCCCTCAGTCCTAATTCATTTAGTTTGTGTTTTGTATTTAAATAGCTGTAGCCCAATTGAATTTTGTGCTTTATTATCGTGACTATTTTGAGTGCTTTTTGCCTCTTTATTTGTCAGAGAGGGGGGATAGTATTGGGAATTTTCTCAGGCTGGACTCAAACCTGCATAACCCACCTGAGCACCACAGGAGCACATGCACTAATCACGGTGTCACAGCACTGAGAAATTTGACTCAATAGACGAGTGTATAATTTATATTGTCTGTCTAACAGCATATACAATTCTGATCAATGAGTATAATTAAAACAGTGTTCGTGATCATAACTAACACATAATTGATACATTAGTGACGTGTTGCAGGGAAAAAAAAAATTGTAAAACAGTGGTCAAGTTCATGAGTGCATTAATGCCATTTTTATATTATGATGCATTTCATAACTGTGAAACTCTCTGCAAATAAGTTGGAGAAACTGTCATTCTCCGTTAGCCTGAATACATCCAATGTAAATTTACAATTCTCTGTACTTCAGCTTCAGCGCCCATTGTGTATGAATTTGTTTGCATGGGTTTGTGCACGTGTGTATTTTAACAAACTGAGATTGGCTTTTTCATTTGATGAATAAAACCCTTGAATCAGAATCAAACGAATTGGAGGCCACATGAATATCTACCCCCTCCCTCTCACACTCACCCTGTGCAACCTGTCTGTGCCTGGATATTCATGCTGAGGTAAGCTGGCCGAATTCATCGACTTGTCAGATAGTATTGAATTTGAGATTTGTTTTTTTTGGGCCTCCAAATTGCTCCTTGCCTTTTCCTGGTGCTGCTTAGATGTGCTGCCATACATATTTTTCCCTCAGCGTAAGAGAAAGAGAGAGAGAGACCTGCTTTTTCTAATTTCCTCCATAATGGCCTCCCTCTCTGCCAGGGTGGGCTTTGTGTTGTAAACGTCTTGTTAGTATTCTGTGCTGAGCAGGAATAGATCATTTCTCAGCGACAGTCTATCTGTGTTGACAAAAAAAAAAAAAAATCACACTACCTGAAAAGCGTACTGCAGAATCCTTACAAAGTAACGTAAAATCTGCAAGTGAATAACAATGTTTCAGAATATTCTGCATCAATATCTTAGGAACATCTTGTAATATTTGCAGCATCACCACACCTTGTAATTACATGGTGTTTTTCGAAGTAGACAGTAGCTTCCTCTGGCAAATATGAACCTTAATTGCTGAATTAATTCCTTGAATGATATATATTCACTCTCCAGGGCATTGCAAAGGTTTGCATCAGCTCCAAGCTAAGCCTAAAGATGTCTTACCAAGTCTTTATTTATACTTTCAGTATCAGATTTCGGTAACAAAAGTGCTGATATCTCATTTAGCTATTATATGAAGAATCTGAAGCGAAATTGGGTAAAATTACCATGTTGGATTTTGGACGGCTTGATCAAAAGCAGGCATATGCTTTAGTACAGTGTCAATATTGACGCCCCTGTTTAAAATGTTCCAGTGTCATGATGACTAGAGCAGTCTTTGTGTAGCATGGCTGAGTCACTCGATAATTCATGTGTATTAAACCCCTTAGTTACCATTTCAACAAATTGTCTCTTACTGTCCAGTGTTTAAATGTGCATCATATGATAAACATTATTTGGCTTCTACATCTGAAATGCACACTATACCAGAGATCTTTAACCTTTTCAGGCCCAATTCTGCAGAATTACTGACAAGCGGCATTCACCATTAGACATTTTTGCATCAATTCAAATGTTTACCTTTTCCGTTACTGAGATACGGTTCTGGTCCCATGGAAACCAGAAAGTTATCGTGTTCACAAAAATGATGGTGAGTTTGATTCAGAGTTTGCATGTTCGCTCAAATTTAATATTTACTGTACTGCCAGTTAGGTTTAGTGTTGAGGTTTGGGGTAAGGTTAATAGAATATGTCCTGTTGTAACTGTGTTACATCAATTGCAAATAAAAATATACCGCAATTTTTGCGCTGATCTGTGGACATTTCACCCGGAAACGGGAGCTCACAGATGCCCATTCGTTTCACAACACTGACAGCTTAATAATTCCAGCTTGATAATAAAATTATTATTATTGATGTACAAAGTCATATACCTGTGCATTACATTTTACAGTAATTTCACTTAGCTTAGACAGTTCATGCACAGACTAAATTGTTTGGAGTGATTTCTCACACTGTAAAACAGTAACGGGATACAGACAGAGAACAAAAGTAGTGCTGGATAAAGTGGATAATTACCTACTATCCATTGATACAAAACCTTGTATTCAAATATATTCTGTTGTTTGACTGTGATGAAAGTCATGTGCCCTAACCCATGTGAACAAAGTGTGTATTTCTGCAGGTAAAGAGATTTTTTAACAAAAATGTATCAGAATACTAACATTACACGATAGCATTTTAAATAACTAGGTTAAATAACCTAGGTTGCCAAATGAGGCAGGACCATCACTGAATGGAAAAAAGATGCAATGGAATGAATAGGGACAAAGGCTTTGAGTCTGTTTGGACTTTATAATGTACCTAACATCTCCTGTTGTGTTCCATGGAAAAAAGAAAGTCTGGGTTTGGAACAAAATGAGGGTCACGAAAAATAGTACGAGATCAACCCCCTGTTGAAGACACCTGCGCTATTGAATTGTATGTATGCACATGGGGTTGCTTTGCACATCTATGCTTACAGTAATCAAATAAAATGATGCAAATGTTGTTGGTAACATTATTAATAACAGGCTAATACTGCTTGTAGATTTTAGCATAGAAATAAAATCATATGAGATGATGCAATGGGAGGAGACCAAGCTGCTGGCAATATGATGCAACAAAGAAGTGGAAAGCACTGTGGTAGCTAATGGGAAATCTGAGTCAATATTATGGTTGTGGAGTATCACTTTATAATTTATTCTTACTCACGCCTTTTCATTTTCTCATGTTTCCTGTTTCATTTAAGAGGTAAAGCCCTTGTTGACAATGAGACTGAAATTAGCGCTGGTGCAGCGTATACCCCATTCAATAGATTTCAAAAACCTCCGCAGAGAGCTCTTCTGTGCTCTATTATCACCCAGATTTACAATGAACTCCACCTCTCTGTCGTTAGTGAGATGCTAATTGAACACTAGGTAGAACAATTTAGTCTTTCTTGTGCAAAAAAAAAAAATTGTTGGTTTTGAATGGAATTTTCATGCATTAATTCAGCTTAAACCCCTGTGGAGTTTGATATCTGCACAAGGTAAATAAGTAACATTAAATTGCAGTTTGTGCTTATCACGGGTTTCTGAAGTAATTTCTCAGGAGGATGATTTCCTCTAAAATTAGTTACCCAAATTTAGGTTTAAAAACATTGGTGAGTTGAGAGTGCACATCTGCAGCCAGACTCTATTGATGACCATTTCAGTTTAGGAAGTAGTCATGGTGTGATGTAATGTTCTATATCAGTAGTTCTCAACTGGTGGATTGCAACCAAAAAATGGGCCATATGTGTGTTCTGATTACGTTGAGGACAGCAAGAAAAAACAATGCTAAATGCAACAAATAAAATGCAACCAACCATTTAATAGTGCATAGTTAAGATTGCAAAGTAAATAGATTTATCAACTTAAGTTTTTAAGAGGAGGAAAAATGATTCCCAAATCTTTTGTTTTATTGATGATGTTAAAGGTTGTGCATCCAGTCAAACTCTGTGGTATTTTGGCACAAATTCATGTCACTTTGTTAGAAGGTAGCCAGATTTCACTGTAACCTGCTATTGCTACCTTAAGGAGCTATTTCTACTTGATTTAACCCTTAAAATGTGTTTTGTTGGTGTAAACTAATGTAGTCAGGTTGATTCAGTGATGTTTAAGTTGACATGAAATCGAAAATGACCCTATTTATTTTATAAATGCATGATACTGGTCTTATTGTGAATGATTCATCCATGCATATTTGCTATTTTATAAAAAAAAAAAAATCTTCACCTCGTAATCTTTAATCAATGTCTTTTTCTTCCGATGATATGACTGACGACTTCTCTGCTGACGTATGCACAGCGGCGCTGCAGTTGAGCAAGTTTTTAGTCAGTTTTAACCCTGCCCCTTTAAGAGTCATGTAAAGAAACCTGGCTTCAAAGCAGCTAATGCAGAGGTGAAGAGGTGTATTTTCGGCTATTTCTCTCTCAAAATCCTGTTCCCTACCCCAAACTACCTTGTTTACGGGCCCGCTGGCTTGAATTTACATTTCGAAGGAGATGGAATTATGGTGAGTTTTACGTTGTGTGCGAGACATTTTACACCTTAATTCTTCCAGAGGTGAATACAGCACGAGTCGGATGTGTCTGAAGTTTATTCATATTTTTTAATGCAGGTATCTTGGGATGTATTTATTTATTTATTCTTTATTTATTTTATTGTGAATCGAAACGTTGTGATCTTTTACTTGCTTGTTTCTTATTCATCTTCACTGGATTTCAGCCTCGTCGTAAGCAATGACTGCAATGTGCTGTGTGCGTTTGTGGGCTGGTTGTTTAATGTAGATCATCGTTCGGTTTTTAAATCAGTGAGGCATAGTGGAAAGTGTATGTTTGTGTCTGTGTCGACTGCAAACTTGCAGTCAGGTCTGCCTCCATTATGGTATGCAATGCCCATTTTTCACAATTCAATCTACCGATGGATAAAATATTATTTTTTTTTCTTGTTTGATAAGCCGTTTCACTTGGAAATACATCACAATATGGAAGAAAATTCGGTCACAACTTCCATTTTATGCCGACTTTAATGGTGTTGACTTGACTCAAACCAGTTAATTTAGATGTTACCACAAGAAGCTAATTTTTTAGGTTACCTTTTTTTTTTTGTGTGTGTAGGCAGATGCCAACCTGGAGTGTGTTTCCCAAAAGCATTGTTAGTCAACTCCTAAGATATCTCGTTTTGGCCAAACTCTAAGGTATCATCTCAGGCGATCCCAGAATGCACCGTGATGAGCATGGTGGAAAAATACATTCAAGATGGCAGATGAAGCTAGATAAATTTTTATGATAAATACTTGTAATCCATTTAATACTGAAAAATTAGTTAAAAATGTGTTTAATATGATAGAAAACTGATTATTTGGTCCAAAATATGCGTGTGCTATAGATATGCTCATTAGAATATTGTGTCGATCCTCTCGCGTCACCTGTATTGAAATCAGTTGCAAGTCGGGTTTCCAGTGTGTTGTGCATGAGGAGTGCTATTTGAATGATGTGTGGAGTTGTTACCTTACTCTTATGAGACTATTTCAGTTAGGATGCTGCCATAGAAGACAGCTACCTATGTAGGTAGTAGACAGCAAGGCAGCTCACTAAGTTTTGGATCAGACCATTTATTTTATTCCATATATATATTTCATTCTGTAAGACTTAAGACCTCGCTTACATGCACTTAAGCAAATTGCTTATACCGCAGTTTTTGCAGAAAGTTACATCCTAAAAAGTCATGCTAGCGCATCTGTTTTCCGTATATGCCTATTAAGGGATTTAGAGAATGTATATGGGGTAAAGAATGCTGATTACACAGTGCATACAAAACACGAACGCCGCTGGCTTGTCTTAAGTAGCTTTCTAGGCTTTCTGATGTCCATGTTAACGTGCAATAATTTGACATCCAGACATCCATATAAGCCTCAGCAGTCAAAAAATCTCTGCAGTAATTAGCCAATTACACCACCCCCTGCATAACATCATTAATGACAGCTCTAACGTGGTTTGAACGATGGATGTCCGACATAGTTACTACGGTTTCGAAAAACAGTCTTGACTAGCAAGTTAATTTCTCCAATGATGCATCGTACTATAGTAGTTAAGCAGTGAATTACATCACTGTACGGGAAACGCACCCCTGGAAAGGTTGCTTGACATGCCCTCATCCTTGGAAACCATGAACAAAACTATGCAAAGTAAAAGAAAAAACTTCCCAGACTAAATTAAATACAGGTTCATTGCAACAAGGATAAACATTGTGCTAGCTGCAATTTGTTTTATGCTGTGAATTATTGGAAATCAATTATTCGAAATTCAAGAGACATTTAAAAACCAAACAGTCAAACTGTAAAGACAAGCTTGAGTTTTTAAAGAAAGCAACAGGATCTGAACATGTCACAACAAGTCATTATAAAAGTTCATGGTAAATTTAATACAATTTCAGTGACACTTATGTTTACTTTTGTACAGTATAAGATTTTGGTACTGTATTGGGCCAACACTTCATGTCCAATGTAAAATCTGGGTCCTGAAACAAAATAGTTAAGAACTGCTGTTCTAGATAAGTCAGTGCACATTCTGTACATACAATAGCTTCTATCTGCACATGTTCATAGCAAGGTCAGGAAGATCAAAAATGTCCAACTGCAGATACAGCAGAACATACAATTACAAATACATGGACAGCCAAAGAATAGTTTCCATTTAAATAAATCTCCAGTCTGTCTTTTTTTTTTTTATTTTTTTTTTTTAGATGTCTTGGACACAATGCAGTAACATTAGACTCTACATTGTATTAATCAGCATAAAACAATGAGTTTTAGTTTATGCAAATTGCCTTCACTCCCCCATAAAGACTCTTCATCCTGCACATTGTTCAGTGGATGTCTCATCTTCCTGAAGGCTATTTGTGCTTAATAAGACAGGATAAGTGGTTTGTGCTAACCGTCAACATGTAATTACGGAGAATAATAAACCACAAAATGTCTAAGCTTTTAAGTGTTTACACGATGCACACAATTAGGCTACTTTTCTGCAAGTTAGTGTCTTCGGTATGACGAAATTGCATTAGCAAGCTTAGTGGGTCACCATGTTTAAAATGAAATCAACTATGGCTTTCTTGTTGTTGTTGTTGTTATTTATTAACAGAATGTATGAATTGATGAATTAGGATTTGGATAAGGAATGTATGTAAAGGAAGTTGCAGTTGTTGTTTTCTTATATAGGCCTAATCTATATCTCTCCATGTAGTGTTTCTGTACACTGTAAAAAATTGTCAGGTATAAAATGTGCTTCATGGGATGACGTCTAAATTAAATGGTTTTATTCAAGTAAATATATTATGTAATATGACTAGGTTTGCAAACGTCCCGTATAATATGGAATCATCCCATATTTAAGGGAACAAAATTACACTCCATTTGAAATCCATACGGGACGCCATTTGTCCTGTATTTTAGCATCTCACACCCAAACTGCTGAGAATGTTTCACAAACTGAGAGAAATGGACCTGAAACACACACCTTTCGCAGGAGTTGTGTGAGACATCAGCTGTTCAATGTTACATGGACGCCACACTTGACAGAAGCAGCCGGGGGAAAGATCAGTGAAAATCAGCAAACATTTTATGTGGTATTTTCAGTCAGAAGCAGGAGAATTTTGTCAAACATATAGCATTCGAAAGTGTGTGATAATTGTTCCTCACCATTGTGATTCCAAAAACACCAATAATTCATGACATTGCATTGCATACTGTATGTCAGTGCTGGTTCTGGAGAGGGACTCTTGAGAGAAACTGCAGCACTTTAAGTATGAAAGTACAATACAGTACAGGTTTAGTTAAAACACTTAATGTGATTATTTATTTATTTCCCTTTTGATGAACACTACTTACTGCCAAAACAACTACACTGTAATACAAGTAGAAATACATTATTTCATGTTAAGCATTTTCTCTCCAATTCAAATCCATTATAATGCATGATTTCTTAAAACAGTACTAAGACTTGTACTGAGACAGTGGCCCTGGGAGGCTGAATTATTTTTTTTAGTGATATAAACTACTGTCTACAAAGTTATAAGCCTAATTTTAAATGGAAAGCCGGTTCATTGAGGTTTAAAAACAGAAAAGGCTTAAGCTTAATTATGGGGGAAACACTAGACAGAAAAAATATTATTTTTTCCTTGATTGCAGCTTTTGACAAAATTTAGTGTTAATTGAAAGTGAAAATTGGTAGAAATTTTGTTCCTCCTGCTTGTTGTATTTAAAGGATTTGTTCAACCAAAATGTAAAATTCAGTCAATGTTTATTCACCCTGTGTTGTTATAACTTCCATATGACTGACTGGCTTTTTCTTAACACAAAGGGATAAATTGTGAAGAAAAAATGTTCCCTTACGACTCAGTACACTTGACAATGCATCAGGAAGCTGACGCTGTGGGAGTGTCCTTCTAAACGACCTAGTTGAAACCTTTCTACAAAAACAGCAGTTGGCTATGGAGTTGAAGCCCCGCCCTTTTAGGCACGAATCTGTCTGGTATAAAAGCGGGCACGCAAATATAATTCCTTTGGATTATAATTCCAAAATATAATTTTCTTCCTTCAAGACAATGATCAATCTCTTGTCTTAGAAGCCCTCTGCATTGTCGCTATCGAAATACACAAGCCAGTGGACAGAAGCTTAGAAGACTATCCACTCCCCTGCAGTACTCCGGCGGACATTCTACACCTCGCCGATTGACGCTTTGTTGTTGAACGGGTCCTCGCTTCAGTAAAACACCTGCTCCTCGCAGATATTTGTCTTGAGTATCCTTTATATTGCTATATTGTATTATATATATATATATATACACACACACACACACACACACACACACACACACACACACACACATACACACTGTAGGCCAAAAGTTTGGAATAATGTACAGATTTTGCTTTTATGGAAAGAAATTGGTACTTTTATTCACCAAAGTGGCATTCAGCTGATCACAATGTATAGCCAGGACATAAAAAATGTGAAAAATTACTATTACAATTAAAAAAAAAAAAAACTTAAACTACTTCAAAGAGTTCTTATAAA
Organism: Myxocyprinus asiaticus; assembly: GCF_019703515.2. NCBI lineage: Eukaryota > Metazoa > Chordata > Actinopteri > Cypriniformes > Catostomidae > Myxocyprinus > Myxocyprinus asiaticus. Next base: position 33,246,636 of record NC_059372.1, read on the forward strand.
AAAAATCCTCCATGTGCAGCAATGACAGCTTTGCAGATCCTTGGCTTTCTAGCTGTAAGTTTGTCCAGATTCTCAGGTGACATTTCACCCCACGCTTCCTGTAGCACTTGCCATAGATGTGGCTGTCTTGTCAGGCACTTTCCACACACCTTACAGTCTAGCTGATCCAACAAAAGTTCAATGGGGTTGAGATCCATAACACTCTTTTCCAATTATCTGTTGTCCAATGTCTGTGTTTCTTTGCCCACTCTAACCTTATCTTTTTGTTTTTCTGTTTCAAAAGTGGCTTTTTCTTTGCAATTCTTCCCATAAGCCTGCACCCCTGAGTCTTCTCTTTACTGTTGTACATGAAACTGGTGTTGAGCGGGTAGAATTCAATGAAGCTGTCAGCTGAGGATATATGAGGTGTCTATTTCTCAAACTAGAGACTCTGATGTGCCTGTCCTCTTGTTTAGTTGTACATCTGGGCCTTCCACATATCTTTCTGTCCTTGGTAGAGCCAGTTGTCCTTTGTCTTTGAAGACTGTAGTGGCAATTGATTTTCTAGTACCAAATTAACAATTTAGCATGATTACTCAAGGATAAGATGTTGGAGTGATGGCTGCTGGAAATGGGGCCTGTCTAGATTTGATCAAAAATGACTTTTTTCAAATAGTGATGGTGCTGTTTTTTACATCAGTAATGTCCTGACTATACTTTGTGATCAGTTGAATGCCACTTTGGTGAATTAAGTACCAATTTCCTTCCAAAACATATACAGTATAAATATATATATATATATAAAAGAGCCGCTTACATGTTTGCATCTTTTTCAAGATGTCGTTCCGTAAGTGTTCCTTATGCGAGGGACACATCCCGCCATCAGATTATCATGAGAGCTGCATTCGCTGTCTGGGTCGCGCCCATGCAGAAGCAGCTCACATGGAGACAGACTGCCCTCACTGTGAGGGCATGAGTCTCAAAACGCTTCACTCGCAAATCGCCCCCTCGTTCTGAGGGACAATTCAGCCTCCCACGCCCTCCCACTCGCCTCTTCTGTGACTCCTTAGGGAGTACATAAGAAGCATGATGGGGCCGCGAGGTCGAGCAGGATGAATTTGAGGTGGACATCGTGCTGGCACACGCCCTGCGAGCCCCTCAATCTCCATGTACTGCATCTATGCTGATACAATATGTGCGTGACGACCTTCGGCCCTCTGCTGGAGCACACAACCAATTATGATGCTGGGGATGATGTTATGTCTCTCGCCGCATCTGGCGAGTAGTCAATGGATGACGTTGCCACCCCTTCCCCCAGCGAGGGCAAGGAGCATCCACTCTCCACTGACAAGGAGATGCTTCGCGTACTTTCAAGGGCAGTCGAAGAGCTCGGTCTAGATTGGTCTCCTCCAGAGGAACCTGAAATATCTCGCCTTGAATGGTTCCTACAGTCCAGATGCCATCAAGTGACTGCGTTCTGCAGATCTGCCCCATTCTTCCCGGAAGTTCATAACGAACTTAAAAATCCTTGCGCGCCCTATTCATCTCGCTCGCACAGTGATTCCACTCGCCTCAGCAATACTCACAAGCTATGAGACATTTCATGCTGAAACAGAGCAGTACTGCAACACAACCGGCATGCTCTGTCTTGAATCAGTGCCTGGCTAAAAACCCCAAGCCTGCTTTCTCAGTGCCGCCAAAAGTCGGCGACGAGCCGCGCAAGCCGTGGCCCAAAAGAATGCAGCCACTTAAGTGCAAGCCCCGCACCGATAGGAAAATCCCCCACGCAGCAAAAGCACTCCTGATGGGCACAGCCCTATGAAGCAAAACGCAGACCCTGCCGTTCCTTCTGGGCCTGTCCCAAAGAAGGCTCGATTAGAGACACGCGATGCTGTTCCCCTCTTCCTCACAGCTGTTTGTCGGGAAAGGGATATTGTTGTTCAAAATGTTTGTGTCTGACATTCAATCACATGCAATAAAGGATGCAAAAAAGAGTACAGCGCTCATTGCGAATGCACGAGACGCTCACAATTTTTCAATAAAGAGCTCTCTTCCACTTCAAAGCCCACACATTATGCACAATGCTTCCCTATGGCGAGCGGCGCATTATGTCATACAATGAACAAACCAGGTAGCCCTCTGTCCCATTACGCGGACTCATGGCGAGCCCTTACGGGTGTTTACAACTGGTTGCTAAAAACGATTGAACATGGTTATATGATCCAATTTGCACTTCGGCCACCCCGTCTCAATAGTGTTCTGTCTTCCACGGTTCCGTCCGAAGATGCGCTGGTGTTGTGAGCCGAAATACACGCAAAAGGTATCTATCGCGTCTTCTCGCAAAGGACGCGATAGAGGTTGTTCCAGTTTGTCAAGCCCACAAAGGTTTTACAGCCGTTATTTTCTTGTCCCAAAGAAAGATGGTGGGCTTCGACCAATTTTAGATCTGAGGCATTTGAATCGTGCACTTGCAAAGCACCCATTCAAAATGATTGCTCAGAAGTGGATCTTATCGCACGTTTGCGTCAATAGATCTGAAAGACGCTTACTTTCACCAACACCACAGGATGTTTTTGAGATTTGCATTCGAGGGAACTACATATTAATTCAAAGTCCTGCCCTTTGGATTGTCCCTGGCTCTTCGCATGTTCACAAAGTGCATCAATGCGGTACTCACCCCTCTGAAACTGAGCGGCATGTGCATTTTGAACTACCTCGACGATTGGCTATTACTGGCCCAATCGGAGGATCTATTATGCCAGCACAGGGACTGATTGCTCCAACATCTGAACAGCCTTGGCATTAATGTCTACTGGATGAAGAGCATGCTCTTCCCCCAGCCAACAAATTTCCTTTTTTGGAATTCTTCTCGACTCTGTGAGCAAGCGCGTTTGCGCATCTTATGAGCGAGCGCATTCAGGCCATTCTCCATTGCCTGTCTCAGTTCAAATTTGGGAGAAAACTGAAGCTGTTTCAAAAAGCATTGGGGCTTATGGCGGTAACATCTGCCATCATTCCATTAGGTCTTTTACACGAGACCTCCTCAGTGCTGGCTCAAGTGCCATGAGCCACAACATGCCTGGCCCCAAGGCGCATGCGCATCACTATATCTCGCCTCTGTCTAGCTGCTCTAGCTCCTTGGACAGCTCCTGACTTCTACCAGCAAGGTGTCATGCTGGGGCAGATTTTCAAGTTGGGGTGCGGTGTGCGACGGTCGCCTGGCTTTCTGCGCCTGGACAGGTGCAAAGAGGGCGTGGCACATCAACTGCCTGGAAATGTTGGCTGTTTTCCTAGCCTTGAGGCTTTTCAGTCTGAAATAGCGAATTTTCATGTTCCAATTCGCTCAGACAACATGACAGTTGTGGCATACATAAACCACCGGAATTATGACACGGTTACGTATGTAACGTATGGCGGAATTTGTTCCCTGCCATTGATGAGACTGACGTGTTGCTGCCTCCTGTGGAGCGAGCGTTGTCATCTCTCCTTGTGGGCGACATATGTCCCAGGCCATCTGAATTACAGTGTGGACCTATTGTCACGCCAAGGAACATGCCGGGCGAATGGAGACTTCATCCTCAGACTGTCCTGAGGATTTGGGAAATATTCGGCAAAGCGGAGATCGAACTTTTTGCCTCTGCGGAGAAAGCCCACTGTCCCCTCTAGTACTCCAAGTCCCAAGCTCCGTTGGGAGTGGATGTAGTGGCCCACAAATGACCTGCGAAATGCAAATATGCGTTCCCCCAGTGTGCCTCCTTCACTCTTTCATATGCAAAGTCCGAGAGGACAAGGAAACTATTCTATTGGTTGTACCGAAGTGGTCCAATCAGTCCTGGTTTCCGGAAATGATAGAGATTCTGGATGGTCCTCCATGGGAAATACCACTGAGGAGGGATCTCCTCTCTCATGCGCAGGACACAATCTGGCATCCCCAGCCCAAGCTGTGGAACCTGCATGTGTTTCCCCTGAACGGAGCGAGCTAAACATGACTCAGTCGGTTATGAATACCATTTTGCAGGCTAGAGCGCCGTCTACCAGACTTTACACACTGAAATGGAATGTGTTCACTAATTGGTGCTTTTCACACTGCAGAGACACAGTGAACTGCCCCATATCTAAAGTTCTCACATTTCTTCAAGAGCGACTGGACACAGGGCTCACTCCATCAATGCTCAAAGTCTGTGTGGCGACTATATCTGCATATCATGCACCCGAAGCCGGCACCTCTATAGGCAAACGTGACTTAATCATAAAGCTCCTTAGGGGAGCAAGGCGGCTAAACCCCCCTTGCCTTGCTACAGTTCTGACTTGGGGCCTATCTTTGGTCCTAAAAGCGCTCGTGGGGCCCCCCTTCGAGCCTCTGGACTCGGTTGAATTGCATGTGCTTTTTCTTAAAACCGCATTACTGCTGGCTCTGGCCTCAGTAAAATGGGGGATTTTCAAGCACTGTCAGTCGACAGTTTATTTCTGGAGTTTTGTCCGGATCTTTCAAAAGCCACTGTCAAATCCAGAAAAGGCCATGCGCCTAAGGTTTTAACCGTGCCCTTCAGAGCACAGGTGGTTCACCTACAAGCCTTTTTCACTCCATTTAATTCAGACAAGGAGAAGTCCTTGCATTTGTTATGCTCTGTGCGAGCGTTATACTCATATGTTGAATGCACCCACCAGTTCAGACTTTCTGACCAGCTCTTTGTGTGCTATGGAGAACGCACGAAGGGAATGTCCATCTCCAAGCAAAAACTTTCTCACTGGATCGTTGACGCGATCACCTTGGCTTATGAGTCACAGGGTGAGAATTGCCCAGTTGGTGTTAAAGCACATTCAGCTAGCCTCTTCATGGGCATGGGCGAATGGTGTGTCCTTACAGGACATATGTTTTGCAGCAGGATGGACTTCTGAAAACACATTCGCTAGGTTTTAAAACTTAGACATAAAATCTCTCTTATCGCAAGTCCTCACTGTATAGAGCGCTTGCTATTTTGTTGGCCAAGCATATACTTATGCCCCTCTTCTAAGTACAGGCTCTCTATCATTTCACACATCCACCTGTATTCAGAATGTTGTATTCCCCAAAAAAGTCACAAGCACTTTTATATATAGAAAACTTCATTCCCGACTGGGTTTGTGAAGGGGTTAATTCATACTATACGACTATAGTTCATATATCCATTCTGAGTGTTCCCCTCTTGGCCCACCATGAGGGTCATTCATTTGTGGCATACTCATGTCAGTCTCTGTCCTGGATGACTGCGGCATCATGTTTCCTCTCGGCATGATGGGACTCTGTTCCCCATAGTGTTGGCTTCCTGATGCAATTTCAAGTGTACTGAGTCATGGGGGCCTGGGTAGCTCAGCAAGTAAAGATGCTAACTACTACACCTGGAGTCGCAAGTTTGAATCCAGGGTATGCTGAGTGACTCCAGTCAGGCTTCCTAAGCAACCAATTGGCCCGTTGCTAGGGTGGATAGAGTCACATTGGGTTAACCTCCTTGTGGTCACTATAATGTGGTTCTCGCTCTCAGTGGAGCACGTGGTGAGTTGTGCTTGGATGCCGCGGAGAATAGTGTGAAGCCTCCACACATGCTAGGTCTCCGCAGTTAGCGCTCAACAAGCCACGTGATAAGATGCACTGATTGACTGTCTCAGACGCGGAGGCAACTAAGATTCCTCCTCCACCACCCGGATTGAGGCGAGTCATTACGCCAGCACATTGGGAATTGGGCATTCCAAATTGGGGACAAAAGGGGAGAAAATACCCCCCCCCCCTCCAAAAAAGTGTACTGAGTCGTAAGGGAGCGGCTAGGTTCGCTGAGACGAGGGCAACGAGACATTGCGTAAGTTGGCTGTACTACAGACTCAGAGTTCTTAATGGTGTTTGTGCACCCGCTTTTATACCAGATATCTGCGCGCTAAAAGGGTGGGGCTTAAACACCATCGGCAATTTTAGAATTGCCGTTATTGTAGAAAGGTTTCAACTATATCGTATAGAAGGACACTCCCATAGCGTCAGCCTTCTTACGCAATGTCTCGTTCCCTTCGTCTCAGGGAACCGAGGTTACATACGTAACCGTGACGTTCTCAGTGATGTCATACAATGGCAGTTTATTGTGACCACCTCTTCAAGCTTCAAAAAGACACAAAAGTATAATTCAGAAGTCTAATGAATTATTCAATGAGACTTATGATTGTTATAAAAACATACGTACGTTAAGGTTTGGTGTGAAACAAACTGAAATCTAATGTAGTATTTAGTGAAAATGCTCACTGACAGTTGATCTCCTGTGCGCGTTCATGAGTCTGCATGCGAGCTTTAGAGCTCTTTGCATGAGACCAACATCAGTTAAGCAGCACACGCGAGATGGGGCATTCAAGCGAAAACTCGTTTTGTTACGCTTCAACAGGACCACCAGCGATATTAACAACAGTAAACACAACATGGCTGCACACAAACTAGAGAACAGAACTTACAAACATGTCTGAAGAGGCAATCATCTGTGTACTGTGACTGCCTTCGGGAAGACGAGGTGTGTTTTCTGGAATTTGAAAACAGTGATCATTTTTGTGATTCTGTTTGGTGAAGCTAGTGGCACATTTTTGACACACTTCAGCTTTAAGGAAACAATTTTCACTTTTTACAGTATTCATTAGACGAACATCTCACATGTCTGTATTTTACTACATGATTTGCTCATATTGGTCTCTTTGATATTAGCATCTTGAAGCAAGCATCCTACCAATAATAGTCTCAAGTGTTTTTAAGAGTTCTGTGAGTATCCCAAAGTTGTGCTGCCCACAGCTATTGAATGACAGCTAGGCTTTGATCCAGTGAACAGATCAAAACAGCTCTAAAGAGATTTGTCCAACTCTAGCATCTTAACGTAGTATTGACTAGCATAGTAATTCACTGTTCTTTTCCTCACCTTCAGAAGGCAGCAGTCCTCTGAGACCAGTATTCACCAAACAGCCGGGAAGTATTGTGTTCCCTCTACATCTTAATGAGCCCAGCCGAGAGGTCACCTTCAGCTGTGAGGCCCAGGGACATCCACCGCCATCGTACAGGTGAGATTCTGCATTATAGAATAAACATTTTCTTGTCAGTGATAATCAAGGAAGAAATATTTGCAATTTATATGTTGCTTACAAAAAATATATTTAATCAAAATAGATGGCTACTTTTGAATGGCCGTCAAAGAAGACACAGGCTTTTTGTCCCCTGACAGTAAGTTGTAGTTACAGCATCTGCCAACAGGGGCTAACTGGGCTATGTCAACCAGCCAAACCTTGACTCTTGTTTGACAATCCATAATACTTGATTGACCTGTTCAATAATTTCATCAATGCCACATCTATGATTTATTTCAAGCTTAGTGACCTTGAAAGTTATCCTCTTATTGAGCACATTTGGTATTTCTAACAAGAAGGGAACCCCTTTTCAGGTTTCCATGGAAACATTATTTTATCCAAGACTGAGCCTTTTTTTGCTGGCATTATGAAAGCCCTTTGTATTGTCGCTACAGTCCTTTATTTGACTTATCTTGAGTCAAGACCAATCTGAACCAGTCTTAGCTGGATTGGCCTTTCTCATTCTTTTATTTATTTATTTTGTGCGAGACCCACGCAGAGTCTAATTGGATTTAATTTATATTTAAAAACGAATTCTTCAGCTGCTCCTCTTGTTTATGTGACTGCTCTCTCTTTGGCTCACTCTTGTTCTCGTGTGTGCTTGATTCCCTATCTGTGTGATTTTAATCAGCACACAACTGACTGGTGATTCCATTGCGATGCATATGAGCTGGCCTCATTTTGCTCAGTATACTGATTAGTATCAGAGACTATTTAGCAGAGACGGGCCACTTTTATTAAAGTTAATGGGAGAAATTGGAATACCCAATGGTCAATGGATATAGAAAGGATGTCCCTCCTTACATGTAAAAGAGCCAGTCACCTATTAGACACAGACTTTGCCTGTCAATCAACTTCAGAATGCGCATGCGCATTGCAAGTCAGGAAAATTTTGTTTTTTGGGCGTAATCTGAGGTAAAGAAGCACAATTTAATATTCCATTGTTGTCAGACTTTACTGCTGATTTGAAATACTGTATGTTCTTTGATTGTAATTTTGACCAACCATTTTTGAGATTTCGGTGTTCCCCCATTCAAGTAGATTGGAGCTGCACTATCTGGAAATAATAAATAACTGGAAATAAAAAAATACTGGAAATAGCTTCCCGGGAGTATTCCAAAGATGGCTGCCAGTGGACTGACTTGCTAGAAAGACTTTTAGTATGCAGTTAAAAAGTGGATTCACTGAGATTGTGCTTTGAACATGGACAGTGCTAGGGGTGGGCTTCTGGGCCTAAGTCCTGAATGTTTTAAGTAAAGCCCAAAATATATTTTTATCACATTATCCTTACCCCTAGGTTTCATGCCTGGTTACAAGTTACAAAGTCTTACGCACGTTGCTGTTTATTCTGTGTTTACATTATAAAAAATTGGGTAAAAAAAAATGCTTTGTGGTCATGGCTTCCTTCCATCTAGATAATTCAGTAATACTCGCTGAAAATTTCAGAGACATAACTTCAGAGACAAAAGCTGAATACAGTTATGCTAAAATTTGTAAATGTTTAGGACACAAGCCTGGACTGCTCTTGGGGTTCTTGCAAAACTCTTTATTTAAGGCATGATGCCATGAATTTTGCAACACTTTCCCTTTCTCAGAAGTGCTCATTTTAACAGCTTGCTACTGTAACTTCTAAGCAGGACGTAGTACAATTAGCACTGGAATTTGGAAGCTAGAAGGTCTTTACATGCAGTGATATAAACAATAGACTTTTATATTTTTGATTTGCCTGAAACTAAAGTTAGTGGGATTTTATTATTATTATTATTATTATTATTTTTTTTTTACATTAGTAATATTGAAAGATTAATTTAACCCTTTAAGCTCTGAAGGTGTTTTTAAAGATTTCCTGTTTCAGTGGCATGCCCAAAACGAAAGGCTGATAACTCTACAAGAAAAAAACAAAAAAGAGGGGCAATTGTTTAGTATCATTTTAAAGAAAACTTGTCAAATTTTGTAATGATATAGATTATGATAAATTATGAGACTCTAAGAAACTGCTGAAAATCACACACAAGAAAACTTGAGCCAGAAATTCACTTTTTTCCCCTTATTTTTCTGATTTGACATTATATACTGTATCTCAGGGCGTAAATAAGGTAGCTCCAAAATCTGCTTTTGTTTTGTTCCCAATCATGTCACCTGAAACTTGTAAAATGTTTTTTTTTTTTTCTCAGCCAATCCAAGCTTAAAAGGTTAATTTACAATTAATATTAACAGATAGTGACCTTAGTATTATAAGGTTACATTTTGAGATATAAGGTTTTAAACTTTTTCCAGTTTGATTAGCAGACATGTATAAAAGTTTAATAAAAAGGTAATATTGTACTACCTCTATTTTCGTTTAAACTTATTCAAGGGAAAAGCAGCCAGTCTAAATGTCCAACATCTGTCTACAATCAGCAGAAAATTAAGTTTACTGTGAAGTTAAAATTCTAGACATTGTGTTCTTTCAAACATGTTTTTTAAAAGAGTTTGATTATTAATAAAGATGCATTCAGAAAGTGTGACTGCCCTTGGATTTTTGTAATTCTGTTCAGCTAATAAAATGTACATTTTAATATTTTCACAGCATTTGACTGCAGAATTTGGATGAAGTTTAAATAGATGGAATGTTCCCAACTGCACTGCTTGGGCATTTACTATCCTCATGAGAAATACTCAATATATTCAGAAAATAATATGCCTAGAGCAAGACCTGCAAGAATGCCATTCTAGTGAACCAATTTATTTCTTTATAAAGCGCATCATTGAATTTGAGTGACAGCACAGAGCAAACAGTAGGCTGTTCATGCAAATATATCTTGCCCAAGCCCCATGAATTAACTTGTGCAGCACGGTACAAATTTCTATCAATATATAAAGGTCATAGACATGGCCCTTAGTGTGTGCAAAGAAGATGTGACCTGATGTTTTCAGTGATGTATTGATTTCCAATGTACATATAATCAGACAAGTAATTGACATGGATCACTTCTTTGTGCACATAACAATCAGATGGTCAGCGTACTTTGTAGTAACCTTCTCTGTTTTCTGCTGTTTCGTCAATAAAAATGACCCATGTTTGCTGTGGTATATGCAAAGCAGACTCATTTGTTCTAATTTGTATGCCACAGTGACAAAGAGGTCTAATTTTTCCGGTGATTATGATTTGATAATGTAGAGAGGCACTGATTATGTTACTTGACTGTATTGATTCATTGTGTGAGGACGTACAGACGGGGCTGTTGTAGCTGTGGTTGTGAACTCATGTGTCTCTCTTGGGTATTGTGATGGCATCTAATGCTTTAGGGGTGACTACAGTCATCGATCTGTTGTAGAAGTCATGTCTGTCTGCTTAATAGGTTTTGCTGTTGTAGTTTTTGTGATATATGTTGCATATATAAAACAAGTAGTTCCCAGTTCTGCACATATCAAACAAATACTCTTATTTTCAGTATTTATAAAAAGGCAGAGGCTATTGTACTCTTAGTATATACTGTTATATACCTGTATGTTATTATATTACATTACACTAATACTGTATGTGTTATACTATTATACTAAAATAGATACTGTGTGCAACCCAGTCTAAATACTAACACTATTAGTTAGTTATTTTATTAAGCAGCATAAAATGAAATACAAATATACAGCAGGGCTCGACATTAAGCATTGTCATGTGCTTGTCCTTCATACAAGTAAATTGGTCATTCACTTGTCTGAGTAAAAATGTTACTTGTCTGGAGACAAAAACAAAAGAAAATAAAAAAATAAAAGCCTCCATCATCATCATTTACACCTAATAGGGATTAAGAACACGGTGCAGAAAGACGGTAAATCATTACTCACCCTCAAGCCTGTATGAATTTCTCTCTTCTGAGGAACACAGAATTAGATTTTTGGCAGAATGTTAGACACAGTCACTATTCACTGTCATTGCATCTTTTTTTTTTTCTTCTCCTTAAAATAAAAGTGGATTGAGACATTCTCCCTAACAACTCCTTTTGAGTTCCACGGAAGATAGAAAGTCAGACAGATTTGGAACAACAATAAAGCGAGTAATGATGAAAATTTTTGGTAACACTTCACAATAAGGTTCCATTCATTAACATTAGATAATGCATTGGCTGTCATGAACAAACATTTACATATTTTACAACATTTATCAATCTTAATGTTTGTTACTAAAAATAATAAAATACAATTGTTCATTGTTAGTTCATAGTGCATGAATTAATGTTAACAGGTATAACTTTTTATTTGAATGTATAAAAATGTACTAATATAGCCTACTGTATGTTGGAATTAACATCAACCAAGATTAATAAATTATATACAAGTGGTGTTTATTGTTAGTTCATGTTAACTGATATAGTTAACTAACGTTAACAAATGGAACCTTTCTGTAAAGTGTTACCAAATTTAAATTTTTGGGTAAATCATCTCTTTGAGAATACAAGTCAGTTCTCACCAGTTGCATTAAAAACGGTTGTGTAATATTGACAAAATGCATTGAAAATAATAACAGAAAAAATCCTGAGAGAATCTTGCTGTTAAATCAGTTATGTTGTATATTCAAAACAGATATGCATATTAAAAGATAGATAATGTTTTCATTGTGTGTAATTTATTAATGTTATAGTATTAATAATATTATAATGTATATTGTTATTTACTTATTAAAATTGACTGATTCACATGGCAGAGAAAATACCTCGGATACATACATTAGTTGGAGCTCTAGAAAGATGAGAGATGTAACTGGTGCATAAGTACGTTTTAAGCGTTTCTCTTCACTCTTCAGATGGTATTATTACACAAAGCATTTTTGCAGTTTCTGCCTTTCTTGCTGTTTTATGAGGGAGCGCCACGATGTGACGAGACAAAATTAGATCTCTCCAATATTATGCACTTGCGATGAAGACAGCTTTGTTGATTATAAACAGGAGCAATAGTTTTGTTGCATCGCTTGTTTATAGAGACATGGTACAACACCATCCGCATGTCCAATTAACAGGTTTATGCCCGTTTATATATTTAAAATCTAAAGTTCCGTAAATATGCGCTATGTGTAGATAGATAGATAGATAGAATTTTTCATTGTTTTGTATGGTTCCGCCATAATATTGGGGTGCAAATAGCCACGCTGTGTGACTAGTGCTATTCATACCTGTTGCAAATAGTCACTTCACTATAAAAACGCAAAAGATGAACAAGTTCTGGTACTCCAAGCTTTCCATTCACACTCAACTGCTCTTCCCCCTGTCTTTTATAGGTGGAAAGTGAATGACAGCTTCATTTCCCCTCAACCTGGCTCTCGATACAGCATCTCAGGAGGAAACCTGCGAATCAGCCAGCTCAATAAAGACGATGCTGGTATTTACCAATGTCTTGCCTCCAACTCTTTTGGGATCATTCTCAGCAGAGAGGCTAGCCTCCACATCGCTTGTGAGTCACTGTTATAGTCCATTCTCTTTACAAAAATCACTTCAAAACAGCAGGGTCTATGTCCTTAGTCAGCTTTTCTCCACCATTTGAGGTGGCTTTTTAGATTTTAGTTATACATTTGGGCACAGCAGAAATACTATATAGAATACTGTAGGTGGTACTTATGGGCTCTGAATGTAGTCAGAGTTACTGAAACTACTGTGATAAGCACTGCAAAGAGCAGATGATCCATATTGCATTTGACTCATCAATGATCACTAAAATGAACCATAAACTGAATGTTAGAATTTCTAGAATTATGAAGCATGTACTCTGGATTTTATGTGAATATAGGTTGAGATTAATTTATCAGAAATGACTAAGCGGTATTAGTACTGCAAGAGTTGATTATGTGTCACTAACTATTATATATTGTCAGACAATGACAGTATAACATTATCAACAGCCTATATATACACAGAACTTTATATGCACTCACATTCATTAAGGCAGGCAGGTTTTCTGTATATCATGTTTGGCTATTAGCACTTCAGTCAGGACCACTTCCATCAAATGAATACTTTATTCACTTATAGACAAATTAAGCAATCTGTTGGTTTTGGTGGTATGGTTCTGTTCTGGGCAAACTCTGCCCATCCATGCAGCCATGCATAGACAGAGCAGGGAGTGCAGTGAACCCCCCTCACAGGGATAACGGAACAGATCTAGCAGAAATATTACAACATTGTACAATTTTGTTAATATTCCTGACACTGCAACTTGGTACAATCCTTCATTGCATAATAGATTAAATGACACTTTATAGAACTTCAAATACTGTGTATCAGCTTGAAAATTCAAGAGCAAGGCAGAACAACATATCGAAGACAGGAATTCACACTGGCAATGAATTGTAGTCTTAGAGCACAGAACAACAAGATAGATGTAGAGAAAAACTAAAAGGCAAAGCTGCCATACAAGAAGTGGAGCTGAGGATGGTTTTAAGTGCATCTTGCATCCATGCAATGGAGAGACAGCTAAGGCAATGAATAATTGGAGGACTTAAATAGAACCACTCTGAAAAGCGTCTGAATTGTATTGGTAGATGCATGAGCAGCTGAGCATCAGCTGATTGCAGCTTGAATAACGTGACCTGCCTGAACTGATTCTACGCTTGATATTTAAAGTTTAGTTTTGCTAAAAGACTCAGATTCTACTGTACTTAACGGTGAATACACTAGCAGCACCAAATGGAATAGCAAAACTATTGATTGCTTTCAAACAGATTTCCAGACCAGTGCCCGTAATTTCCATTGGTTGAAAAACAGATAATTCCACCCCAAACTCATGCCAATGGTTGAGTCAGTGTTGCTATGTCAGGCTGGTCGGGATGCTGAAACAAAGTTGGGATAGGAGAAATTATATTAACATTGTACAAATTACACATAAAATTATACTGCCATTATATTGACATTTTAAAGCATCCAGGCTTCAAATTGTGGTTTTGGTTATTGTGAACAAACCAAGCATAAAGTGTTATATGTATATAGGCTGATGGGATCATAGCAGTACTATGGTACTCTTTTGCTCTCTTACAAGATGATATGGGATTTCTGATGGATCTCTGGTGGAAATGTCGGTGAACTTCTCTGTTTTTCTGCTAGCTGGCAGGGATGTGTGCTTGAATTTGAATTGAGGTGTAAAACAGGATGCATAATTTTATTTTGGAAGTAAAATTAAAAAGGAATGCTGCTGTTTGTGTAATTTTTATTAAGATGTTTACATTTTCAGTATGAATTACCCATAAAAATATTATCATACACACAACATGGGATATTTCCAGAAACATCAGACAGTATTGATAGTCAATATTTGAAATGCCAGCTATAGACATTTATTTCATGATAATTAATAAATGAATTTTATTTTATGGACCATGATGGAAGAACACTTAGAGCTCTATTTTTGTGAGTGCGCAAAGCACATCGCAACGCTACAACCATGCGCAACGACTTATCGAATTTCTGTGAGAGCGCTAATTCTAAGTGCAATTTTCATGCTAGCGCAAAGTGCAATTGGTTGTGGGTGGGAGTGTTTGCGCTGACGTGGGTGTATGCATGCAAACTGTGGGTGCATTGTATGTAAATGAATTTGCTATTTTCCTGAGAAATAGTTCATTGCGCTAAAACATTTCAAAGGGACATCTGTTTTCAGCACAATGTCTAAACTCAGTTCCTACATTTTCAGGAGGGAGATTCCATCAGCAGGTGTTAATAAAGTTCATGTCCAAACACTGAAAATAAAGTGGAACATCAAATTATGTCCATGACGATCACAGTTGTAGCTGTTTTATGAAACAAATATTTATGAGATTTGTGTTAAACTATCTATAGGTTATAGGTTATAGTTTATTTTTTGATTATTAGTATTATTAAGTTTATATTTACAATTGTATTTATGATCTAAGATATATTGGTATTTTTCCACCTGTTGTCGTAGAGTGATTTTTAAGTCACTGCAAAAGTAGCCGGTGGAAATGTTTGGATTTGGTATAATTTTTTGACCAATTTGTTATTTTGTTTATAAATTTGTTTCGTTTGACGTGTACTTTAAATTCAATTTGTGTGTTTTTTTGTCAGTAGATGAAAATGATTAATAATACTTACATTCTCTATAAATTAACAGAGCGTAAATCCAAATCCTGACAATAACCACATTTTTCATGCGTATAAAAGGAGCATGTCACTGTCATAGAAATATGCCTGACATTCAAGGAAGCAGTTAATGCACAAAGGAACGTAAGTCCATATTTATATTCTTCGAATTCATTGCATACAGTCCATTTACACTACCAACTTTTTATGAATAAGGTATCTTTGTTATATTGCTGGTGATTGACGGGGAATGGACTACATAATAGGACGCAGACGGTGCCGGAAAAGAACCTCAGAATTAAATTGCACTTGATCCAACCCATTAGCGCGTTGCGCACGCAATTTTGCCAAACCCACTTGCGCCTAGACTTAGCACATGCTTGTACGAAAATACCAGAACATCATGGCTTCAAGCCCACTGACTTTGCACAATCGCACTCGGATTCAGACCGCAGCAAACGTGCACAGTATGAAAACCACCTTAAATTCAGAATTTTGCACATCTGTGATTGACGCTTTGTGATGAATGTGAGGGATTGAGTCCAGCAGTGGCAGTCTTCACTCACATGGTGCCCTAGGTGAGAACAGATCTGAGCCACCCCTCATAAGCCTTTATGAAAATGCCACCCCCTCATATGACTTCCCATGACAAAGTATGGTTTAAGTAATAGTGTTTGATTAATGTCTCGGTTTGCTACTGCAAAGCTACCGTTACTTCCCAACTCAGCTCGGCTCAGCTCAGCTCGTCGGGGCACCCAAGTAAACACTGCTGCCCTAGGCAACTGCTTGTATCGCCTGTGCCTGTATCTGTCACTCAAGTCCAGAGATATATTTCATGCTGCTAAGCTCAGTGTGATCATTCTAACAGCTCTGGCTTCGGTGGAGTTAAAGGGTGGAACATATCTAGATCCCTCGACTTTGTGTTATCAATGTTTTCTCTCAATTATTGTACCTGGACCTAACCTGCCGTGGCTGCCAAATTGATTGGTCTCTTATTGTTTAGCTCTTATAGCAAACCTGAGCATCTGAAAAGCAGCAGGGGAGAATGCTCTAAGACCTTCCATGTTTCTCATATACCAGCCTAAGTATAACAATGTTTAGAGATGTAACGAGTTTGTGAGCTTTGTGACAGGCTGAGAATATTCAGCCACATTTTACTTTATAATGTGGGTTGTTGCAAATGACAGTATTCAAAATACTGGACTTGTGCTGGTGCCATTGTTATATTTTAAAGGAATAGTTGACCCAAAAATGGAAAATTCCATTTAGAAAGCCTATGACTTTCTTAGTTCTCTGGAGCACAAAATGAGAAGCTTGTTTACACTGTTTTTTTCTATACAATGAAAGTGAATGGGAACTATAGGGGCTGTCAAACTCCAAAGCGAACAAAAAGCACCATACAGTAAAAGCATCATAAAAGTAGTCCTTATGACTCATGCACTGTATTTATAGTCTTCCAAAGCCATGCAACAGCTCATTTTGAAAATCACACTGAATTTTAAGTTGTTTTTCTCTGAAAATCTGCATGCAAAATATCACAGCAGTGCTCACCATTCAATTTTAGTCTATGGATAAGGGCAGCTTGGACAAAAAATAATAATAAATACAAATAGCTGCTAAAAATAACTCCTTTTATTTTCCACAGAAGAAAGTCAGTCATACAGAAAGACATGACGGAAGGTAAATGACCAGGAATGATTTTTAAGAGGAAGAGCAATATTTATCACAGTGAATAGATAAGTGGCACACATTAAGAAATATCTGAAAAGCTGCAATAGATACAATACAAAATGTTTGTGCAACTTATTCTTATTATACAATAATAAATACATTATATACATATATATAAAAATATAAATATATTAAAAAACTATATATACTGTATGCATATACCTGTATATCTCAGTTAATTTTAATTTATCAAAATACTACAATTCATTGTTTGTTCATGTAAGTTCATATTGCATTAACTAATGGTAATGTATATACAGGTGCATCTCAATGAATTAGAATGTCGTGGAAAAGTTCATTTATTTCAGTAATTCAACTCAAATTGTGAAACTCGTGTATTAAATAAATTCAATGCACACAGACTGAAGTAGTTTAAGTCTTTGGTTCTTTTAATTGTGATGATTTTGGCTCACATTTAACAAAAACCCACCAATTCACTATCTCAAAAAATTAGAATACATCATAAGACCAATAAAAAAAACATTTTTAGTGAATTGTTGGCCTTCTGGAAAGTATGTTCATTTACTGTATATGTACTCAATACTTGGTAGGGGCTCCTTTTGCTTTAATTACTGCCTCAATTCGGCATGGCATGGAGGTGATCAGTTTGTGGCACTGCTGAGGTGGTATGGAAGCCCAGGTTTCTTTGACAGTGGCCTTCAGCTCATCTGCATTTTTTGGTCTCTTGTTTCTCATTTTCCTCTTGACAATACCCCATAGATTCTCTATGGGGTTCAGGTCTGGTGAGTTTGCTGGCCAGTTAAGCACACCAACACCATGGTCATTTAACCAACTTTTGGTGCTTTTGGCAGTGTGGGCAGATGCCAAATCCTGCTGGAAAATGAAATCAGCATCTTTAAAAAGCTGGTCAGCAGAAGGAAGCATGAAGTGCTCCAAAATTTCTTGGTAAACGGGTGCAGTGACTTTGGTTTTCAAAAAACACAATGGACCAACACCAGCAGATGACATTGCACCCCAAATCATCACAGACTGTGGAAACTTAACACTGGACTTCAAGCAACTTGGGCTATGAGCTTCTCCACCCTTCCTCCAGACTCTAGGACCTTGGTTTCCAAATGAAATACAAAACTTGCTCTCATCTGAAAAGAGGACTTTGGACCACTGGGCAACAGTCCAGTTCTTCTTCTCCTTAGCCCAGGTAAGACGCCTCTGACGTTGTCTGTGGTTCAGGAGTGGCTTAACAAGAGGAATACAACAACTGTAGCCAAATTCCTTGACATGTCTGTGTGTGGTGGCTCTTGATGCCTTGACCCCAGCCTCAGTCCATTCCTTGTGAAGTTCACCCAAATTTTTGAATCGATTTTGCTTGACAATCATAAGGCTGCGGTTCTCTCGGTTGGTTGTGCATCTTTTTCTTCCACACTTTTTCCTTCCACTCAACTTTCTGTTAACATGCTTGGATACAGCACTCTGTGAACAGCCAGCTTCTTTGGCAATGAATGTTTGTGGCTTACCCTCCTTGTGAAGGGTGTCAATGATTGTCTTCTGGACAACTGTCAGATCAGCAGTCTTCCCCATGATTGTGTAGCCTAGTGAACTAAACTGAGAGACCATTTTGAAGGCTCAGGAAACCTTTGCAGGTGTTTTGAGTTGATTAGCTGATTGGCATGTCACCATATTCTAATTTGTTGAGATAGTGAATTGGTTGGTTTTTGTTAAATGTGAGCCAAAATCATCACAGTTAAAAGAACCAAAGACTTAAACTACTTCAGTCTGTGTGCACTGAATTTATTTAATACACGAGTTTCACAATTTGAGTTGAATTACTGAAATAAATGAACTTTTCCACGACATTCTAATTTATTGAGATGCACCTGTAACCTTTAATGTAAAAAAAAACAAACAAACGTATTAGTAGAGTATATATTTTAGTATATGTAGAGATTAACATTATCAAAGAATAATGAATGCTGTAAAAGTGTTATTCACTGTTAGTTTAACTAGTTAAGTAATGTAAACCAGTAGATCCTTATTTGTAATGTGTTACCAAAAATCCAATAATCACCACTGGATATATATTTGGTATCCTTTTGCTTGATTACTTTATAGCAAAGGTTCTCAAACTTTCTCGGCCCAATACCCAAATATTTACCTGGGACCCACACTTACAAAATGTGCAATATGCTGTAATTACTATATCCATTGATTTATACAGAGACACACACATACAAAAGACAGACTCTAAACAGAACTCCTTAACAGCAAAGCAAAACGCCAGTACAGGAACAAGATTGAAGGACAGTTTAACACCACCAACTCTAGAAGCATGTGGCAGGGAATTAACATCATCATGGACTTTAAAGGGAATAAAAACTCCACCATGAACACAGCTGCCTCTCTCTCGGATGAGCTAAATACTTTTTATGCTCGTTTTGAGGGAAATAACTCCGACCTCACGGAGAGAGCTCTCGCGGCCGAAGCTACAGAGGTTAGTTCACTCTCCGTGTCTGTAGCGGATGTAACCCGATCCTTCCAACAGGTGAATATCAGCAAAGCCGCAGGCCAAGGCGGCATTCCGGGCCGCATCATCAGAGCGTGCGCGAACCAGCTGGCTGGTGTTTTTATGGACATTTTCAACCTTTCCCTCTCTTTGTCTGTAGTCCCCACATGCTTTAAAATGTCCATCATTGTGCCTGTTCCAAAGCAATCAAAAATCACTTGCTTAAATGACTGCCATCCTGTTGCTCTGACCCCCATCATCAGCAAATGCTTTGAAAGACTAATCAGAGATTACATCTGCTCTGTGCTGCCTCTCTCTCTAGACCCATTGCAGTTTGCTTACCGCAACAACCGCTCCATTGATGATGCCATTGCATCTACAATACACACTGCTCTCTCCCAGCTGGAAAAAAGAACACTTATGTGAGAATGTTGTTTGTAGACTACAGCTCAGCATTCAACACCATAGTGCCCTCCAAGCTAGATGAGAAACTCCGGGCTCTGGGCTTAAACAGCTCGCTGTGCAGCTGGATCCTGGACTTCCTGTTAAGCAGATGCCAGGTGGTTAGAACGGGCAGCAACATCTCCTCATCACTGACCCTCAACACTGGAGCCCCGCAGGGCTGTGTTCTCAGCCCACTCCTGTATTCTCTGTACACACACGACTGTGTGGCAACACACAGCTCCAGTGCCATCATTAAGTTTGCTGATGATACAACGGTGGTAGGTCTGATCACTGACAATGATGAAACAGCCTACAGAGAGGAGGTGCACACTCTGACACACTGGTGTCAGGAGCACAACCTCTCCCTCAACGTCAGTAAGACAAAGGAGCTTGTGGTGGACTTCAGGAGAAGAGATAGAGAACACAGTCCCATCACCATCAATGTAGCACCAGTGGGGAGAGTCAGCAGCTTCAAGTTCCTGGGTGTCCACATCACTGAGGAACTCACATGGTCCATCCACACTGAAGTCATTGTGAAGAAGGCTCATCAGCGCCTCTTCTTCCTGAGACGGCTGAGGAAGTTTGGAATGAACCGCCACATCCTCACACGGTTCTACACCTGCACTGTAGAGAGCATGCTGACTGGCTGCATCTCCGCCTGGTACGGCAATAGTACAGCCCACAACCGCAAAGCACTGCAAAGGGTGGTGCGAACTGCCAGACACATCATCGGAGGTGAGCTTCCCTCTCTCCAGGACATATATACCAGGCGGTGTGTGAAAAAAGCTCGGAGGATCATCAGAGACTCCAGCCACCCGAGCCATGGGCTGTTCTCACTGCTGCCATCAGGCAGGCGGTATCACAGCATCAGGACCCGCACCAGCCGACTCCATGATAGCTTCTTCCCCCAAGCAATCAGACTTTTGAACTCTTTATCTCCCACAATCAAAATACATCAGCACTGCACTTTATTACTCTTAATCTTATATCTCACACCAGACTGTCAAAAATTATATTATTATTATATTATATTCTCTCTTAACAACACACTGGCAACTTACTATCAACCGACAGCCTGAATGTCAATACAGTCCAATACAACCTACAGTACATTCTATATATAATATATATACTTTTTTTGAATAATGTGTTTCTATATTGTGTGTATTGTATAATGTACAGTGTATGTTATTATTTGTATATTGTGTTGTGTGTAATTATGTGTATATTAGATTTTACATTTTGTTGTGTTAATTTGATGTTATTGTAAATTGGTATATGTCTCATCACTGTCACGACTGCTATGTTGATCGGAACTGCACCCAAGAATTTCACACACCATTGCACTTGTGTATACAGTGCATCCGGAAAGTATTCACAGTGCTTCACTTTTTCCACATTTTGTTATGTTACAGCCTTATTCCAAAATGGATCAAATTCATTATTTCCCTCAAAATTCTACAAACAATACCCCATAATGACAATGTGAAAGAAGTTTGTTTGAAATCTTTGCAAATTTATTAAAAATAAAAAACGAAAAAAATCACATGTACATAAGTATTCACTTATGCATTGGGACCTTCAATGCTGCAGAAATTTTTCTGTACCCTTCCCCAGATCTGAGCCTCGATACAATCCTGTCTTGGAGGTCTACAGACAATTCCTTGGACTTCATGGCTTGGTTTGTGCTCTGACATGCACTGTTAACCGTGGGACCTTATATAGACAGGTTTGTGCCTTTCCAAATCATGTCCAATCAACTGAATTTACCACAGGTGGACTCCAATCAAGTTGTAGAAACATCTCAAGGATCTCAAGGATGATCTGTGGAAACAGGATGCACCTGAGCTCAATTTTGAGTGTCATGGCAAAGGCTGTGAATACTTATGTACATGTGATTTTTTTTTATTTTTTATTTTTTTTAATGAATTTGCAAAGATTTCAAACAAACTTCTTTCACGTTGTCATTATGGGGTATTGTTTGTAGAATTTTGAGGAAAATAATGAATTGAATCCATTTTGGAATAAGGCTGTAACATAACAAAATGTGGAAAAATTGAAGCGCTGTGAATACTTTCCGGATGCACTGTATGGCTGTGTGACAATAAAAGTGATTTGATTTTGATTTTAACAACATTATAACTGAAATAAAGCATTTGAACATGCACAAAAACACATTTTTGTTGTAAGAGTGTGCCTCTTAAATTGTGGGGGGAAAAAAATGTTTTTGAAAATTATAAAATAAACTACATCTAGTTTAAACTGGAAAGCATCATATTTTGCAACCACTACAAACAATTATCATGGCAACTGTAGTTTCTGCCAAAAATGCCATATGCTACAGTTATTGTTAATAATAAACATTAAACTAATGACAACTTATTTGTCAGGGAAAAAAAGAAAGATTCTGAAAGCCTTATACACAGTTTAATTTAAAATGTTTTAGTAGGTCTGGTAACAATAATTGCAGTAACTATGGTACTTTGGTAGAAATGGTTACCATGTAAATGGTTAATTCATTTGTGAATAACTTTCAACAGAACAGACAAGCTGAACGTTATTCGTCATTCTGATGTCTTTATTTAGGATTCCTCTGTAAAAATGTAATGCATGACACACAACAGTACATGTTTGCAGTTGTTTGCAAGCAGCCCACTTTTATAGACTGTACTCACTTTGTGTTTATATTCATACCTTTTTCATCTTACTAACTTTTAATCTGTTGAAGAACTGCTTTTTGTCTTGCTCTGACAGAATTTTTGCAGCTTTCTCTTGCGCTGCGGGTGCTGCGTGAGATGTTGTCTTATTTTGTTATTAAGAGTGACTCAATACTTTGAACTTGCACACATATCGAACTGTGTGTGCTCTTTCTCTTTCTAGTTTATATTCACTCGAGACATCACCTCAGAAACTGACTCCACTTCTGCCTCGTTTGAAATCGCGAAGAGAGAGCATGCCTATCAAATGATATTGCCGGCCAGTGCAACAGTATGGAAGAGTGGACTGAAAAGAGTGCATTTAGCTCTAAGAAACTGTAGTTACTCTTACTAGGGAAAGAACTGCACATTTATTAAAATATGCCACAACTCAACATGTATGGCTACAGTATACCAACCATAGTTTAAGAAATGCTGCTTTACAGTATACCATATGTGCCAAATGCAAGTTGTCCTAGCCACTGATCATTTATTTATATATTTTAAGCACTCTTAGTCACTTGGCATAGCGTAGCCATTTATTCTTCTGTCTGTTATTGCCTTACTGTATCATGTTGATCCCTTGTGCTTTTCTGCTTCATTTAGGCTGACATCTGTATCTAATATCTATGGTTGCCAGCAAGCTTCGACAGTGAAAATGTTCCACAAGCCGATGATTCCCTGGTGCATGTGCTTAATGATATGAGTCACGTGTGTGTGCATTTGCATATTTTTTTTTTTTTATGGCACACTCATACTCTTCCTGCAATAATTTAATTTGTCATGATGATTCGCACACGACCTCACAATATTTTGAGAAAAAGTCATACATTCACAGATATATAATTCAACTCAAGGCTGAAGAGGGAGGCTATTATGGTGCAGTAGCTAGAGAGTGGTTGTCACCAATGTATGAAAATGCTTTCGTGGTTTATGGATGTTTCACATTTTTTAATCATTTATAGAACAAGTTTATTGTGTAAAAGCAAAACCGGGGAGTGTGAGAAAGAGCTATGATGCACTACAAAATGCAGGAACTATGCCAACACTGAAACACTGAAGACTTATTAAATAGTCTCACTCCGTTTTCTCTGAAACAACACTTTTTGTCATTGTGTGTTTGGACCCTCATCCGTGGACTGCGTCAATTCTGCCTTATTTTCTATTTGTTGACTAGGCAATTTATGATCGAGTAATCAAATTAAATAGAATATTGTGACAGCCCTTAAAGGAATATTCCATGTTCAAATACAAGTGAAGCTCAATCGACAGCATTTGTTGCACAATATTGATTACCACAAAATTTTATTTTGACTCATTCCTCTTTTTCTTTAAAAAAGCAAAAATCGAGGTTCCAATGAAAGTGAATGGGGCCAATTCGTAAATGTTAAAATCCTCACTGTTTCAAAAGTATATCCACAAGACGTAAAAAATATGCATGTTAACATGATTTTAGTGTGATAAAATCACTTACTAACCTTTCTGTGTAAATTTATAGCCAATTTCATTGCCATGACACTGTAATGTAAGCAAACCCTAAAACATGAAAAAATGATGATTTAAACAACTTTACAGCTCAAATAATACATGAGTTTTACAGAAGAATTAATGCAAGCACTTTTATAAAAATTATATGCTTCACATTTCTGCATTTAAACCCTACAAAAATTGGCCCCATTCACTTCCATTGTAAGTGCCTCACTGTAACCTCGATTTTTGCTGTTTTTTTAAAGAAAAGGGGCGTGTCAAAAAAAACGATTTGTGGTAATCAACATTATGCCACAAATGCTGTTGACTGAGCTTAACTTGTATTTTATAGAACTGTATTTGTATTATATCTATTGTTTTATCATTTTAAAACAATCAAAAAATTTTTTAAATGTTTTGCTTGTAGAGCGCATTTATGCTATATTTCTTTGAAATGAATGCCAATTGGTTTGGTATTTTGTTATATAATTTCATTCATACATTAGCTTAAGCATTTAAATTCGTTTTAGGGCCAGTGTTTTTGTTTTTGGAGACAGCAGAGGACATGGACATCGTTTGGAGGACATGGTTTGTTTCAAGACTCTCTTTGAAATACTAACCTTCAGTACGACTCAGGGAACAGAGCCAGATTTAATTTGGAAAGGGTATTAACTTGAGTGACATTTTGCACAGTCCAACAGTGAATGTTGGACTGTGCACACAAACAGCTTTCTCAGTGGCTTATATTTAGATAATTTATGCTAAAGTCCATCCAAAACATTTCTAAATTTAGTTCTGCCATAGAGATATAAAAAAAACATATTTTATTTTTGCTATAATGACCGGCTGACAGTACATTTTATCCTGTTCATTACACAGCTACGTACTAATTAAGTAAATACACTGACATTAAATATTTATTTGAAATTATTTTGAATATGCTGTGATTGACCAATCAGAATCAAGTATTCCAGAGCACCGTGTAATAATTTCAGAGATTTGTAGGCCTACTTCTACCATTCAATTAACATTGCGACATTAACATTAAGACACAAAATCTTATCCAACTAACAAAAAGGAGGACTAGAATTTGGTGCAGTGACCCAACCAATTGTTTCCTAATGCAGCTGCCCTCAGATTTCAGTTCTGTTCACCTGAACATTGATTTTAGTTCCATTTTACAGTGTATGCTAGTGTTCTGGCTATTTTGAGTAAGAGTAGTGCAGGGCACTATTACAGTGGGTATCCATTCAGAATAAGCTTTCTACCACCGTGATCACCACGTGAATGGGTCATTAGCAGCTCTAACCCACTAAGGGGCGCTATAACTATAGAATTTCAACAGGCTAGAGCTGAACGCCTCAGAGCTTTTTCTCCCAATGTAACAACCATTAAGTTTGGGGTGTTAAGAACAAGTTAAGATTGTTTTGCAAACCAGCATAAAAAAGAAAAGGAGAAAGAAGAACATCAACAAACTTTAAAACACCACAACATTTATTTTCTGGCCAAACGTTGTAATGGAGACGTATGATAAAGACTGCAGCATTCAACATTCATGAGGATGTCTACGCATTGGAAAGTTATTTGTTTGCATTTATGCATTCACATTTCATTAGAGAGAATTATCATTTGTGAGTATTTTTATACATATGCACAGATGTTATGAGAGAGCATCATTAGACCGCATATTCAAGCAATTGTGACTTCCAAAAACGGTTAAGACTCTAAACCTGTGCTTTCTTTTAATGTGCCGATAGGCTAGCCCATATTTTCTATTTTTAACAAGGATTATCAAATGTGAATTAATTAATTCATATGTATACCATTGTGTCATATTATATTATATTCTCCTGGTAATAAAAACGAAAGAAAAAGTGAACAGTCAATATTTATGGGAGCAGAATACTTATAAAAAAAATTTATTTGCAAATATTTGAAAAAGAATCGCAATTTTCCATTACATGAATTTGGGTGGAAGTTAGTACTGTGACCACATTATTTGTATAATATTTTTCTCAATACGAGTGAGTTTTGTGCTACATATGTAATAACCAGAAACGCTATGCAGTTCAAACCTGTAGGTTACGGGCTTTGTTATTCATTATCTATCATAATATTTTATTTGTAGTTAATATGTGCTATTAATTTATGTTGCCCCAAAGCTTGATAATATTGATTGTTTTTTGGAGTGACTATTTTCTTTCAGATGTAACCCCAATAGTCTCTTGGCAACATAGAAATACACAACAAAGTTTGTTGAGAGTGTTGCTCCAATGCGGAGTGTAACGTCTGTACAACCAGGGTTCAGTTCTGCATTTGGCATATTATTTTTCCCATTCTGTTTCTTGGCTCAACTCTTAATATTTTCTTTATTTCTATTTATAATAAATAAAAATGAATATAAAGGTAGTCTTACTAAAGTAATATTGTAGTAACCATGATTTTTTTGGTGGCAAAACATAGATTTGATGATATTAACAATGGTGTTTCTACAGTATATGGTGTTAATATAGTAACCATGTTTAATTTTGTGGTTACAATTATTTTACTACAAAATACCATGGTGACACGGTTTATTTTATGTGTAGAGGATGTCAGGACAGATCCATGTTCCAATCAGTTTAGTACATTATTTAGGACTTTAGAACACTTTTAACACTTTTTATCGAAACATTTTTCTAGAAACTTTCTTAACAGACAGAAGTTTTTAACACCCAGAGCTTCAGCGATTCACACCTTAACTGGACCGGGGGGGTGTTTAAATCTTTTGTTTGAGCTGAAAAAGGTGCAGTAGGGACTCACATGTTGCCAGGCAAGAACATTATTGATTATTAGCAACATACATTGAAAAAATATATTTACACTAATAATAAACAAACTCAGTAGGGCTTTATTAATTCTGGCAGTTTGTTGTTCATTCAGTTACTGATTGATTTTATTATGTTGCATAATATTTGGGAGCAGCGTTTCAACAAGAATGTATGAAATCTGAATGTCCAATGTCATAATCTGACAAGACCATCATATTGTCACTTGAAGCACAAGTTAACATAGCGTTACCATTGCTTGATAATGTGCGCCATTTCACACCAAATAAAGAAACCTCATTTGAACATAAAGATGCTCACAAGTGTTTTCGCTGCCTAAAAGCTCAAACTGATAACACTATGTTAAGTTGTGCTGATCATCTTGTTTTGTAACCAGACTGAATCTCCTGCCTCGGTATCCGTTTGAGCTAATTATACCATTTATTTTCATCTGTACAAGGATGCTAACATTATGTAGTAAGTTTATTCAGAACTCAGCACCAGTTAAACCGTAACACCGGAGAATGACCCCCACTATCACATCGTAGCGGCAGGCATGATGAAAATAAAACAACAAACACACCAGCAACTGTAGAACATTTGGAAATAAAGTGGAGCAAGACATATGTCGTGGGGTTCATTGTCTCGGTTCGCTCGGCTGCAGCATGCACAATACAATGTGACAAAGAGCAATAATGTTCCACACTATTGTTAACTACTTGTAGTCTACTGTACAATGTAATTAAGTTGAATAATAAATCATGTAATCATGAATGCTGCCACCCTATGCGATTGTATCGCCAATGATTTTACCTTTTAAAACAAAATCGTGTTGACAAATATAAGTTAAATACCATATAAAAAACATATACAGTATAATATGAACAAATGACCAACAATGATCTTACAGGACACAAGTTTCAGTAGCAGCCACAGCGCAAAATGACTTTTTGTGAATCTGCTGGTTGTAGTTTACATTCTACATGTATCCAAACAGACAATAAGATAAGGAAAGCTGGTCTCGAACCCGCGATTTGCAGCAAAAGATAGTAACAGTACGCGAGTGCACAGCCCCTGAGCTATCAGTCCACATGTTACTTACAAAGAACTTTTAACTACTCCACACCGGGGAGTAACGTGACACCATGCGAGGATTTGACGTGTGAACGGTGAGCTCTGTGCACTTTGCTAGTTTTAATACTTTTTATGACACCAACCAGTTAGATTCGATATACTCTGTTCCATAACTATTCTAGGAGGACAATATTTCAAAGAATTTAAAATCCTCAGGCTCTGGAGTCATTAAAAGACACTTACATGCTCAAGCTGACACCCCCGAGCAGGCTGCGGGCCTGGGAGTCGATTTGGTCAGAGTGATGCAGAAAATGTGCCTTTTTCTTTGCAATTCTTCCCATAAGGCCTGCACCCCTGTGTCTTCTCTTTACTGTTGTACATGAAACTGGTGTTGAGCGGGTAGAATTCAATGAAGCTGTCAGCTGAGGACATGTGAGGCGTCTATTTCTCAAACTAGAGACTCTGATGTACTTATCCTCTTGTTTAGTTGTACATCTGGCCTTCCACATCTCTTTCTGTCCTTGTTAGAGCCAGTTGTCCTTTGACTTTGAAGACTGTATTATACACTTTTGTATTAAATCTTCAGTTTTTTGGCAATTTCAAGCATTGTATAGCCTTCATTCCTCAAAACAATGATTGAATGACGAGTTTCTAGAGAAAGCCGTTTCTTTTTTGCCATTTTTGAACTAATATTGACCTTAAGACATGCCAGTCTATTGCATACTGTGGCAACTCAAAAACAAACACAAAGTCAAGGTTAAGCTTCATTTAATGAACCAAATAGCTTTCAACTGTGTTTGATATAATGGCAAGTGATTTTCTAGTACCAAATTAGCAATTTAGCATGATTACTCAAGGATAAGGTGTTGGAGTGATGGCTGCTGGAAATGGGGCGTGTCTAGATTTGATCAAAAATGACTTTTTTCAAATAGTGATGGTGCTGTTTTTTACATCAGTAATGTCCTGACTATACTTTGTGATCAGTTGAATGCCATTGGTGAATTAAAGTACCTATTTCCTTCCGAAACAGCAAAATCTGTACATTGTTCCAAACTTTTGGCCGCCTGTGTGTGTATATATATATACACTACCGGTCAAAAGTTTTGAAACTCTTGACTGAAATGTTTCTCATGATCTTAAAAATCTTTTTTTAAAATTAGTTTTGTAGACAAAAATATAATTGTGCCACCATATTAATTTATTTCATTATAAAACTAAAATGTAATTAAAAAAAAAAAGTTTTTGAAATTGATGACTTGGACCAAATAATAAAGAAAAGCAGCCAATAAGTGCACAGCATATAGATGGGAACTCCTTCAATACTGTTTAAAAAGATACCTCAAGAAGTTGGTTGAGAAAATGTCAAGAGTACGTGTCTGCAAATTCTAGGTGAAGGGTGACTACTTTGAAGATGCTAAAATATAACAGTTTTGATTTATTTTGGATTTTGTTTAGTCACAACATAATTCCCATTGTTCCATTTATGTTATTCCATAGTTTTGATGACTTTACTATTATTCTAAAATGTGAAGAAAAAAAATTATTATAAAGAATAAGTGTTTCAAAACTATTGACCAGTAGTGTGTGTGTGTGTATATATATATATATATATATATATATATATATATATATATATATATATATATATATATATATATATACTGTTTATATGCCTCCTGATGATGATTTTGCGAATGTGTCTCACGTGTGAGAAGTTTTCTCGCGGCGGTACTCCCCGTGGTACTAAGGCTCATTCTGGTTGCTTACCAATGGTATATGACAGTCTTGAATAACAATCGCATATTTTTCAGTATGCCTTGAAAGCAGTGCTGGTTTAATATGCAGATTATGGCTCTTATAAATGACAATGAATATGTTAACCAAAAATTGCCTTTGGTTACTGATACCGTGTTACCAAATTTGCTTATTTTATTGCTGCATGAGTGGAATTAGTTTTTCTCATGTGTTCCTTATTTGTTTTCTGCCCAGAACGCTTTGTTGTGCGGGGGCGTGGTCAAGCATCTCTCTGGAGAGAGAGAAAGCGGTAAGGGCGCTTACACCTGAGTTAAATTATGCCTAAAACCTGTCTCTAATTTCAGTGAGCACGGGGAGAGCGGCATAAATAGAGCCACACCGCAGGTAGAAGAGGGAGAGAGCCTGGGCACCAGAGAGCCGAGTATGAAGCAAGAGTTCGTTATTACAAATATTGAGAGTTTATTTTGTGAAGTGGTGTGTGTGATTACAGACTAGCTTAGTGAACAACACAAAAACTCTGAAAGTGTACTTCTGCTGCAGAGAGAAAAATAAAAATCCTTACCTGAACCAGGAAAGCTGCTTCTCGCCTCCTCCTTACACTGAGAAGTGTTACACTGGTGCCGAAACCCGGGAATTGAAGTTTGGTTGAAGATGGATGGAAGTCGCCCAGTAGAGTCCTCCCAGTTGGCGGAGATCCTCCAAGCCCTCGCTGGCCTACATCAGAGCCACCAGCAGACACTGCTTGAGCTCCGACAAGATCAAGATCACCGGTTTGTCGAGCTCCTACACGCTCAAGCCGAGGACCGGTAGGCAATCCGGAGCCTTCTCAGCCAGGAGGCGTCCCCAGCCACGACCCCGGACACTCACACGCCGTTACCTGTTGTAACCGTTGGTCACAACTAAAACGGTGAAGGTGAAATGTGTACACGGGGATATTCACAAGTATCTGGTGGTGACCCTGACGATTAAATTTCGGGGGAAAAAGCATAGAGTGGAGGCCGCGGTTAGTTCCTGCCTCACCCATCCGCTGATTCTGGGGACTGATTGGCCTGATTTTAGAGTTTTATTAAAGGGAATTTGCGCGGATGGGTCCTGTACGAAGTTAGGGAGATGTGTAATGTGCGATGCTCTGGCAGGGGAGGCGGAACCGGGGCCGTCCTCGACAGCTCCACGTCATAATGACGAGAGAGGGGGAAGAGGCTGCAGCCCCTCCCCTTCTCAGGGAATTCCCTGAGGGGGATTTCCCTTTGGAGCAGTCGCGAGATGAAACCCTCAAACACGCCTTCGACCAAGTGAGAGTCATCGATGGTCAACGACTCCAGCCGGATATTGCCCTTTCATACCCCTATTTTGTGATTATAAATGAGCGGTTGTATAGAGTGACACAGGACACTCAAACTAAAGAGGATACAACCCAACTTTTGATTCCAAGGAGCCGTCGGGAAATGATATTCCAGGCGGCTCATTATAATCCCATGGCGGGTCACTTAGGAGAAAGGAAAACACTGAACCGTCTAATAGCCCGTTTCGGCCGGGCATTGGCGGCAATGTCCGCAGGTGGTGTGCGGCATGCCGCGAATGCCAACTGGTTAACCCACCGGCCACCCCCAA
Organism: Myxocyprinus asiaticus; assembly: GCF_019703515.2. Taxonomy (NCBI): domain Eukaryota; kingdom Metazoa; phylum Chordata; class Actinopteri; order Cypriniformes; family Catostomidae; genus Myxocyprinus; species Myxocyprinus asiaticus. Next base: position 33,277,843 of record NC_059372.1, read on the forward strand.
AAGCACCATTGTGCCCTCTCCCTTTGATCAAGGTCCCCTTTGAGAGAATTGAATGGACCTCGTTGGGCCATTAGAATGGTCAGCACGCGGACATCGCTTTGTATTGGTCCTGGTGGACTATGCAACAGGATATCCGGAAGCAGTGCCTCTTCGCAACATCTCAGCACGCAGTGTTGCGGAGGCACTCTTCAAAATAATCTCCCGGGTAGGGATTCCGAAAGAAATCCCCACCGATCAGGGCACAACGTTTATGTCACGGACACTACGCGAACTGTACGAGTTGTTAAATATTAAATCGATTCGCACCAGCGTATACCATCCTCAAACGGATGGCCTGGTGGAACGATTTAATAAAACCCTCAAAAACATGATTCGTAAGTTCGTGCACGACGATGCTAGAAATTGGGATAAATGGCTCGACTCCCTGTTATTTACAGTACGAGAGGTCCCGCAAGCCTCCACTGGCTTCTCCCCATTCGAGCTGCTGTATGGGCGACGCGGCATGCTTGATGTATTGCGAGAGGCCTGGGAGGAGGGACCTTCAAACAGCAAAAATGAAATTCAATACGTTCTTGATCTTAGAGCAAAACTCCACACTTTGGGACAGCTAACACAGGAGAATTTGCTCCAAGCTCAAGAACGACAGCGCCGACTGTATGTCAGGGGAACTCAGCTAAGGGAATTTGCACCGGGAGATAAAGTGCTTGTATTCCTTCCTACATCAAGCTCTAAATTACTCGCCAAGTGGCAAGGACCCTTTGAGGTCACACGACGAGTGGGAGATCTCGATTATGAGGTTAAACGAACCGATAGAGGGGGCACACGTCAAATATACCACCTCAATCTCCTGAAATTGTGGAGGGAGGCGGTTCCCGTGATGTTGGCTATGGTAGTTCCCGAGAAGGCGGAGCTCGGACTGGAGGTGTCTAAATTTTATGCATATCCAATGCCTCGCGTTGATGAGTTGCTCGATCGGTTGGGCACTGCTCGATTTTATTCGACATTGGATTTGACAAAGGGTTATTGGCAGATCCCCTTGACACCAATTTCCCGTGAAAAAAATGCCTTCTCCACACCGTTTGGATTACACCTATTTGTGACACTTCCGTTCGGTTTGTTTGGAGCCCCGGCTACGTTTCAGCGTCTCATGGACCGAATCCTCAGACCGCATTCAGCTTACGCCGCTGCCTATTTAGATGACATCATCATTTATAGCAATGATTGGCAGCGGCACATGCAACATCTGAGGGCGGTTCTGAGATCACTGTGCCGAGCAGGACTCACAGCAAACCCAAAGAAGTGCGCGATTGGACGGGTCGAGGTACGGGATCTGGGGTTCCACTTGGGCCACGGGCAGGTGCGTCCCCAAATTGACAAGGCAGCGGCGATTGCGACCTGCCCGAGACCCAAGACCAAAAAGGGGGTGAGACAGTTCCTGGGGCTGGCTGGCTATTATAGAAGGTTCGTGCCTAATTATTCGGACGTCACCAGCCCGCTGACTGATCTCACTAAAAAGGGAGCTCCAGACCCGGTCCAGTGGATGGAGCAGTGTTCGTTCACACAAGTTAAAGCTGCACTTTGCGGGGGGCCGCTTTTACATTCACCTGACTTCTCTCTCCCTTTTGTTTTACAGACAGATGCTTCAGACAGGGGGCTGGGGGCCGTACTCTCGCAGGTGGTGGAGGGGGAGGAGCGCCCGGTGTTGTACATTAGCCGTAAGCTCTCCTTGAGGGAAACTAAGTACAGCACCGTAGAAAAGGAGTGTCTTGCCATCAAGTGGGCGGTCCTCACTCTCCAATACTACCTGTTAGGGCGGGCCTTCACCCTCTGTTCCGATCACACCCCACTCCAGTGGCTCCACCATATGAAAGATACCAATGCCCGGATCACCCGTTGGTACCTGGCTCTTCAGCTGTTTAAGTTCAAGGTGGTCCACAGACCGGGGGCGCAGATGGCTGTCGCCGACTTCCTTTCCAGGAATGGGGGGGGAGTGGTAGGCAGGCCGGATGCCGCCCCGGCCTGGGTCGGGCGGTGGGGATATGTGCAGCAGGGGCGTGGTCAAGCATCTCTCCGGAGAGAGAGAAAGCGGTAAGGGCGCTTACACCTGAGATAAATTATGTCTAACACCTGTCTCTAATTTCAGTGAGCACGGGGAGAGCGGCATAAATAGAGCCACACCGCAGGTAGAAGAGAGAGAGAGCCTGGGCACCAGATAGCTGAGTATGAAGCAAGAGTTCGTTATTACAAATATTGAGAGTTTATTTTGTGAAGTGGTGTGTGTGATTACAGACTAGCTTAGTGAACAACACAAAAACTCTGAAAGTGTACTTCTGCTGCAGAGAGAAAAATAAAAATCCTTACCTGAACCAGGAAAGCTGCTTCTCGCCTCCTCCTTACACTGAGAAGTGTTACACAGTTTTATTCCTTTGAAAATCAAGGAAGCCTTCTGAATAGTCTTACTGGCAATGAGACATTTATTGGAATGTCTTTATACAAACCAAAAATAAATTAACTTTCATCTCTTATTCTGATCACTCGCTCAGAAAGATCCCATCAGCAGCTTTGCCATATGTCTGGTAGAATTACTTTCAAACTCATTCCAATGCTTTCCTGAAAAGTGAGATTATTACATGATGCTTCTGTTTGAGGATGTACTTGTTCTTTATGAATTTCTGCACCACTAGCATCGCCAAATGGAATTGGTCAACTAAACATATTGTGGCAACGTTGCCGTGCCGGGCTGGTCGGGATGCTCAAACAAACAGAACCATGTTTTGATAGTGCTACAGTGTTTACACTTTTAGGGGAAATCAACCTAGCTTGCTTAAAGTTGCATCTCTGCACATTAAGCTATTTTAACATTGAAATAATTACACATTTCACTATTTATTTGTTAATTTATTTCGAGCAACATGCAAAGATAATGTTTAGATTTAATTACACTCCAATATGTTTTTAATACATATTTGCTTAACATTTAAAGTAATTAAATTACTAAATTAAAGTACATTTAACCACTTTAGTAATGGAGAGGCTTGACAAATAGCTTTCCTTCACTCATTTACAGGTCACAATTTCATTTATTTCAATACAGTGAATTCAATCTCTGCAGTTTCACAAAGGCTTATGGTGTTTACTTTGCCGAGAGCAATGAATAGAACACAACGTATAGTTGATAACCGAGAAGCCAATTAGAGGCACTGGAGTGTGTCTTTTCCTTGATGAATGTTTTGTATGTACAGTATCCAAAGGAGAAGAGGATTTTATTGCATATGTATTGCTGAGAGGTGTCGATTTTTTTGGGTCTCACAGAAATCTTGAAAGGAATTTGTAATGGGATATTACGTGAACTTAAAATTTTGTCAACTGAACATTCTGGAAGAAAACTTTTCCTGACGGGGTTGTTTTGGAACTTACGTGCAAAGTGCAAAAAAGTGCCCTCTCTTACCAAAAATATCATTTAAAGCTTGATCAAACCCCCACTTTGAGGCTGGTGTTGACATAGTTTGTGTCACGGAGGTGTGTGGGGATTGTCGTGTTTTGAAAGTGGATGTGTTGTTCATGCATATTCCTTTTAAATTTTCTATCCTCTAGACACAACCCCCTCACTGAATTCAGTGCAGGTGAAACCAAGACAACCTTCATCAACCTCAATTGTCTATTTGATCCCGTCACAGCAAAAAAAGCTGAAAGTATTCACAATTGAAAACTGATTTTGTTTTAGATCAATTTTAATTACATTTTATTTCATGACTTATTTTTGAATGTTTTGAATGTGAGTTCAAAGCAGTCTTCCATAAAACTTTATGATTTTCAGTTTTAGTAAAATGATGTACACAACCAGTCAAAGTACACAGTGAGATGAATTATTTTCCTTATGATCTTAAAATATTTTTGATTTAAAGGCTTATGCTTGAATTATTAATATAGACAAATGTTAACTTTTCCCATGTATGATTTTTTTTTCAATAGACAAATGGTGGCTACTTTGAAGAAGCTAAAATATACTTAACCACTAAGGATTACTTAAGATTTGTTTAAAAAATGTTTGGGTTACTATGTAATTTACAATAAGGTACATTTAACATGAACTAACAGTAAACAAGATACTCTTATAATAATAATAATAATAAACTTTATTTTATATAGCACCTTGAAAAGTAGCTTCTCAAGGTGCTTTAACACAGTAAAAACAAACATATAAAGATTCATGAAATGTATAAACATGGACATCAAATAACAATTAATAAGAAATCAGAAACACAATAAAACATGCATATAAGAATACAAAACATAAAAATATAGATAAAAAAAATTATGAAATGTATAAACATGCAAATCAAAAATAAAATAATAAATCAGAAAACAAAACAAAAATAATCAAGTAAAAGCTAACCTGAAAAAATATGATTTTAGATAAGATTTAAAAATGCCTAAAGTCTGTGCTTCTCGAATATCAACTGGAAGTGAATTCCACAATTTAGGAGCATAAGATAAAAAAGTCCTTTCACCTATGGAACGTAAGCGTTTTTAAGGGACAGCCAAAAGATCAGATTGGGAGGAGTGCAGATTACGCTTTGCGGTGTATATTATTAAAATATCAGACAAATACTGAGGAGCCAGACCATGCAGTGCTTTATATGTAAACATAAGTATTTTAAAATCAATATGAAGAAAGTAGAAGAAAAGGTTCCATATAGAACCCTAAAGGGTGCTATCGCTCGCTTCATATTTAGACCCTCTAAAAGGTTCCATATAGAACCCTTTTTAAGGGTTCTATCAAAAGAATACTAAAGGGTTCTTTGAGCCAGGTGGAAAGGTTCTATATAGAACCTTTTAGGGGTTCCCAACATGCAACCGTAACATTTGGTTTTTGTTTAGTTTTTACATTTACACTATATTGCCAAAAGTATTCGCTCACCCATTCAAATAATTGAATTCAGGTGTTCCAATCACTTCCATGGTCACAGGTGTATAAAATGAAGCACCTAGGCATGCAGACTGCTTCTACAAACATTTGTGAAAGAATGGGCCGCTCTCAGGAGCTCAGTGAATTCCAGCGTGGTACTGTGATAGGATGCCACCTGTGCAACAAGTCCAATCGTGAAATTTCCTCCCTACTAAATATTCCACAGTCAACTGTCAGTGGTATTATAACAAAGTGGAAGCGATTGGGAATGACAGCAACTCAGCCACGAAGTGGTAGGCCATGTAAAATGACAGAGCGGGGTCAGCGGATGCTGAGGCGCGTAGTGCGCAGAGGTCGCCAACTTTCTGCAGAGTCAATCGCTACAGACCTCCAAAGTTCATGTGGCCTTCAGATTAGCTCAAGAACAGTGCATAGAGAGCTTCATGGAATGGGTTTCCATGGCCGAGAAGTTGCATCCAAGCCATACATCACCAAGTGCAATGCAAAGCGTCGGATGCAGTGGTGTAAAGCACGCCGCCACTGGACTCTAGAGCAGTGGGGACGCGTTCTCTGGAGTGACGAATCACGCTTCTCCATCTGGCAATCTGATGGACGAGTCTGGGTTTGGCGGTTGCCAGGAGAACGGTACTTGTCTGACTGCATTGTGCCAACTGTGAAGTTTGGTGGAGGGGGGATTATGGTGTGGGGTTGTTTTTCAGGAGCTGGGCTTGGCCCCTTAGTTCCAGTGAAAGGAACTCTGAATGTTTCCAAAGAGATTTTGGACAATTCCATGCTCCCAACTTTGTGGGAACAGTTTGGGGATGGCCCCTTCCTGTTCCAACATGACTGCGCACCAGTGCACAAAGCAAGGTCCATAAAGACATGGATGAGCGAGTTTGGTGTGGAAGAACTTGACAGGCCTGCACAGAGTCCTGACCTCAACCCGATAGAGCACCTTTGGGATGAATTAGAGCGAAGACTGTGAGCCAGGCCTTCTCGTCCAACATCAGTGTCTGACCTCACAAATGCGCTTCTGGAAGAATGGTCAAAAATTCCCATAAACACACTCCTAAACCTTGTGGAAAGCCTTCCCAGAAGAGTTGAAGCTGTTATAGCTGCAAAGGGTGGGCCGACGTCATATTAAACCCTATGGATTAAGAATGGGATGTCACTTAAGTTCATATGCGTCTAAAGGCAGATGAGCGAATACTTTTGGCAATATAGTGTATTTTTTAGTTTTATTACCAGAAGAACATTTAATGGATATGCAAATTGAATAGTTCATCTATCACTAAGAAAGTGAAATAACCATATAAAAGACATTTAAGTATTATTAAGAATTTTTAATTGTTTGTATTTACAACAACACAAGCAATAATTAACACAGTTCATAATGCAATAGTTATGAGAACTGACTTAATAAATCCACAGGTTTGTAATAATAAGCTAAAAGTTAATAAGTAGTAATATTATTTATATAAAAATCATAAACATTAAATCATTTTATAACCAAAAGTAAGATTAATAAACAAGTAAAAAACTAAGCAAAAATCAAAACAAATGACCAATGAAAAGCTGTTAGACAATTTTAGCACTGGGGCAGATACTGAATCATTTTGTTGTCACTGGTCTGACAAACTGAGTGAGGTCTTTTGGATACAACAAATTAAACAAAACTTCACTTCGCTTCAGCCATCTCCATGTCACCAGTTTGATGCAACTCTCTGCACTCTCTGAGGGGTCTGGACACCACATAAAAGATCAGGTTGAGGATGGATGTGCTGATCCCTGTAAGTATGTGAAATTTAATAAGCCTGCTGTCGTTATGCAGAATAATTAAAAATAAAGAAACTGGTATCTCTCTAAATTACTTCTTAAAACCTACATGAATGGGAGTGTTGTGGTTTATCTGTATGAAAATGGTCAAACTAGTAATGCTGCACTCGAGCCACTGCAAACAGAAATTAACCATTATTTAGAATCATAAAAACCTTGATGCAATGCAAAATAATGAGAAATAATAGACAAATATGTAACTTTTATGACATTGTTTATGCCATTGTTTTTTTAAGTTAAATATCTTCTTTGACTTCCACTTCTCATGGCTCTGATGATGTTGATGGCCAGAACTTCAGAAGTGCTCTGAGTTAGGTGAAGGCCTTTGCTAAACCCATGTTAAATTATGGCATTTTCAATAAAAACAATACATAATTATCATATTTTTGTACATGACAATAAAACTACATACAAAAAATACTCACAAGATGAAATTGAAATTGAAACATTTCCATCACTTCCTCTCTTTGACTTTGGACATTTGACATATTCATACTCTTGAATAGAGCTTGATTAATCTCTTTATATCAGTTCAATGATGTGATGTGCTCCTGGAAACTTGTATCGTTTTCCCAATGCTTTCTAGATGCAAAGAAAATTCAAATATAACATAACCTGTTATCAGGATTACTTGTCAATCCACAACAGAGATTTTAGTGATTCAAGTGTGAAATTACTAACCTCCTGGCGGAGAGTATTGCAGGCCTGGACGAAACAGTTTTGTCGACGTTTCTTCTTTGTGCTTGATGAAAAAAAGTGTAAGTCATAAATGACAAGGAGTCAGGTCAAAATAAATACAAATAACTTAAAATTAATCAACAAATTAATTCATTACTCTTACTTACCAGGGTAACTTCACCCTCAAGCTTTCAGCTCAGCCGACTTTCTGTGACCATTAAAATTTGAAATAGGATGCTTGCACGTTTTGATCACCTGTGCCAGTTGCGGTCTGCAACTGAAGATAGGAGGGGGGAAAACAGCGCTACATGTTCAAGTTTTTTTTTTTTTTTTTTGGTTGAATTATGAGTCAAGAATAGACTATACCACAGATTGTATATTAATACTAAGGTAAACATGTTGTCTAAAAGAGAAAGGATATTGGATCTGATCATCTGATCATTTATCCTTTTCTAATTAAACCCAAAGCTGTAGAAGTACATTGTAAAAGTTTATTTTTCTGCAGTGTGAAATGCAAATGAAAAAGTAATGTAGTTTAGTGTTCAAAATTATTTATAAACAAAACTTTCAATTATGTGATTTATGCATAAACATACATAAATGCACATATACATACATGCTCACAGTAAGCAATTATCAACCAAAAGAACCCTTTAGATCAGAAAGGGTTCTTTTTTCTGTTCATTTTTGTAAATAGAACCTTTTTGGCATAAAGTGTTGTTTGGAGCTGAGTAAAGAACCCTAGGGTTCTATATTGAACACCAAAGAATCTTTTTTTTTTCTAAGAGTGTACTTTTACAGCATTCATTAATCTTGGGCTTTTACATTAAAAGTTGTAAACTGCATGTTTACATTAGCTCACGCATTATGAATAAACAATGAATTATAGTGTTTTGTTAAATTAACATGAACCAATATTAATAAATGCTGTAAAAAAACATTGTTCATTGTTAGTTTATAACACTTCATTATCTAATGTTAACAAATAAATCCTTATTGTAAAGTATTACCATAATTCCTTTCAAATACTTGCATTTATGTTGTCTCGTAGTTAAGATAATTTACACGGTTATTCTAAAGTGTGGAAAATAGTAATAATAAAGAGTGAGGTGTGTCTAAATTGGTAGTGAATGTGAATACATTTCTTAACGTAATAAGTAGCCTTCTTAATTTTTAATATTATTATTTATATTATTTATTATTATTTAGTTATAATATTATTAACAGTGTTGTTTATTGCTGTTTTCTCTGTCTCTCTTTTGGTTTTAATAGTTCTGGAGGACTTTAAAACCCAGAGAAGGAGTCCAGTAAGTGTGAGAGAGGGACAGGGTGTGGTTCTGCTCTGTGGTCCCCCACCGCATATGGGAGGTGAGATGTGCTATTGTCTTTATAAGTGGCCAAACAATAGAGTTCCCTTGTGACTCAGAACACTTGACATTGCGTCAGGAAGCTGACGCTATGGGAAGTGTCCTTCTATACGACTTAGTTGAAACCTTTCTACAATAACACCAACTCTAAAATTGGCTATGGTGTTTAAGCCCTGCCCTTTTAGGCGCAAAGTTGTCTGGTATAAAAGCGGGTGCGCAAACACCATTCCTCAGAATTTTCTTCCTTCAAGACTGCGATTCATCTCTCATCTAGTTGCCTTTTACTACTTCGCCACTGACATACATGAGTCAGCAGGCAGGATCTTCACGGCAACGTGAAGACTCTCCACTCCCCTGCAGTGTTCCAGGGAACATTTACTCCGCCTCACCACTTGACGCTTTGCTGGTGAACTGGCCGCTTCAGCATCCTGATTCCCTGCAGTGCTTTGGCAGGAGTTTTGTATCCTTATAAGCTATTGTGATATTGTGTGTAGGTATATACAGCTAAAAGAGCCGCTTACGTGTTCGCGTCTTTTTAAAAATGTCGTTCCATAAGTGTTCCTTATGCGAGGGACACATCCTGCTGTCACATCAGCATGAGAGCTGCATTCTGGGCCGCGCCCATGCAGAGACAGCTCTTATAGAGACAGACTGCCCTCACTGTGAGGGCATGAGTCTCAAGGCGCTTCACCCTCTTTCTGAGGGATGATTCAGCCTCCCGCGCCCTCCCACGCACCTCTTCTGTGACTCCCAAGGGATCACACAAGGAGGCACGGCAGGGCCACAAGGTCGAGCAGGATGAATTTGAGGCGGACCTTGTGCCGGCACACGCCCCACGAGCCCCTCAATCTCCATATACTGCGTCTATATGCGTACAGTATATGCGTGACGACCTTCGGCCCTCTGCAGGAGAGCACGACCTCATCGCGTTCAGCAGTTCTGATGCTGGGGATGATGTTTTCCCCCAGTGAGGGCGAGGAGCGTGCATATGCCACTGACAAGGAGATGATTCGTGTCCTTTCAAGGGCGGTCAAAGAGCTTGGTCTCGAGTGGTCTCCTCCAGATGAACCTGTAAGATCTGCCCTGTTCTTCCCGGAAGTTCATAGCGAACTGAAAAATCCTGGCGCACGCCCTATTCAGCTCACTCGCACAGCGATTCCAATGTCCTCACTAAAGTGGTCCACAGGGAAGACAAAGGTTATGCTCAACTACTCCCTGTGGAAGAGGTGGTAACAGCACATCTCTGCCTGGTGAGTAGCAGGGCGTGGAAATCACGTGACATAGAAAAAGCCACTCTATTTGATGCTCCTGTGTCTCTAGCCGGCATTTTTGGCGGCTCTGTGGATAGATTTGCTGAGCACTAAGTCATGACGCAACACTCACAGGCTATGAGACATTTTATGCCAAAACGGAGCAGTACTTCATCACAACCGGCTCGCTCCCGCTCTAATTTCAGTCCGTCTCTGGCTCCCCGCACGTTCATGAAATGTATCGATGTGGTGCTCGCCCCATTGAAAATGAACGGTGTGCGTGTTTTTAATTACCTCAGCAATTGGTTATTACTTGCCAATCAGAGGCACTACTGAGCGAACACAGAGACTTGCTGCTTTGCCATATGGAAAATCTGGTCTAATGTCAACTGGGCGAAAAGTACACTTTTCCCCAGCCAGTAAATTTTCCTCCTTTTTTGGAGTTTGTCTGGACTCCGTGAGCATGCGTGTGCATCTCACGAATGAGCACGTACAGACCATTCTTCGGTGTCTGTCTCAGTTCAAACTGGAAAAACATTACCACTGAAGTCATTTCAGAGAATGCTGGGTTTTATGGCGGCAGCATTCGCCGTCATACCATTAGGTCTGTTACACATGAGACCTCTCCAGTTTTGACTCAAGCAATGTTCCACAGTGTGCCTGGAGCCTCGGGCGCATGCGCATTGTGGTGACTCGCCGCTGTCTGGCTGCTCTAGCACCATGGACAGTGCAGGTCTTCTACTAACAGGGTGTTATGCTGGGTCAAATTTTCAGAAGGAAAGTGCTGACCACAGATGCATCCAACACAGGTTGGGACGCGGTGTGTGATAGATGCCCGACCTTCGACACCTGGACAGGTGCGAAACGGTCCTGGCATGTCAACTGCCTGAAGCTACTGGCTGTCTTTCTAGCTTTGAGAGCTTTTCATTCCAACATCATGAATCACCACATTCTGATTTGTTTGGACAACACAACAGTTGTGGCGTATATAAGTCGCCAGGACGCGCTGGCCCATGTATGTCTGGTGAAACGCAAGTATGCTTTCCCCCGTTGCACCTCCTTCATTCTGTCATTAGCAAAGTCCGAGTGGACATGGTAACAGTTCTGTTAATTTTGCCGAATTGGCCCAATCAGTCCTGGTTTCTGGAGATGGTAGAAAACTGGACAGGCCTCCATGGGAAATGCCACTGAAAAGAGACCTTCTCTCTCAAACACAAGGCACAATTTGGCATTCCCAGCCAAATCTTTGAAGTCTACATATGTGGCCTTTGAATGGAACACAGCGGATGAGCCAGAATTGGCTCAGTCGGTTATGAACACCATTTTACAGGCTAGAGCACTGTCCACAAGATGCCTTTACGCACTGAAATGGGATGTGTTCACTAATTGGTGCTTTTGACACAGCAAAGACCCAGTGAAGTGCCCCATACCTGAAATTCGTACATTTCTTTAAGAGCGATTGGACGCAGGGCTCACTTCGTCAATGCTCAAAGTTTATGTGGCGACAATATCTGCGTATCATGCTCCTGAAGCTGGCACCTCTATAGGCAAAAATGATTTAATCATAATTCCTTAAGGGGTCGGGGCACCTAAATCCCCTTCGCCCACCTACAGTCCTGACTTGGGACCTAACTTTGATCCTAAAAGCGCCTTCGAGCCTCTGAACTTTGTTGAATTGCGTGTGCTTTCTCTTTAGACCACATTACCTGCTGGCTTTGGGCTCAGTAAAATGGATCAGTGATTTGCAAGCACTGTCAGTTGACAATTCATGTCTGGAGTTTGGTCCGGGTCTTTCAAAAACCACTGTCAATCCCAGAAAAGGCTGTATGCCTAAGGTTCTAACCACACCCTTCAGAGCGCAGGTGGTTCACCTTCAAGTCTTTTTCCATCCTCCATTTAATAAGGATGAGGAACAGTCCTTTCATTTGTTATGCCCTTTGCAAGCGCTACACACATACATTGAGCGCACCCACCAATTCAGACTGTCTGACCAGCTCTTTGTGTGCTATGGAGGATGCACGAAAGGAATGTCCGTCTCCTAGCAAAGATCGTTGGTGCGATTGCCCTGGCTTATGAGTCACAGGGTGCAAATTGCCCAATTGGTTTTAAAGTACACTCAACTTGAGGCATGGCCTCTTCATGGGCATGGACGAATGGTGTGTCCTTAGAAAACATATGTTTTGCAGCAGGATGGTCTTCTCAAAACACATTTGCAAGGTTTTACAACCTAGACATAACGTCTCTCTCATAGCAAGTCATCTCTGTCTAGAGCGTTTGCTATTTAATTGGCCAAACATATACTTATGCCCCTCTTTTTAAGTAAGTGCTCCCTGATTTTTTACACAACCTCCTGCATTTAGACCATTTTATTTCCCAAAAGTCACAGGCACTTTCATTAAAAATAAACTTCCTTCCCGACTGGGTTTGTGAAGGGGTTAATTCATACTATATGACTGTAGTTCATATATACATTCTGAGTGTTCCCCTCCTGGCCCACCATGAGGGTCATTCACTTGCGGTATACTCATGGCCCGTCCTGTGGGACTGCAGTGTCATGTTTCCTCTCTGGAAGGTTGTGTCGTGTAGTGCAGCATGATGGGACTCTGTTCCCCATAGCGCCAGCTTCCTGACGCAATGTCAAGAGTCGTAAGGGAACCGAGGTTTCCTGAGACGAAGGGGACGAGACATTGCGTAAGCTGGCTGCACTACAGACTCAGAGTTCTTTGAGGTGTGAGCGATGTGCTCTTGTTCCTCAGTCAGAAAATTCTGAGGAATGGTGTTTGCACGCCTGCTTTTATAGACAGCTTCGCACCTAAAAGGGCAGGGCTTAAACACCCTAGCCATAGGGCAAAGGACTACAGAATAGAAACTCTTCTTGAATGTCCATGTTTTTCACGTACCTCACAAATGTTAACAGCTGTGCGCAGCTGGCCACATCAGTGGATTTGTCGATCAGAAATGCAAACAACTGGCTGTGCCTGATGCTTTCTAACCCTTGCTCCTTCACATCCTGTGCCATGTCAGAGATGCACTGACCCACTGTGTTGTCAGAGAGTGGAATAGAATCAAGCTAAGAAGCCGCTGCCTCTCCTACCATCAAGAAACACGTAACTTTGGCTGCAGCAAAACACACTTTACAAAAGGAAGTTATTACAGTACATTGATGTCAGCTTGTTTGCTGAAGAACATAGCATGAATGAAAACATACGTTCAAAATCTGTTTATTGGTACACTGAAAATTGAGACCGCTTCTTTGCAATTTCCATGTCAGAAAAGCTGTTTAACGTGTCAAATGTTCAATGATCTTTATGTTATTAAGATAGATTTGAATGATCACTTTTGCCTTTTAGTAATGGATTTTAGTCATTAGCAAATATGTTTCCATACAGAACATTTTGAAAAACTCATGACATGTTGGAAATGTGTTTTCATAATTCACTCATTTATGCATCAATAATCTGAATGTGCATGACATGAGTGTTTTATCAGCCGGAAATTACTTAATTGCATGCTCACACACAGATAAACTGAAAACTTTGGTTTGTCACAACGTTTTAACATGCACTACGTATACATAACTAAAAGAGTTTTGCAAAAATGTCATACCCTGTAAAAAGTGGTAAAATGCAATTGTTACCTTAAAGTTATAGTTCACCCAAAATGAAAATTCAGTCATTGTTTACTCGCCCCTGTGTTGTTATAACCCCATATTACTTTTTTCTTTTTTTTTTTTTTCTTAACACAAAGGGAAAAATTGTGGAAGAAATTTGTTCTCAGTGATGTCATGCAATGGCAGTTTATGGTGATCACCTCTTCAAGCTTCAAGAGGACACAAAAGTATAATTCAGAAGTTTAATAAATTATTCCATGAGACTCATGTTTGTTGGTAAAGTAAAACACAACATAGCTGAACGCAAACCAGAGAACAGAACTTAAAAACATGTCTGCATTTCCATATCCAGCCCTATTTGTTTGAGATGGAGTCCTCCCATCAAACAGAGAGGTACTGAAGGTAGCTACAGTCATACCATGTCCTACTCAGACGGCAAACGAAATGCAATAAAAGTTATCTTTTATGTTTTAATCAGAGTTTTTTTGTCCTAAGCAGCTGCGACGAGCAACAGTTCATTTTGTCAATTGCTTGGTTTCTATATTTGGCATCGTGCCCAGTAACCCCTTCCACTATGAACTGGCACCGGTACAAAATGCGATGCGTGGTGCGAGCACGAGGCAATTGTCTGTGTTCTGCCTTGAATAAGGTTTAACATGCGCGTAAGGGCAGCCGGTGAGCATTTCTTGAGCAGGGTCTCAAAAAGCCATGTTGTGTTTTCTGTTGATAATACCGCTGGTGGTCCTGCTGAAGCTAAACAAAAAGAGTTTTTGCTTGAATGCCCCATCTCGCGCGTGCTGCATATTGTTGCTTGCGTGCAGGCTCATGAACGCACACAGGAGAATAACGGTCAGTGAACATTTTTACTAAATAATACATTAGATTTTGGTTTGTTTTGCACCAAACCTTATCGTATGCTTTCATAACAATCGTGAGTCTCATGGAATAATGAATTAGACTTCTGAATTATACTTTTGTGTCCTTTTGAAGCTTGAAGATGTGATCACCATAAACTGCCATTGTATGATATCACTGAGCACAAAATTATTTCACAATTTCTCCCTTTGTGTTAAGAAAAAGAAAGAATGTCATATGGGGTTATAACAACACAGGGGTGAGTAAACAATGACTGAATTTCTTTTTTGGGTGAACTAATCCTTTTAAGGAGCTATTTCTACTTGATCTTTTTTTTGGTGTAACCTAATATAATATGATTCAGACATTAAAAAAATATCTTTGACTTGATTTAGATGTTACCACATGAAGCACATTTTTTTATTATTTAAATTAGATTCAAAAGTAATGAAAAGAACTCAGGAGTTCACTATTTGAATTTGAATTGTGAATTCCTGAACAAAAATCTCACCAAAAATCAAAGCAAATGATTCAGCCACATCACTTTGAGAAACTTTTTAATAGAGCGTGTCTTCTAAATATTCTGCTACTCTGTGTTATCAAAAAAAGCTTTGCCTGGGTTGAAAAGTAGTTAGCACAGCTGTGCTACATTAGTGTTCTCTTTGTCTGTTCCCTGCTGTCTTGATTACTGTGTTTAGAGTTGGGTCTAGCGCATTAGACCTTATTGCTTTAATGGAGCTAAACCTTTTAAAACTCACCGAAGGTTGAAATCACTTCTTTTTTCTAGTAGATCCATCAGGAAAAGGCAGGCCAATGGCTTTAATGCTTTTTGGCCAGCTCACACAGAACACAGACATTGTTTTGTATTGATAGACTCCAAGTTTTATTTTGACATCTTCAAAGAAATGGGAAAGAAAAGGTGCTCACCTTTTCTTGATGTTTTCTTTTTTCAAAGTATTTAAATGTTTTCCCAGAAATAGATATATGGTTTTGTTGTTTTAGGCTCAAAATTATGATAGATAGATAGATAGATAAACATTCTCTAAAAGCTTTCATTGTATCATAGTAAACGCTTGATATTTGTCCCTATTTTCTTATAAAAAAAAAAATTATATTTAGTAACCTTTTTGTTTTGGCTTTTGTTTATCCTTCTCTGCAGCTTTGTTGATCGACTCAAAAACAACCATTAAATATGTATGGGTCTGTCAGTACGAGCAATAAATGTTTTATTAATGCCAATGATCAAGCAGCTGCATGGATTTGATATGTCTCACAGCGGTTGTACTTGACATGCAAGCTGCATACTTTACTTTCTTTTATGTCAAACCTCCATTCAGTTCATGTGAAATACACTAAAATATAAAAGAACAATGTGTATATTTGGTCAGTTATTCAGTTCATAGTAAAAATGAAGTGTCAGTCTCCTTTTTTAATTTTTTTTAAATGTAAAACACTGGTGAATCATATTGGTTAAGCTAGATTTACCATGCAAATCCATGTGTGCTCTTTCTGGTTGTATGATCCTGTTTTCTGTCATCAGTGGGTTTTGAACTGGATTAATATTACAGTAAATCCATTGAAGTATTTTTTTTTAACTCTAAGTAGTGGGATTCAATATGCAGCCAGTTTCAGAAATGCTGATATTCATCTTCTGTCTCTCCTACAGAGCTGACCTTTTCCTGGATCTTCAACGAATATCCCTCATTTGTGAAGCAGGACACTCGCCGCTTTGTGTCACAGAAAACGGGCAACCTGTACATCGCTAAAGTGGAGCCTTCAGATGTTGGGAACTACACTTGTGTTGTGACCAATACAGTGACCCAAAGCAGAGTGCAGGGACCTCCAACACCACTTGTGCTCCGCAGCGATGGTGATGGTCTTCTCATGTGAATTCAGCTCATTATATGACATGCTTTTTGGTTTAAAACATGTTTAATATGGAACTAGATTTGCATTTTCTGAAGGAAATATCATCGCTTGCAAGGAAGCGAAAGAAAAGTGTTAAAATATGGGCTGTGAATCGATTAAATAAGTTTAACCAATTAATCGCAGTTTTCTGTATATGGTAAATGGTACATTAAAACAAACATTCAAATACAATCATAAATAAATTTACTTTATACTTTG
Source organism: Myxocyprinus asiaticus (assembly GCF_019703515.2). NCBI lineage: Eukaryota > Metazoa > Chordata > Actinopteri > Cypriniformes > Catostomidae > Myxocyprinus > Myxocyprinus asiaticus. The sequence continues at coordinate 33,294,475 of NC_059372.1, forward strand.
TCTCAAAGAACTTGGAAAAAATTGGTTAGTCATCATTTATTTAAATTATTTACTGTAAATATGTACACGTTAAAATACTCAATTTTTTGCAAATAGAGTTAAAGATGCTGTAAGTTATTTTTTTATGGAATGCAGAAGTGTCATGAGATATCTCACTGGTCTCTGTGACAGCACTAGACTGTGTAAACAGCAAACAAAACGCAACTCATAATAAAGTATATGTTAACATGCCATAAAATCAGTAGACATTCTGTAATTCAAAGTTGGGCAAAAATTTGTGCCATTTTCCAGTGGAATTTTTTAATGGACAGATTAAATTTATATAAAGCTTTATTGGCAAAATAAACTTAAGTGCAGATTGCTAATGCATTATTAGACACTGTACATACAAATATAAAACAAACTGAATGCTGAAGTTTTATTTGCTGAAGTGTAACATCTCAAAACTATTATTTTCTCTAGCTGCGGTTCAGTCTCTGTCACGCAAACTCTGGGTCTCTCTCACGTAGTTTCGTTTTTGACACTGGTTCAGACAGTGAGTGAACGTTTTCGGGCGATGTGAAGAGATACAGCAGCTTGCCCGTATCTCTGCCAAACCTGGCTCACAACTTGCAGGCAGTAGTGTAACTAGACCCTGGCTGATAAGGCTAAAGCCCTGGATCTTTTGTTAATAGCCCCAAATATTTTTTGGGGATTTTTTCTTTTTTTGTGATGAAAAAAAAAATAAGGTTTAATGTTCATTGCATGAGGGTACAAAAGCAACAAGCCAGGCTGCTATTCTGATTTCAATTGTAAATGAATTCCGATCAGTGAGCCCAGCTTGCATTAACTGACCTTTCACACTTTGACTTTTACCTGCTGTTCGTGCTCAAGTTCATCAGACACGTAACGAACGCCTCGAGTGGGAGTTTTCTATTTTCTCTCACAGGCGTGCAGCTTTTCTGTATCAGAGGCACTGAGGTTTTATTACGCAAGCCTTATTTCTAAATATATAATCTATAAGCCTCATTTCTAATCTTCATTTGTTTTTTACAATCCACACACCAAGTAGATTTTAATGCATATGCCAATCAACTTATTCGGTTATTCAGGAGTCGATATGCGGGAATAAAGAATGTTTATCGCAATGGAATTTCCTCAAACGCAACTCAAAATAGCAGCACAGTGAGCTATAAGCCTAAATAGCCCAATACAAAGGTTTTAAAAGGAGAAATCTTACATTAAAGTCAAACAAAAATGACTGCCTGTATATATGCTCTGCCCATGCTGGTTCACATTTCCATGTCATGTGATAGAGTTACACTGCTTAAATAGCCTCTTTGGGGTGCCTTGATTTTTCAGTGGTTTAAAATCAAATTACATTGAACTTGTCTAATTATTGTACTTAAATCTGTACACCAAAGCAAAATGAAAATTATTTATCTCATTATTTATCAAGCATTGAAACTTCGCTTTGTTAAAAACAACCTGGAATCATGTTTAATAACAGTCATGAAACCCAACGCAGGTGTTTCGAGATGCGTTTTTAAAAAATAAAGTTATTTTTAACTTTACTCAGTGATCCCACAATGGCGTTTTATTGGTACATAAAAAAAAAGATTTCGATAATAAAGTTGTAATATATTGCAAATAAAGTTACAATTACGAGAAGCTGAAGCGTTATGAGATTAAAGTCGTAGCATTATGATATAACATTTCGTATGAAAATAAAGTCAAAATTATTAGAATAAAGTCATTGCATTGTGAGAATAAAGTAGTATATTAGAGGGGAAAAAATCTCAATATTAGGCTAAAGAGCATCATTATCACAATGATAGAACAGAGCCAGCAGCTTCATTAATGCAAGAGATGGATGTGGAGGATGTAGTTAAACATAGGCCTACTTTAGCTTAGGATTTAGCAATAACAAAATCCTTGGTCTTTTGGCTCACAGCACAGAGTTATTAGTATCCAGACTCTGCAGTGGTTATGTAGGAAATTTATTTATTCAGGAGAAAGAACCAGACAGATTCGAGCAGTCCCGCTCGGCATTGTTATTGGGTTTTCCTCTCTAAACAATACTGTAACTGAGGGGGTGTTACCACATACAATGTCTTGAAATGGACCTATATAATTCAAAGCAGTTCCAATTATTTTTCACTTCACTTGAGTGTGAGCCTATATCTCGTGCATCCCTTGACAGGCACCCACAGATTGAATACTCTTGTACTAATGCACACCTCATTCATGAACAGAGAGCTCGCAAAAACTTCCCACAAATTCAGCTCGGTTGCATAGCCAAGTTATTTCCCTGGTTAGTGGTGTTGTATGTGAAGACCCAGATGCTCCATTGTGTTGTTGTCCACCACATTACTTTCCTTGTGATTTATTCTCAAAATATTATGATAAATGAAAATTGCAAATTTGAATTGTTAAATTACTTTGATTTTATTGTTAGTGTTACGTTCTGCACAATGAACAAATTAGCCGACAAGTCGTAATTTTTGCTTTGAGCCGCAATTTAAATTAAAAATGTGTTTGATCAATTTATTGTGCGCCTGATGTTTGCTCGTATAAAGTTCTGAACAGGTGTCAGTGTTGTGCACTTAATATAGGCCATACTTGTTATTTGACAGGTAGGGTGGTAATTTTGTAAGTATTCTTCTTATTTTGTGCGCCTGATGTTTGCTCGTATAAAGTTCTGAACAGGTGTCAGTGTTGTGCACTTAATATAGGCCATACTTGTTATTTGACAGGTAGGGTGGTAATTTTGTAAGTATTCTTCTTATTTTTATATTTTAATATGCCCTGTGGTCTAAGCCCCACATGTCACTGAAGTCTAGCAATGCCCCTGCTTGCGGGTGAAGTCTCCATTCTCCGTACAGTAAATTTGCTCCCGTGTTTATTATCTCAGGACATGTGTCACGCGTAATGAATAAGCATGACTGCTCCACATAAACAGTTCCTGTAATAGGATGTGCAGTCAAGTAGTGTGTGCCACCTAGGAATTTATATGCCAATTTTAGCCACAGGAATTGGGAAAAAAAAAATTAGTGTAGTTTTAGGAAGTGAACAAAAATGGATACTGAATTATTTTTTTTACAAGCATCTTTGGGGTTGTAACTATTAACACTTTTTAACATTAGGTTTTTATAATTGGTATGTAATTAGATAAAAAAAAAAAAGAAGACCAATTGCAGTTTAGTATGGGATTGGTTCTGTGATGTCTGCTGATGGTTACATTTTGAATGCTAAACATTCTATCAATGTTAATGGGAGATTTTCAAACACAAATAGGTAGCACACATAAGGCTGAAATTATCTACAAGGCTAGATGTATCTAAAGCAAAGTTTGTACATTCAACAGTTTGTGCTGAATTGATTTCAGAATGTTATTACTTGGTGTTAGGGGTTTAGAACAATGAAATATCAATTCAGTGATGGCTTGTAAGTACTGTAATGATTATTTTTCTGTGTTTCAGGCATTATGGGAGAATATGAGCCAAAAATTGAGGTTCAGTTTCCAGAGGTCTTGGCTGTTGCGAATGGGTTAATGGTCAAACTGGAGTGCTTTGCTTTGGGAAAGTAAATATTAATTAATTTAATATTAAGTAAAGTTTATATTTTCGGTAGGAGCCTGCTTACAAGACTTCATAAGCAAACAGCCAGTTGCTGACATTGATTGCTGTTTTGCTGTCATTCATGTCATATCTGAAATTATGAGGCCCTCAGTAATGCTTTATTGAAGACATCATGAAATCAAAATGATGGCTTTTAGTCCATGTCTATTAGCTTTGAAACCATCTATTTGCTAGTGTACTCCTAAAAATTTACAACATTAACATTTTAGCAGTTATACCTATTTCAAATGAAAAGTATTTATCTTCAGGGAAAACAAACCTTAAAAATGTATGACTCATCTTGCACGACACAGTTTTTTGTCTCTCTAAAAGGACATTGTCCCTCCCCTAATATCACATGTAACCAATAAGCAAGTATCCAATCATAGTTCATGGCTTAGGACAAAACTAAAGCCTACTGGCTAAATAAAAAAAAATGCGACAAGCCTTTTGATATGCCCTAACTACGTTCATCAAGGCATTTCATGGGGTTTTTACCACAGGACTCAAATTTTTTAATCAAACACCCCCCTTTAAGCTTTGTGAATCTACTTTATCTCTTGTCTTCAGTCCAGTTCCTGCAATAAGCTGGAGAAGACCAGATGGAGTTCACTTTCCTAGAAAAGTGGACATTAGCAAGTCCAGTGGGGTGCTGGAGATTCCTTATTTCCAACAGGAAGACGCAGGGCAGTATGAATGCGTGGCGGAGAACTCCAGGGGCAAAAACACAGTCAAGGGACGACTCTCTTTCTATGGTAGGTCAGAAATATTTAATTGGCAAAATTGCTGTTTTTCACTTTTAAAAAGACCCCTTCTAAATGTTTTGTAAATGATGACAGAAATTTCTTTATTGGGTGAACTATTCCTTTCAACCTGCTAGAATGTGATCACTATCAACTTGTACACACACTGTATGTCATGCATTATTAGTGCAATCAGACAAACCCACACAATCAATTATTCTCGATTTGAAACAGCCACAGAAATCAGCTTAGAATTTTCTTCTAATTTAAGAATCCTCTTTCTTCATTCTGTCTATAAAATCTGTAGCATAATGGTTAAGGGCAGTGCTTAATTTGTAAATGAAGAATTGCCGGATCAAAAACAATGATTGAGGCGTTGAGACCAATGCTGACAATCTGGCCTCAGTTTTCCCGGATCACACAATGATGTCACTAAATGTTGACCCGTGGATCGCAAGAGCATAATAAGTATATGCAGTGCAGGGACCCCAACTACAGCATAGCATGAACAAGCTCCTCTGATCAACATCTCAAATTTTTCTGTCACCTATAAATTAGGCTTATGGAAATGCATTTCATTTCATTTTCATTAAATCCACTAAAGCACAGAATAATTTTGACAGGGAGCTTTCACACTGGGCACGTTTGCTGTGGTCCGATTCCAAGTGTGATTGTTCCTGGTGCTCCCCGCAGCGTTGGTCTGGTTTCACACTCACTTGATTCTATCGAACCCCGGTCCATTTGCGTTCATCTTACGTTATCACAAACACACATGGTGAACACAATGCGACTCATCATACTTTTTGTTTTTTTGTTATTTTGGTGCCATTAAGCACAGCAGAGTGAATGACAATTGTGTATATGTGCGCTTCATGGCGTAACTCATCAGATGTCTAGGGGAAGGCGGCTTGCTGCTGCTCGCAAATGGCGTTTTTTGAGGAGACAGCTGATTGCAAGGAATTCATTTGCATCTTTGTTTACACTGCACGCTTACGCTCGTGTTCAATGTGAAGTTATCGCCACTGTCATATATTATACCCTGTATTTATAACCTATAATAGTATTTATAAGGTGTATAGATAGATAGATAGACAGACGGACAGTATTTATAGTGTTGTATGTCATTGTGGTGTCATTACTTTTTGGGGACTTTCAGGAATGTGTGGATCCTCGTGTGTTGACGAAACTAATGATGTTGTCATTGGCTAAAACGCATGCGCAGGTTACTTTACTTCCTGAACGAGTGCGCACCCGAGTCCGAGTTGCTTTCACATTCACGCAAATCGTGCTACAGTTCCATTGCAACCGAACTACAGGTAGTCTCGGGTTCGGTACCGCGGTGCGCTCCCCGGTCCGTATGACAGCTTTCACATTACCAATTTTTCATGCGAACCATGCTCTGTTTCAAACTACACTGCCAGTGTGAAAGCACCCACAGTGTATGATTATTATGAACAACAACTATTGACATCCAATTTACACATTTAATTTAGTGTTAATTTTTTATTAAATCAATCACCAAGCCTAATCTTCAAGAAGAGCCCACAACTTTTGTCATCCTCCACCCTATTGCGAACTTTGCAGTGTGTGTCAGTGGCATCTCTATGACTTTTAGCAATCCAAGATCCTAATATAAGGTTCTGGTTTAAATTTGCACAAAGACGGTCTAACGAGGTTTACAAAGAGCAGAGTCGAAATTGTCTTTATGTGAAGCTAGGCGCAGCTCGACTTACATATCCAGTACATCTGAGAGAATCTGCGTTTGCATTCCCTCTAGAGATGGGAATTGAATAGATGGACCTGAAGAGTTCGTTCAGTTCATTTGAGACCTGTTGTCCATTACTGTCCTTGTACTCCCTGTAAGCTTGCAATACAACTCGGGGACTGTCAATCCAAAAATGCTTGCAAAGGGACTCAACTTTCACTCTCTCCATAAAACGCCCCTGTGTTTTCAGGCCAGTACTGGGGATAGAGCACTTTCAACTCCTCAGTCATCTTGCTGTACCCCATTATGTCTTGTGCTTGTCCACCTTCACACAATAAACATTTCTGAACATTCCTTGCAACAGCCTTGAAAAACTCCTTTTGGTCGATCATCCTGTCACTGGATTTTCTCGTATTCAGTGTGACACCTTGGAAGGAATTCTCTTGCATTGCCCTTTGGCTTATTACTGTGCGTCACCCAGGCTGATTTGAAATAGCGTCAAACACTCGCATTTGTCGTAGAATGGATTTGCGTGCATCAATTATTGTGCATTGTCTTTTTTGGAGTTCAATGACAACTCAAAAAATCCTGAAGTGCATCACACATCAGTCCCAAACTGTTAATAAAGGCATGAGAGGATACAAGACCACTGTAGGTACTGCGAGTCACACTGTTGCGAGAGGCATCACCAGCTGCTGTGATGAAGTGCTAATGGAGAGTGGGGTTATTTTTCCACACTGCCTCCACTGTTCTGAAGCTTGATGCGACCCACCAAGTGTCCAGAATTTTCCTAATTTTGCACAGCTAAATGTGTAGACTTTCTGCACATTCTTTCAGTTCCATTCTGATTTTGTTGGATGTGTGGTAAAGCGAGTAAAGTTTATTTATAAGGATTTTGAAATGATTGATTGCTCCAATTTCTTTGAGCGTATCACTCACGACAAGCACAAGTCTATGAGCCATACAATTCCAACATGTGACATCGGGTAACAGGGCCTGCATTCGAGCTATTACCCCGCTTCTATGTCCAAACATCACAGACGCTCCATCACTTGTTATGCCAATCAATAGTTTTGTAAACTTGTGTCTTTCTAGACATGATAGTAGGCTGTGAACAATCCCTTTCAGTACTTTAATCATCTAGTTCTACCAGATCCACAAATATATTGGCAGGCGTGTCCATGTCATGTAACTGCAGTCTGATATAAATGATCAGGGCACTTTTCTTGCTTAAACTTTTTGCCTCGTCAATAATTAGGCTTACTTTGGGGCACATTGCACTATTTTTTCAAACAGTTTTCTTCTCATTTCAGATGAGAATGTTCCTATTCCTGGATATTGGCACATGCTATATTAGAATGTAAAATGTGTCCCATATTGATGCCATTTAATCCTTGGCAATCTATTTTGTGCTCAAATCCATGTGCAGGTCTTTTGCGTTTTGCCTCCTTGTAGGCTGTTCGAAATACTTTAGCCGTAGTTTCAATTTGTTCAGCCTGGGCATTAACAACACTTTGTGTAATTGTTTTCTGACTTGCTCTTTGCAGAATGCATTCTGCTGTTTTGTTTTATCCGGCGCCATGGATGTCACTGCACAACCCACTCCGTTGCTAATTTAATTCCAACAGTTTTCTCAGGTCCCAATGAGCCCACAATCCGACATGTACGGCAGCCCAGTCTTTGATTTTCCATGATCAATCACGGATATACAGCCTGCTTGTTTTTAAACTGTTCTTTTGACCAAATATAATTCGGGTGAGTGACATTCTTTCTCACGATGATGTTTCTTCATCCATTAGGCCTGCATCGGTTTCTGACTGATCCACCTCCTCGTGTCTCTCGCTGTCCTCCTGACTAACATTGCTATTAGCAGTGTTCTCCAGGGGTGCTTTTTCACTTTCTCGCAATCTCTTTGGATCAGGAACAGCTTTATTTGCCACAGTTTTTAAAAATAAATATATGCTTGATTGTCTTTGACATTTTCACTAATTTTAGCCTACTTTTATTAGAATATTTTGCCAGTTAGATGCTCGCTCTCCACTTTCACTGTGTGTGCAATGATAAGCATCAAACAATGAAAGAGATTTTGCACTCTCTCTCTCTCTCTCTCTCTCTCTCTCTCTCTCTCTCTCTCACACACACACACACACACACACACAGACTGTCATCATTTGACAATGCACTGGTTAATGCCGTATCGTTTAAAACAAATACCGGAATGCAAATATCCCAAATCTAACATGTTCTGGAACAGGATCTGGCTCAAATTAGGCACTGGTTAAGGGGTTTATAAATGCTTACATATTTGAGTTAATCACTGGTCAATACATTGTGAGTTAATTTATTACCCCATGAGGTTTTGATGACTGGGATGCTAGATTTAATATGTCGTCTTGTACGTTGTAATAATTATTTGTCAGACCAAAACTATTATCTCCCATAGTCTCTACTCTACTAATAAGACATCCATCAGCGCTGTTGGTGCAGTGTAGTAACCAATATGGGGTTACTCTGTTGTTTATTACATAATTGACAATACCAGAATTATGAGGTACAAAAGCAGGACCGATACTTAAAAAGCAACTTTTTTCATGCTTGCACTACAATGCCACAATGTGTTATGTGCCCTATTTATTTGAATATGTTTTCAATCTATTCTTTTTAATCTTCTTAACATTGTACATAAGTGGGCCACTATAACATCACCATTTCTTTCTAACACCAATTTTGAGATAATTTTCTGTTCCTTAAAACATTATATAAAAAGATCAACTGTTTGACTTACTAAATGTCCTTGTAAATTATTCTTACAGTATTATGTTTTTTCCTACATTCTAATGTCATGTTGACCATGTCTGGATTTGTTCATTAATTGTCTCATAAACTGCTTGGTTGCTTTAGTGATTTATCAAAGGGGTTAATCAATAACTCACTCGAAAGTAAGTCTGTCTGGGAGGTAGGGAGCTGTTGAAAAATGCATTTGTATCTGCAGTGCTTTGCGTGTTTTTGACATCCCGCTGCATGTTGTGTGTTTGTTGATGTTTCTCAGCACCCCCTCATCTGCTGGAGAACCCTCAGGATGTACACAAGGCCATCGACGAATCGCTGCTGTGGGAGTGTAAGGCAAGCGGCAAGCCCAAACCCTCTTACAGGTGGCTGAAGAACGGAGAGCCACTGGAGTCATTTGAGGTGTGTCAAAAGGAAACTGTGCAGTGTGGATGAATTGGGAATTTCTGTCATCCGTCAACAGAATCACCTATTAAATGATATGCCCTCTCTAGACCACACATCTTCCAAAAATTCATATCCTTTGTTTTCCTGTGGATGTGTGCTCGCTGCAGAGAAAAAAAAGAGGGCATTCACAGGGAATCACAGCAGATGCGGGGCTACCCTATGAGGGTATTTTTGGAGCAAAACAACTGAGCGCCTGCAACAGTGGAATTTGTAGTTGTAGAGATTAGCCACACATGTGTATCAGTAAATTTGAAGTCACAGAGAAAAATGTTTTAAGAGTTGCAAACTTGTAGATTTTTTTTCTCTCCCACAAACACAACACAACAGTTACACATTCTCAAATTCTTCATTGCAGGTGCACAAATCCTATTCTACAAATCACAAATTCAGAAACTCATACGTTTACATTTTTGCTACAGTTGCTGCAGTGAATATGGTGCAAAACACATTCACACACCCGCATCAAAATATGTGAAGTCACGGACAAATTTTGCTCATCCGCAAATCAGTATGTGAATTCATCCAATGAGAGTTGCACACTTGTAGAATATTTTCTCACAAATAATTTGTTTATTCTTGGATATTTTTCTAGCACAAACACAAGTACATATCTACAATTGTTTGAATCTGCTGCTACGAGTCTCAAACACTGTTTTTCGCTTGCAAATGACAAGTTTCGCGCACTCTCCCTTTTGCACCACATATCTATGTAAAATATGGAGCAAAAGTGATTTGTGCATCTGTAGAGGCAGCGGCGGGCACTGTTCAGAGATCAGAGAATTTTGGCCAATCAGAAGAGCTAGTTTGGGCGCCTATCCGTTGGCAGAACTTGGCGACCGAACGAGTAGGAAAAAGAAAACTTCCATGAGAATCTTCCTGAGCTGGCGGTGGCAAATACCAATAAAGGTATGTTTTTTCTTTCTTTTTCTGAAATCACTCACCGTTATACATTTGTTTATAGTTTAAATATGCGCGCTGGTCAGCTACGTTGGTAATCAGTGTTTCTTAGTTAGGCTAGCCTTTCTTGTTTCATGAAAGATAAGCTAACGCTAGACTACCTGCACTGTTAAGTTTGCTATTCAGTCGTCTCATATTAAATGATACCCTCATATTAAACGATTTATTCCTTATATTCTCTTCTGCTTTACCTTCTAGAAAAATGACAGAACAGGGTGTGTCTTCGCAGGTGAGTATCATATCATAAGTATGCACCTAATGTAAGATTACCTTGTGAGACTTTACCATGGTCAGAAAACCATGGGTACCATGTTTTTTTTCTTTTTGTTTTTGTTTTGTTTGTTTTTGGTGGATAGTAATTTTGATAGGAATACAATAGTGAAGTAAAGGGATGTCAGAGTTTGCACTACAGTAGGCAATTTGCCCAGTAATTATTACTCCCATAGGGAAGCAGTCCCGAAATTGGAAGCTGCAGTGAGTCACAGAGCGGGTTAATTAACATTTTATAAAGCCTATAGGCGATTTAAAGCATGTTCTTCATCCAACGTCACTGCAAATAGGTGTTCCATATAATATAAAATCAATATTTATATAGTCTAAGAATAGTAAGTTATCTCTCTCCCATGTGCCCTGCAGTGTCCCACTAAATCACATCTGCTGACCTGCAACAGAGGCTTAATCACTTGGAAACAGGTGCTTCCTCACGAAACTAAGCTAGAGTTTAGTGAGTGAGCGATAATGTTTGGTCATATTTATCATTGTTTCTCTGTGCCATGACTATAACAAATAGAATACCGGTATTTTAATTTCAGGTTTGTTTTATGCAAAACTGATAAATTACTATAGTCCATGTGTGATCCACATTACACATATGTTTAAAAATGTTAATTAACCCGCTCTGTGACTCACTGCAGCTTCCAATTTCGGGACTGCTTCCCTATGGGAGTAATAATTACTGGGCAAATTGCCTACTATAGTGCAAACTCTGACATCCCTTTACTTCACTATTGTATTCTTATCAAAATTACTATCCACCAAAAACAAACAAAACGAAAACAAAAAGAAAAAAACATGGTACCCATGGTTTTCTGACCATGGTAAATTCTCATAAGGGTAATCTTACATTAGGTGCATACTTATGATATGATACTCACCTGCGAAGACACACCCTGTTCTGTCATTTTTCTAGAAGGTAAAGCAGAAGAGAATATAAGGAATAAATCGTTTAATATGAGGGTATCATTTAATATGAGACGACTGAATAGCAAACTTAACAGTGCAGGTAGTCTAGCGTTAGCTTACCTTTCGTGAATCAAGAAAGGCTAGCCTAACTAAGAAACACTGATTACCAACGTAGCTGACCAGCGCGCATATTTAAACTATAAACAAATGTATAACGGTGAGTGATTTCAGAAAAAGAAAGAAAAAACATACCTTTATTGGTATTTGCCACTGCCAGCTCAGGAAGATTCTCATGGAAGTTTTCTTTTTCCTACTCGTTCGGTCGCCAAGTTCCGCCAACGGATAGGCGCCCAAACTAGCTCTTCTGATTGGCCAAAATTCTCTGATCTCTGAACAGTGCCCGCCGCTGCCTCTACAGATGAACAAATCACTTTTGCTCCATATTTTACATAGATATGTGGTGCAAAAGGGAGAGCGCGCAGAACTTGTCATTTGCAAGCGAAAAACAGTGTTTGAGACTCGTAGCAGCAGATTCAAACAGTTGTAGATATGTACTTGTGTTTGTGCTAGAAAAATATCCAAGAATAAACAAATTATTTGTGAGAAAATATTCTACAAGTGTGCAACTCTCATTGGATGAATTCACATACTGATTTGCGGATGAGCAAAATTTGTCCGTGACTTCACATTTTTTGATGCGGGTGTGTGAATGTGTTTTGCACCATATTCACTGCAGCAACTGTAGCAAAAATGTAAACGTATGAGTTTCTGAATTTGTGATTCATAGAATAGGATTTGTGCACCTGCAATGAAGAATTTGAGAATGTGTAACTGTTGTGTTGTGTTTGTGGGAGAGAAAAAAAATCTACAAGTTTGCAACTCTTAAAACATTTTTCTCTGTGACTTCAAATTTACTGATACACATGTGTGGCTAATTTCTACAACTACAAATTCCACTGTTGCAGGCGCTCAGTTGTTTTGCTCCAAAAATACCCTCATAGGGTAGCCCCGCATCTGCTGCGATTCCCTGTGAATGCCCTCTTATATTTAAATTTTATTCATATTTTTCAGTCAGATCAGTACTTATCTGGTACAAATACAATAAGGATCTCAATTAAGGTGAGAGCATTTAAGCATTAATTTACCCTAAATACCACCAATTAAACTAGAAAACATCATAATTTACATTACTGAGTTGGAAACATACTGATGAATGGCACTATTTAACTAAATATGACAGCATTTTATACAGTTGTTGCATTGTATAATATAGCGTAAAATGTCGCACAGGCGTCTGTGCAGGGATTATGAATCAGTGAATCTTTATTGAACTAGTTTATGAATCAGTGAATAAATCAATCGATTCACTTGAATGATTTAGACTTCCCACTGCTTAATATTAGAGAGAGTTGGCAATACACTGAAGGTGCAGTGCATTTGATTGTTGCCTCAGCTCGCTCGGCTGTAAATCGTTCTGTGCAATACAATATAAGGTTCTAGGTTCCTTTTAGCTTTTGCAACAGCAATTGTGTGCTACATTTTATTATGTACAACACAGCTTGTTTCATCACTCTAGGAGATAGAGAACACACTCTCCAATCTCAGTGTGTGAGGCTGCACTCTTAATGAGCTGAGGTGTTACCATTTTGTAAATGTCACCATCAGCTACCTCAGCATTTGATCAATCTCCAGACCAAAGGTCATCTTTGTAGTCTGAAGGTGGGGGGGGGGGGGGATTGTTATTTGATGGTTACAATGACGACTAGTGTAGTCAGACATTGCTTTTCGCTGCTTTTCTGGTTAGGACAAGGTGTGAATCGTCAGTAGCAATTTAAAAAAATTGCATATATACACCAGTAGGTGGCAACAAATGAGCGTCCTTTATGTTAAGAGTGAGTCAAGCATTGACTTGACTGATTTGCTAACAAAGATGACACAGAACTTAGAGCAGTTCTTTGGCTTCTTTTGGAACTATTTTCGCTGGCAGAAACTAACTGGCCAGTTTTTGTCTGAAATGTTAGTAATTTAATATTTTTTACTTGTTCAATGAACTGTTGTATAAAGAAAAAAACCATACTCTCAATCATGCTGTTGCATATAGATATTGCTTATTAATCTCTCAATTCAGTTAAGTGAGGGTGTTTCTTTTAGTTTGATGCTGTCAACTTCATTGAGATCCTTATTGTTTTGTGCCAGAAAAATATTGCAGTGGTTTCTTAAATTATATATTCTAATTTAAAGTCTATTATATTTTCTGAGTTATATAGTTAGATATATATTGCCCTAATAAATGTACAGTAGTAGTTTGCTACTTTTAGGTGTGCAAATTTTCTTATAGTGTTTCTAATGTACTGGCTTGACTGTATTTTACCTGTTTTTAATTATATGTAGCTTGTAGCTTGACAAGCTAGAGTTAAAGTAATTGTTGCAACAATATATTACTCCTGTGAAAAATTCACCCTTAGATTTTCTCCCCAAATCCAACAGAAAAATAATTTCGACCCATACACCAAATTATCCTCTGCTTGTGTAAATGTTTACCTCAGCAACAATACTGTGCATGCCAAGTCAACGGCCGTAGTGTAAGTGCAATTTTTGTGATGTATATTCAGGTGGGCAACTTAATCATTTTGGTGCAGAGCAGCCAGCTCAAATGCCGCTCTCTCATCAAGGGAAAGTGCTGATTCCAGTGGAATGTCACCCCTAATTAATTACCATGATAAAGATGATTTATGCCACCATTTGTCCTGGCTGCTACAAGCTGTTCTGGCCCTCTCTATTTTGTCCCAGTCAACACAGCACACATTTGAAGTGGTCTGTTTATGATATTGTTTAGGTTGTATGATGCTCCTTGTCAGAGCAGGCCACATGGGCAAAGAGTTTTACAATTTTCCCAGCTCCACTGGAACAATGGAATTTAAGGGGCGTAAAGCACATGCAGAGTCCTCAAACTCTGAAGTGCCAGCATACAGAGAGTGAGTGCAGATATCTGAGCCATTTATATCAGTTCATTCAACCTGAATGCACCATTCAGATTATTCACACTCAAGTGAGCACAATGGAAGCATAACATGGGCTTTACGAGTAAGTGTTTGGCCAGGATAAAAATTATAGGCTACCCATCAGCAGCTCTCTACGCTACTATGGGCTTATATTCATTCTGTGTTCTGTTCTGTTCACATCTAACAGATGCTTAATGGCAGGTTCTTCATTCTCCTTTGGGGCCGTTCACATTGAACGCATTTTTGCTTCTGTCTGTGTTGTTTTTCAGTGTTAATGTGATAGACCAGGGGTTGGCAACCTATGGCACGCGTGCCAGCATTGGCACGCGGAGGAGTAATCACTGGCATGCCAGCAACAGCGAGAGAGGTGTAGTCTATTTTATTTTGATTAAATTCCGCACCTGCATTCCAGTCTACATCTTGATGTAATCCTTCCTCATGATCACACAAAATGTTTTCATGAGCTGAATGGGAGACTAAACAAAAAGTTAAAATGTGATGAGACTGCAGTATACCCAACAGACTCGTGCAGCGCGTGCAAGCCATTCACACATCACGAGCTGGCAGCGCTTCACTTTCGCTTAATCATGGGAGTAAATGCGCCCACTTCGCTTCGGTCAGGCTGTGTGGATGACAGCCTACATTCCGTGTTTCATTTGTTTCTTAATGCTTTCAGAACAACACGTGATGTAATAAGGAAAACACCACTATGAATCCTTGGATTTCCAACCCAGCAACAGGTACACCCTCCTTTAACCAGTCACACTCAAAAGTACATTAAAAGAGAAAACATACAAATCTGAGTCTAATCAAAATATAAATTAAACCTGGAAATAAAGTTTTAGGATTTTGCAAATGTGATTCACCGAAAATGGCTAAATAGTTGATCTGCTTGTGATGTGCGAATGGCTTGCACGCTGCGCGAGTCTCGTCACACTTTAATAGTGTTTAGCCTCCCATTCGGCTGATGAAGACACGCTGCGTGATCATGAGGAAGGATTACATCAAAATGTAGATTGAATGCAGGTGCGAAAAACTTCATACAATTAAAATAGCCTGCTCCACTCTCGCTGTTGATTGCATGCTAGTAATTACCCCTGTGTGATTTTGAAAATGTAGTATGACATAATATAAGAAATATTTAAGATTTCACAAAATTTCGTGATCAGTAATCAAATAAGCAAATTTGTGACATTAACTGTAACTCATTTAGTAGCCTGCAAAAGGACAGGTTTTCTTTCATTAAAGCATTTAAAATGCTCTGTGAAAATTCACATGCAGGATCATGATTAGTTCATAATCATCGGGTTTATACTCAAACTGTTATGCTGATAATATCATTTGTTATAAAAAAAAAAAATTAAAAAAAATATTAAATTAGAAAAATGCAAAATAGAACATTTTCACAAACTCCGGAAAATCACATACATGGACATTTACAGTGCATCCGGAAAGTATTCACAGTGCTTCACTTTTTCCACATTTTGTTATGTTACAGCCTTATTCCAAAATGGATTAAATTCATTATTTTCCTCAAAATTCTACAAACAATACCCCATAATGACAATGTGAAAGAAGTTTGTTTGAAATCTTTGCAAATGTATTAAAAATAAAAAATGAAAAAAAAAAATCACATGTGCATAAATATTCACAGCCTTTGCCTTGACACTCAAAATTGAGTTCAGGTGCATCCTGTTTCCACAGATCATCATTGAGATGTTTCTACAACTTGATTGGAGTCCACCTGTGATAAATTCAGTTGATTGGACATGATTTGGAAAGGCACACACCTGTCTATATAAGGTCCCACAGTTAACAGTGCATGTCAGAGCACAAACCAAGCCATGAAGTCCAAGGAATTGTCTGTAGACCTCCAAGACAGGATTGTAACGAGGCACAGATCTGGGGAAGGGTACAGAAAAATGTCTGCAGCATTGAAGGTCCCAATGAGCACAGTGGCCTCCATCATCCGTAAATGGAAGAAGTTTGGAACCACCAGGACTCTTCCTAGAGCTGGCCGCCTGGCCAAACTGAGCGATCAGGGGAGAAGGTCTTTAGTCAGGGAGGTGACCAAGAACCCGATGGTCACTCTGACAGAGCTCCAGCGTTTCTTTGTGGAGAGAGGAGAACCTTCCAGAAGAACAACCATCTCTGCAGCACTCCACCAATCAGGCCTGTATGGTAGAGTGGCCAGACGGAAGCCACTCCTCAGTAAAAGGCACCTGAAGGACTCTCAGACCATGAGAAACAAAATTCTCTGGTCTGATGAAACAAAGATTGAACTCTTTGGCCTAAATGGCAAGCGTCATGTCTGGAGGAAACCAGGCACCGCTCATCACCTGGCCAATGCCATCCCTACAGTGAAGCATGGTGGTGGCAGCATCATGCTGTGGGGATGTTTTTCAGCGGCAGAAACTGGGAGACTAGTCAGGATCGAGGGAAAGATGAATGCAGCAATGTACAGAGACATCCTTGATGAAAACCTGCTCCAGAGCTCTCTGGACCTCAGACTGTGGCAAAGGTTCATCTTCCAACAGGACAACGACCCTAAGCACACAGCCAAGATAACAAAGGAGTGGCTACGGGACAACTCTGTGAATGTCCTTGAGTGGCCCAGCCAGAGCCCAGACTTGAACCCAATTGAACATCTCTGGAGAGATCTGAAAATGGCTGTGCACCGACACTCCCCATCCAACCTGATGGAGCTTGAGAGGTCCTGCAAAGAAGAATGGGAGAAACTGCCCAAAAATAAGTATGCCAAGCTTGTAGCATCATACTCAAAAAGACTTGAGGCTGTAATTGGTGCCAAAGGTGCTTCAACAAAGTATTGAGCAAAGGCTGTGAATACTTATGTACATGTGATATGTTTTTATTTTATTTTTTTTTCGTTTTTTATTTTTAATAAATTTGCAAAGATTTCAAACAAACTTCTTTCACGTTTTCATTATGGGGTATTGTTTGTAGAATTGAGGAAAATAATGAATTTAATCCATTTTGGAATAAGGCTGTAACATAACAAAATGTGGAAAAAGTGAAGCGCTGTGAATACTTTCCGGATGCACTGTATATATACAGCTCTGGAAAAAATTAAGAGACCACCCCAAATGCTTCTTAAATCAGTATCTCTACACAGGGGCGGACTGTTCATAGGGAGAACTGGAACTTTTCCCGGTGGGCCGGCCGAGAAATGGGGCCGAACGGGCCGCGATTAGCTGAACGGGTCATGACAGGCTGAAGAGGGCCGCAAAATGGCACCGTGATGTGATATTCCACTGTGATATTCCGTCCAGTGTCTGATGAATTCCTGCTTGAATCTTTGTGCCAGGAGTGGCATAAAGTCAGCAATGTGAAAGACTGGTGGAAAGTGTGCAAAGACACATGAAAGCTGGGATTAAAAATCAGGGTTATTCCACCAAATATTGATTTCTGTACTCTTCCTAAGTTAAAACATTAGTATTGTGTTGTTTAAAAATGAATATGAACTTGTTTTCCTTGAATTATTTGAGGTCTGAAAACACTGCATATTTTTTTGGTTGTTTTTTGTATTTTGACCAGTTGTCATTTTCTGCAAATAAATGCTCTAAATTACATAGGGATGATCACTTTCGATTGGAATTAACTAGGAAATAAAAAATGCCACTCCATGTCAAAAAGGTTGCCGACCCCTGTGCTAGACGGATGTCATTGCGCCTCATCTTGCTGTTTTTTCAGCATCTCATGCAAAAGTGTTGTGTTTTTTAGACAATGTGTCAAGTTAAAACAGCTTTACATTTTAAAAATGGTTCTCAAAGTGATGATTTCTGCTCTATTCATGATGCCGAGTCTAGCTTTTTTTGTTTTTCAGGTCTGAATGGCCCATTTGGGAGCCAGCTCAGGTGTGGCAGTGTATTTTCTCTCAAGTTAATCATTAGTAGTAACTCAGCAAGGGATTACGAGAAAGGCCATTGCCTGTTATGGCGAGTG
Organism: Myxocyprinus asiaticus; assembly: GCF_019703515.2. Lineage (NCBI taxonomy): Eukaryota > Metazoa > Chordata > Actinopteri > Cypriniformes > Catostomidae > Myxocyprinus > Myxocyprinus asiaticus. Next base: position 33,312,860 of record NC_059372.1, read on the forward strand.
AGACTGGCATGTGTGCCAATTGTGGAGAGCTTTAATCCTTCTATTCCTTTATTGACCGTCTGTATTAGTGTCACTCCTCAAAGAGCAGAAAGAAGGAAATGTGGCATGCTGGTCAAACTTTGTGAGGCAGTTGATCAAAATAGTTATTTTATAGATCAGAGAGTATGGAGAGTTTAAATTAACAGTGTTATGGGTTACAGAGTATAGAGTTATATTGTCAGTGTTTGAATCATGAGACCATTCCAAATGTTTGTTATTAAATGGAAAGTTGAATATTTTTTAAGCATTAAGGTACAAGAGGCCTTGTTATATTGTGAATATAGCCACAGCTAAGGGGGTTGTTACAACCCATTCTCACTCCCAAGGTGTCAAATACTGACACTTGTGCAATAGCCCAGCATGTCAATATTCACATGCCAAAAGCACCCTTCAGCGTCTGTTTCCCAACACGGCAGTTAAACCCAGGGCATTCTCATAATGGAGGTGTCACTGTCAATGTTCAGATATTATCACTTGTTTAACCACAATATGTTTAATTATATGTATAAATATACTAGTGTGGTTCATTAAAGGTGCACTCTGTAATTTTTTCCTCATTAAAAAAGTTTTACTCAAAGAAATTAATAGTAATTTTGAAACATAGGAATAAAATCATGTGCAATCATATGAGATGAAGACTCCAGTCATATCAGCAACCTTAAAAAAAAAAAAAAGTTTTATTCTACAACCCCAATTCCAAAAATGTTGGGACAGAATGAAAAATTCTAATAAAAACATAGTGATTTTTAAATTATGTTCACCCTTTGCTAAATTGAAAACACTACAACTAAACATTATTTGATGTTTAGCCAAGTCCTTCAAGAGCAAGGATCATTCGAGACTTGTCAGTTTGCCAACAGATGCTTCAGCAAATAATCCAGCACTTTGAGAACATGGTTCCCCAAAGACAAATTGGAAGGATTTTGGGCATTTCACCCTCTACAGTGCACAATATAGTTAAAAGATTCAAGAAATATGGTCAAATCTCAGTGCGTAAAGGGCAAGACGAAAACCACTCTCTGATCCCTCAGACGTTACTGTCTTAAAAAACATCATTCATCTGTAATGGATATCATGAACATGGGCTTGGGATTACTTTAGTAAACCTTTGTTAGTCAACACCATTCGCCGCTGCATCCACAGATGCAAGTTAAGACTTTACTATGCAAAGCAGAAGCCGTACATCAACACTGTCCAGAAGCACTGCCGACTTCTCTGGACTCGTTGTCATCTTACGCTGGCTGTAAGGGTACCATTAATGCAGACAGATATGTACAAATTTTGGAGCAGCATATACTGCCATCCAGCAGTCTTTTCCAGGGACATCCTGGAATTTTCAGCAGGACAACTTCAAACCACATACTGGCCGAATAAGCAGAGAGTGCAAGTGCTAGATTGGCCTGCCTACAGTACTGACCATCTCCAATTGAGAATGTGTGATGCATTATGAAGCACACAATACGGCAACGAAGACCCCGTATAATTGTGCAGCTAAAGGATGAATGGGGGGAAATTCCACTTTTTAAACTTAACATACTTGTGTCTTTAGTGCCTAAATGCTTAATAAGTGCTATTAGAAGAAATGGTGATGTTTAACAATGTTAAACAAACACATTTTTTGGAGTGTGTTGCAATCATATGATTTGAAATTACTGTACATTAAAAAAACAATGAAATTCACAAGGTAAAACATCATATAATGTGTAGTTGTAGTGCTTTCAATATAGCAAAGGGTAGATAAAATTTACAAATCACTCCTTTTTGTTTTTATTAGCATTTTTCAACTTTTTCAGAATTGGGGTTGTACATGAATGGGGGCTGCCATGTTAGAATCACATGACCAGCCAAAGTCTACTGACTTAATCTCAGTAACTACATTGATACTGGATACTTTCACTCTTGGATTAAATCAGTCATGGCTGACTGTGCATAGTGAATTTCTACAAGCGTCTGTAACTAAAAACTATTGATTTTGAATGATGCTGCATCCACGCCGCTAGGTGTCACTGTAGGTCCATGATGACACAAATGCAAAAGTTAATGAGTGCATCTTAAAGAGACATATGGATCCTCTTACCCAACCCTATTCCTGAGGTCTGTTGCACAAAGCTAGTTGAACTCAGAATTTCAGAATAAGTTTCAGATTTAGATCGGGTTTGGTGATCTCAAGACATTCGCTACAAACATTCTCTGTCAACTTAGAGTTTATGTTTAACCCTGAAGCGTGTGCACATGAATGAGTCTCCGCTAAAGATCATTATGAAAATACAAAGAATTTGAACATTTACACAGCACAAAAAAACACAGCTGCTGCTGTTGAAGTTTGAGGTGACTGCTTGAAAAAATAACTGAATATAATATGTAATTGAATTTATATAGGTTCACAATAAAAACATACTGGCTTTTGCATAAAAAGCATAATAATGTATATATTTATCTAAAATGTAAAAGCTTTTATATTAATTTAAAAGTATACTATATTTTAATGAAATGCAAGCCATATGCCACTTTGTTTTATAGTCTACAATATAATTTTACCAGTATATTTGTTCAGGTGGAAAGACTCGTCGCACAATAAATGCGTCTTTAAAGTGTGAGAATAACTTGCAGTGTTTTCAGCATTACGCACTGCATACAGGTACAGTATGTAATTTTTCTTTTTTTAAATCTCAATAATAATTTGTTTTTTTGTGTGCTGCTCAAAAGATACAAGGTTCCCAGATCTGTAAAATAAACCATCTTATAATATATGAAATCATAATATAAAAATCTAGATGTATTAAATATATACATTTCCCCGTGAAGCATGCTTTGATTTGGAGCGAGAGATACATGGGGAGTGACTTCATTGCGTCAGAGATGTCACTTTACTCTGATTGGTTCAGCATCAGTTTGCAATGTAGCGTAAGTTGCTATGGTGATGAACACTGGTAAAAACCGACCCACCTTCTTTAGACTGAAAAACCAGAGTTTCCTCAAACTAAAATCAAACTTACCTGGGTAGCTGGCTTTGTGCAACAGGCCACTGAACATAACCAATTATCAACAATAGAAAACATGTAATAGACAGGTAAATTTAGTCACAGTAATGTATTTACATTACACTACTACATAGTGGTATCACATTTTTTAAACCCATAACCCCACCCCAACACTAAACCTAACCAATTCTCAACAATATAAAAAATGTAACAAGCAGATACAAGTACTGATGCAAAAAATTACAAAAAAGCACTATAAAATTATTTCTAACTATAGGATAGCTTTGTGTGAGGAACATAGCAAAATCGATGCTGTTAAAAGCAGAAAATCCTCCCCCTCCGTGAAGGCAGTCACATCTTCTGAACTTGAGCTTGTCGCACTTGGTCACGAGGCACGTAAGAGCCAGTGGCATTTGGCATCAGTGATGCCAAACCTGTGTCTTCGTAACACTTCTTGAGGCTGCAATTATTGAATGTTAAAAAAATATGTGGGATTTATTACAGCAAATGCTGTGGGACCATGGGCATTGCATAAATACTTACATTTGGGTCACACAAAGCGATCAGAAGATTTGGAATACACACAGAAGGAAACAGGTAACTTCAGAGGACCGGAATATGTACAGCAAAAAAATAAAAATAAATTAACCATGCTTAACTTCCATTAATCACTGTGAATAAATGTTGAGTTTAAGTTAAATGAAAATCATTCTCCAACGCCAAAACTATTATTCCCCAACGCCAAAACTATTGTACCCCAACATAGAAATTCATGATGAAAAAATTCTGATGCTCTTTGCATTAGTTTATTGGCACCAAAGGCTGTCAGTATTCAATCTTGGGACTGAGAATGGTTAGTTGTTAGGCACAAGATGCACAGTGGAGTACTTGCCATTTAAGCCATGCCTATGTTCACAACAGTGCCTTTTTGCTTTTTATAAAATGTGAACATTTTATATACAACATTTTTAGTTTTATGCACTAAAGTTAAAAAGAAAGTCTCAGCTTTCTATTGATATTATTATTATGTTTCCACTGCAAACTGAGATGTAATCATTTAAATGCTTTCCTTTTTACTAAACACAAATTGCTCAAAAACTCAAAATGTTTTTCTGGGACAAAGTGATAAATAGCGGGTCAAAAATGTTTATTACATATTAAACATATTAAGGACGCATTTTTTTCATTAAAACATTATTGTATTAGGCAAATTCAATAAGTGGTATCATTCTGCTAGAAGATAGACAAAATCACCATAGACATTGAGGGGGACAATATTCATAATTGTGGTCTACTGGGTTTTTCTATAGTTGATTATTAAATTATTACATTTTGTACCCCCTAATCCTGAATATGTGGTTACATCCTTGAGTCCCTGACAAGTAACAGAACATTATTCTATGGGTGCTGTGATATAAACATCAGCTAGGTGAAGGTGTTTTGTTTCAAAGCTGTTCCTGTATTGCATATTTTAGCAGGGCTGGAATGCTGTATCGACCAATCAGCATCTAGAACCAGAACTATCCATTTATATGTATGCATATTTTTTGTCTGAATCATTTGTGCATGGACAATTTCTAGAACAAGAGGGGTAATATTTGCATTTCACATTTCATGTACCATTTCAATTTTCAGAATTTCTTTGTTTACATTGGTTCAGCAAAGTGCAAAGAGCAAAGAAACTCTGTGAGACGCTTTTTGAAATGTCTTTGTCATTATTGCAGAAAGAAGTGACTTCATTTATAAGGTTTAATCTCATTGTAGGCTTGTTGTTATGTTTCCAGGACAGAATCCAGGTGGTAAACGGGGCATTGTCCATCAGCAGTCTGACCCTGTCAGATGCAGGGATGTACCAGTGTATCGCTGAAAACCGACATGGCCGAGTGTTTGCTAATGCTGAACTCAAAGTCATTGGTAAGGAAATGCATACTCACTAAATTGAAGGTCGGTTGTCTTAATACAAAACATTTGCAGTGAAAGAGTGCCAACTACAAGATTTAGCCGCTCAACTTTTCTTATGTTCTTGAATATGTAGCCAATGCTATTTTTTAGATGCAATTTATGTGTACAAATAAATGTGTTATGCTTTCTCCAAAAAAAAAAAAAAATATATATATATATATATATATATATATATATATATGCTCAGATCCTTAAAGTCTTAATGTCTTAAATTTCGTTTTTCCAAATTTAAGGTCAAAAAATTTATGACAAGCGATCAATAATGATCAACTGTTGATTGTGATGATATAGTGTTGATGAAATGTAACAATGTTTACTTTTAATTATTTACATTGTAATACGCTGTAGATCATTGTAAGAGTGCACGTTTTATTTCCCTTATCTTGAATGAGTAGCTGGAAGCAGTGAAGCACATTTCAAAATAAGAGTCCCTGGTGTATTTCAGCCTTTAAAGTTATAATAATAATAATAATAATAATTATTAGGCTATTATTGTGAAAAGGCATATTTTATTATAGAAACTATAAATGTAAGAGTAACACTTAAAAATGGACGTTTCATTTAGTTTCGATGCACTTCCGGTTTAAGCCCCGCCCACACCGGTTCTATCTGAATACAGAGATGGATACAGATAGTTTTGTCATATGAACAGATACAGATACAAATACAGATAATGGCTTCACTGCACACACCTATAATTATGTATTTTCACAATTAAGTTGAATAATGACACATAAATAATGACAGACAAATCATTAAAACAGAATCTCAGTCAAATCGATTCATCTGAAAGAAAAAACTTCTATGAATTACATACCAAACAGGCTTATTAATAAATCCATATTTGGGGGGGTTGCGACATAACCCGATTTTAGAGCCCTCCGAAATTCCAATTTAACCCCTGTCACCAACTAGTCTATTTTGAAAATATGTAGTTTTGCACATCCCTACTAATCAGTCTTAATGATTGCCTGAAAAAAACATCTATGGCTTTGGGTTCACCTGACAGAACACAGGCATTTCTTAGGTACCATTCACATGGGGTGCAGTTTAAAAAAGTTTAGAAGGTTTAAAGCTATTTTTCATGTTACACTCTGTTTTGAAAATAAAACGCCCATGGTGCAAGATACTCAAAAACCAGTGTGAGTAATGATACAATGGCCAAATACATTCACGTGTATGGCTTTAGCTGCGGTTCTTTAAAGAGGAAGAATTTACAACTTTAAATTTTGCCACGCTGTCACGCCACTAAAAATATGAAAAATTAAAACATAAAAAAAAGGAAAAAATCTCAAACTTGTCTGCCTCAATAATAAGTTGTTGGACAACCTCTTATGACTGTTATGGTAAAGATTATAGGAATTTGGAAATGTTAATTGTGCTGGTATAGAGAAAAAAAAGTATGAAGTCTGTTTTGGTAAGGTGCAGCAGTGCTGTTTAGCAATACTTTGAGTTTTGTTGTACTCATAAGTTAATTCCAGCCACATTGTCAGTGAGTACTCATTCTCATTAGTCTTACTACAGCATTTTACGCTGCATTTCAAAAATGTTGACCCGCTATTAAGAGGAGCAGAATAACTTTTGACAGGATCAATGATCAAACCCATCGCTGTGGTGAAGATTAAAGGAGCTGATGTTCAGGGCCATTTTATCATGCAGCAGATTAAAGAAGTGCTCTGTTCCCTGGTCCTGTCATTTGTCAGCACAATGGGTGCTTTGATGCTGTCAACGCTGAGTGCAGACGGATGCCAAACCGGCAAGAAAGTCTAGTATGCTGAAATTGCTGCCTGGGGAAGATGTGAGGTAGACTGTCTCCACACTTTAGAGCCTTTAGATTTGTGCTGGCTGACTTGACTCGGATTGACTTGGTGCTGTGTGGGGGGTAGTGTGCAGCTCTTGAGTGTTCTTTTAAGTGATTATATCACATTAAAAACACTCTCTCCGTCTGCCTCTGGAAAGGGAGTAGATGATGAGATTTAGGAAAAGGGGAACAAGAAAAAGACAAAGTAATTTGACAGGCTGTATGGAATAAAATATCTTTCACCTGTACAGTGGCCCCAGAAAGTATTTTGATATGTATAGCACAGCAATGTATGAATTGAATTGTATTAGATACAAAATATCAAACAAAGTCCGAAGAAATTATTCAATACTTTTTCTCAAAACTATCTTGCAGTTACTTTTAATCAACTGGTTTCAACTTTTAATCAACAATGTGAGTTTCAGTGGATGTATGATGTCAGTTCCCCTCAAGTTCCCAAAGGTGTCCTAGCAGAGTACATTATTTATTACGCTTTTATCCAAAGCGACTTGCAAAATGAGGAAGGATACAACAAGCAATTCATCTTAAGGAGACAGTAACACGAAAAGTGCTGCATTACAAAGTTTCAATTGCATTAGAAAAGCACTAGCCAAGACAGAGGTCAGAGTGCAACTCTGAGTGTATTGTCAAGTGCTCACAAAAAAAGTTGTGTCTTTAGCCATTTGTTGAAGATAGAGTTGGAGTCAAGGAGGGAGTTGGGAAGAACGTTCCACCAACGAGGTACAGTGAAGCTGAACTTGATATGTGCAGCCAGGGTAGAGAGACAAGGAGGGGTGTAACCTGCGCTCTCTTGGATTAGTTGAAGACCAGCCATGCTGCTGCATTCTGGATCATTTGCAGAGGCGTAATTGCAGCATTACAGTAACCCAGTCTAGAAATTGAGTTGGTTGTCGATGGTTACCCCTAGATTTCTGACCGTTTTGGTTGGTGTTATTGTAGATAAACCCAGCTGAACGATGACGTTGTGTTCAACAGCAGGGTTGGCTGGAAAGACGAGGAGCTCGGTCTTCGCTACCTTGAGTTAAAGGTGATATTCCTTCATCCCGAGATCTGAGCAGTCACTGTGGGGTTGTCAGGCTGGAAAGACAAGTAGAGCTGCTGTCATCTGTGCAGCAGTGGTAAGAAAACCTGTGTGCTTGAATGATGGGTCCCATTGATGTAGTGTATACAGACAAGAGGAGTGGGCCAAGCACTGAGCCTCGAGGTACCCCAGTAAGTAGCTGATGTGACTTGGACACCCCACCTCTCCAGGCTGCCTTGAAAGACCTACCTGAGAGATAGGACTTGTACCAGCCAAGCCCAGTTCCCGTTATGCACAGAGTAGAGAGGGTGGACAGCAGGATCTGATGGTTGACTGTGTCAAAGGCTGCAGATAGGTCCAGCAGAATAAGGACAGATGATCTGGAGCCAGCTCTCTCCTGTCTCTGCTATTCATTGACAGTCAGCAGGGCAGTCTCAGTGGAATGACCACTTTTGAAGCCTGGCTGATTGTCGTCTAGCAGCTTGTTCTGTGAGAGAAAGACAGAGATCTGATTGAAAACTACCTTTCAAGTGTTTTCACCATGAATGGGAGGAGAGAAACCGTCTGTAATTTTCTACTTGTGTGGGGTTAAGCGCAGGTTTTTTAAGCATTGGAGTTAGTCGAACCTGCTTAAATGCAGTGAGAAAAGTGCCTTTAATGTGGTGGGAAAAGAGTAACAGGAGTTGTAATTCATTACATTAACTATGGATATGTTCACTAATATTTGACAACCAGGAAGTTTCCAAATATACTTTTATCTTTATTTGAACTGTCTGTCTGTCTATAATGTTTTATAACATGTTTTATTCTCCTCATCTCAGCGGTGGCACCAGATTTCTCCAACAGTGTGCTGAAGGCACAGATATTGGCTCGGCAGGGTGGGGATGTTTTGATTGAGTGCAGGCCCCGCATGTCCCCACATGGGATGATCTCCTGGAGGAAAGGCAAAGAAGCCCTGCGAGAGAGCCACAGGTAATTTTTACCATACCATTCCCTTTTGTCTGCCAAGAACCTGTTTTTTAAAGTGAGACAGACGGAGCAATATATTTTGGTTTAGGAAGAAGGATGTTAGTGATCAAAGGGTTGATTATTCACATCAAAACTTCTCAACACAACAACGGCTGCATTTGCATATACTTGATCTATTCTAGACAAAAACACTTGGTCACAGAAAAGCATTCAAACAAATCTGTACAATCAACCAACCTCTGATCACTGAATCTGGAGTTTCATAACTTCATGACATAGTCACATAATTTTAATGAGATCAGGCAGCCTTTACAATATGAGTACAAAATGAGGAAGTAAATATTATGTAATGTATAATAAATCCAGTTGAGTTAAGGATACACATACAAATTATAACTTTTTAAGATTGGCATTTAAGTATTTCTAGCTTGATTGACCTGAAGCTAAATAAAGCAAACATCTAAGTGTGTTCTTTCAAAACCAGGTGTACTTTAAGCCTCATGTGACAGCATTGACTGGGCAGAACCTGAAAACGGGTCAGAACCTATTCACAGAGACCCTTAATATCTCCAGATCAAAAATGTTTGAAAAGACTTTAAAAAATGTATATAATGGCAGCGCGTCCAGATTTCTCGTTAGCATACACTTAGATTAAAGAGCCATGGCACTGTGTCTCCATGGAGAGAGTCAGACTGAACTCTTGAGCCTGAAGAAAATCATTAGTAGCCATCACTGTCTATCAGTCTTGTGCTAGCATCCACCCACAATCTTGAGCTGTGGGTAAGAGGGACAGGGTCTCTCATTAAACACTGTTGCACTACTGACTCTGATAGAGAGAGAGGGATAATGAGAGAGAGAGAAAGAACAGTTTTTTCAGGCTTCTTCTGTAATGATCATGTGGGAAGTGTTGCTTTAATTTCTTCATGCCCAATATTGTTTTTAATAATGTAGCACCTGTTGGAAATCTGGAATAACTGTAATATGCATATTAGGATTGCAGACTTTTCTAGTTTCTCTCAAGCTTCTAGCTTTTTATATTTGCATACATTTGTCATGGCAGTTTGACATTAGTGTTGTCAAACATTGTCAGTTCTTATGGTTTTTTTATGACCAATCACAACATTTTGATTTGAACACGAATGCTAATGAAAGTTGAGAGTTATGCTGGAATGGAAGATTTTTGACGGATAATGATGCAAATATCCCCCCAGGCCCCCCAGTGGCTGAAATATGTTACTACAATAAATGTAAAATAAATTATATTATATATTATAAAAAAAAAAAAAGTCTAACTTACTGACCCCTCCCCCAATCTCCTTTGCTAGTTGACACAGTGATGAACCTGCATTTTGGCGGTTCGAGCCAATCAAGATAATGTCCCGGTTACTTGAGACATTGTGTTGATGTAGTGACACTAGGGGTCGCCCATGGGAGCCCCAAACACCTATGATCTTTGAGAAAATGCCAATGGATATTGGCGAGTGGAATTTGCATGCCACTCCCCCGAACATACGGGTATAAAAGGAGCTGGCTCGCAACCACTCATTTAGGTTTTGTGCTGAGGAGCCGAGACAGAGTCTTGGCCATTTCAGCAGGTAGTTCAGTGTTGTGGCAGGAGGGACACAAAATATCGTTCCCACCATCAGGGAACGGAGGTTACGAAAGTAACCAGGACGTTCCCTATCTGTCACTCACTTGACGTTGTGTCATTGTAGTGACACTAGGGGTCCCTATATGAAACACCACAACTAGCTGATCTGTGTTACGTGGACTGATGGTGCGAGACAGGCAAGCCATTGCGTGCCCCATAGCAAGCGCACCTGGCCGTCACGTAACCTCCTACGAGCGTTGTATGGTCCCCCGCACCTCAGGGACAAGTCGACTGCCCAAAATGGGGACAGGCCGCCCCAGCCGTGGCCTCTTCTCTTCTTTTTTTCTCCCCAAAAAAGAATGGAAATCATTCAGCTGGGGGCCATAAGGGTACGCGTCGGGGGGGTGTCCATTCCCAAGGGGAAGACACTGCGGAGACCACATCCTGCCCGAAGGGGAGGCAATTGTGTGGAAATACGTCACATGGTCTTACTGAGTCTTGTCGGCAGTGTCACATGTGGAGAAGTCCCCATGGTAGGTCCTACTCAGAGGGGATGGAGCTCTACAACATGGCGACCGGTGGCAGAGGGGACTCTGCCCAAGGAAGACGCGAGTTTACCAACGGGGAAACCATCTTGCGGAAGATACATCACACGGGGTTACATACAGGCAACCAGCGCATGTGGAGCACCTACCCCAGTACAGGGCCTATTAGCACACGTACTGGGCCGGCATTGAATTTCTCCACAAATCCGCCTGCCACAGGGCTAAGGAGGAAGGACATCCTGGGCCCATGGTCTCGTGAATACTGCTGGGGGGTAAAAAGCACATATCTCCCCATCCAGGAGGGGAAAGGCGCTATACGCAAGCGCTACATCCCGCCAGTTGTCCCGCCAACTTACCTGTTCATACCTGACAACACACAGGACGAACCAGCTCAACCCGGAGATTGAGGAACCGAATGCAAAGGTATTGGGTGTTGCCCAGCCCGCTGCTCTACTGATGTCTGCCAAAGAGGTGCCATTGGTTGGGGCCCAGGAGGGCGCCACACTCCTGGTGGAGTGTGCCCGGCACGTCCTGGGTGTGGTACGCCAAAGTGATGGTCAACGACCCAGTGGGCGATCCTCTGTTTGGAGACAGCGCTTCCATTCCGCTGTCCTCCAAAGCAGACAAAGAGCTGCTCAGAGCATCCAAAGCTCTGCGTGCGATCCAAGTAGACGCACAAAGCACGCACCGGACACAGCAATGAAAAGGCTGAGTCTGCCTCCTCCTGGGGCAGCTTCGCTTGCAGGTTCACCACCTGATCCCTAAACGGGGTCTTGGGAACCTTGGGCATATAGCTCGGTCGGGGCCTCAGGACCATGCGAGAGTATTCCGGATGCTGACAGAGAATGCCTGCAGGTCCCCTACCTTCTTGATGTTCGTGAGCTCAGTCAGGAGGGCAGTCTTCAAGAGACTGCCTTTAGCTCAACTGACTCCAGGGCTCAAACGGGGCTCACCGCAGGACCACGGAGAGATCCCATGAGGGATTGAGGCACGGTCTGGGAGGACTCAGCCTCCTCACGCCTCTAAGGAACCTGATGATCAGGTTGTGCTTCCCAAGAGACCTACCATCAACTGCATTGTGGTGCGCCGCCATAGCAGCCACGTACACCCTCAAGGTGGGGGGACAGCCACCCCACCAGCCTCTCCTGCAGGAAGGAAAGCACCGACCCGACTGTGCATCTCTGGGGGTCTTCGCGTCGAGAAGAACACCACTTAGCGAACAGATGCCACTGCAAGGCATACAGGCACCTCTTAAAGGGAGCCCTAGCCTGAGTGATTGTGTCTACCACCGAGGGTGGTTGGCCACTTAGGTCTTCTGCGTCCCTTCCAAGGGCCAGACATGAACATTCCAGAGGTCTGGTAGCGGGTGCCAGATGGCGCCCCGTCCCTGAGAGAGGAGAACCCTCCTCAGGGGAATTCGCTAGTGAGGGGCTGTTGCGAGGAGTGTGAGGTCCGAAACCCAAGTCTGGGTGGGCCAGTAGGGCCACTAGGATGACCTGCTCCTTGACCTCCCTGACCTTGCACAGGGTCTGTGCATGTAGGCTCACTGGGGGGAATGCATACTAGCGTGGCCCCCGTGCTGTCGAGGTCGCCCGGGATGTGAGTGGGCCTCTGTAATGTCTGGGCAAGTTTCAGGAGTGCAGCAGCGCATCAGAGAGATTCCTTCATATGCGGCATATACAGGTGCATCTCAATAAATTAGAATGTCGTGGAAAAGTTCATTTATTTCAGTAATTCAACTCAAATTGTGAAACTCGTGTATTAAATAAATTCAGTGCACACAGACAGAAGTCATTTAAGTCTTTGGTTCTTTTAATTGTGATGATTTTGGCTCACATTTAACAAAAACCCACCAATTCACTATCTCAAAAAATTAGAATACATCATAAGACCAATAAAAAAAAACATTTTTAGTGAATTGTTGGCCTTCTGGAAAGTATGTTCATTTACTGTATATGTACTCAATACTTGGTAGGGGCTCCTTTTGCTTTAATTACTGCCTCAATTCGGCATGGCATGGAGGTGATCAGTTTGTGGCACTGCTGAGGTGGTATGGAAGCCCAGGTTTCTTTGACAGTGGCCTTCAGCTCATCTGCATTTTTTGGTCTCTTGTTTCTCATTTTCCTCTTGACAATACCCCACAGATTCTCTATGGGGTTCAGGTCTGGTGAGTTTGCTGGTCAGTCAAGCACACCAACACCATGGTCATTTAACCAACTTTTGGTGCTTTTGGCAGTGTGGGCAGGTGCCAAATCCTGCTGGAAAATGAAATCAGCATCTTTAAAAAGCTAGTCAGCAGAAGGAAGCATGAAGTGCTCCAAAATGTCTTGGTAAACGGGTGCAGTGACTTTGGTTTTCAAAAAAACACAATGGACCAACACCAGCAGATGACATTGCACCCCAAATCATCACAGACTGTGGAAACTTAACACTGGACTTCAAGCAACTTGGGCTATGAGCTTCTCCACCCTTCCTCCAGACTCTAGGACCTTGGTTTCCAAATGAAATACAAAACTTGCTCTCATCTGAAAAGAGGACTTTGAACCACTGGGCAACAGTCCAGTTCTTCTCCTTAGCCCAGGTAAGACGCCTCTGATGTTGTCTGTGGTTCAGGAGTGGCTTAACAAGAGGAATACGACAACTGTAGCCAAATTCCTTAACACATCTGTGTGTGGTGGCTCTTGATGCCTTGACCCCAGCCTCAGTCCATTCCTTGTGAAGTTCACCCAAATTCTTGAATCGATTTTGCTTGACAATCCTCATAAGGCTGCAGTTCTCTCGGTTGGTTGTGCATCTTTTTCCTTCCACACTCTTTCCTTGCACTCAACTTTCTGTTAACATGCTTGGATACAGCACTCTGTGAACAGCCAGCTTCTTTGGCAATGAATGTTTGTGGCTTACCCTCCTTGTGAAGGGTGTCAATGATTGTCTTCTGGACAACTGTCAGATCAGCAGTCTTCCCCATGATTGTGTAGCCTAGTGAACCAAACTGAGAGACCATTTTGAAGGCTCAGGAAACCTTTGCAGGTGTTTTGAGTTGATTAGCTGATTGGCATGTCACCATATTCTAATTTTTTGAGATAGTGAATTGGTGGGTTTTTGTTAAATGTGAGCCAAAATCATCACAATTAAAAGAACCAAAGACTTAAACTACTTCAGTCTGTGTGCATTGAATTTATTTAATACACGAGTTTCACAATTTGAGTTGAATTACTGAAATAAATGAACTTTTCCACGACATTCTAATTTATTGAGATGCACCTGTATACTCTGCATGGCACACAAACTGAACTTGGTCCTAGTGGAATGTTGCAGTCAATCGAACTGTGAAAACATTCTTGATTGTACCTGACAAGCTATATCCAGTGTTTGCAGAGCCTTCTAATCATCACCGAATCATCGAAATGCAGAAAGTCTTGAACATGAAACAAACTGAAATCGTAAAGCCAAATGAGACAAGATGGGCGTGCACATGGCGATGTGTGAATTCTGTTAAAAAGCACTACTCAGCAATTACAGCCTCCTTGAAAGGAATGAGAGACGAAGGAGAAAAATGGGCCATACAGGCCAGTGGTCTTTATGATCACATGAACAGAGTTGAATTCATTACTTGTCTGGTTGTATATGAGGACCTTCTGCACATTGTGCATGTTGCATACAAGGCCCTTCAGTCCACTAGCTGTACACTCGCTGATGCAACTATGATTATGAGCAACTTCAGGGCGCATGTGGTATCTCAAAGAAATTAAGATGCATGGAAAGATGTGTGGTGAGCAGTGAAAGAATTTTGTCAAACAAGCAATGTGTCAGAGCTAGAGGATGCACAGCAAGGAGAGGTTCCAAATCTGTTTTCGCACAAATGAAAACAGGCTACAAAAGCCCTTAGTACCTTGGACAGTTATGTAGTACATACTTCTAGGCCATAGAGAAAAGAACAAAGGTGATGCACCCACCGAAACATAAAAATCCTCGCAATGGAATATGCAACAGCATCTCTATCTTCCTGTGTTGGATGCTGTGATGTCTGAGCTGGACGGTCAATTCACAGGAGAGCCCACTGATCTCGCAAAAGCATGTGTCGCAGTGTTTAAATGTGACAAAGAAGGAATCGAGCATCTTCTACAAAAGTACGTTGAGCCACTGCACATTCACCCGCTGCTGGTGAGATGGACCTTGTTAAGGCCTCTGCCTCTGTGACCCCTGTTTAATTGATACATTTTCATAATATAGTGAAAAAGGACACGTACCCAAATCTAAACAAATTTCTTCAGCTGGCACTGACCCTCCCGGTTCGGTCAGCGACATCAGAGGGGAGTTTTTCGGCAATGCAGAGAATTCGTAACTGGCTACGCACAACCATGAGTGAATCATGAATTTCTGGTCTTGGAATTCTCCACATTGAAGCAGACATTACAGCGAATCTGTCACCGGAAAAAATTGTGGATATTTTCACGGGTTGAAAGAAAAGGCGTTTAATTCTACACTAGGTAGGACAGCTGCATAATTTTCATGGCTTTGTCTCTGTGTATGGTTGCGTCTTTTGGTGCAGATGGAGTGATTAAATGTTCTTTTAAAAGTCTGGTAAGGTAACAATGTTGGTAGACTATAACTTCATGTAAGCATGTTTCTTCTGGTTATACATTTTGTTTTTAATCAAGTGGCTGTGTGGTTTCCAGTAGAGCTGACATAACTTGTGTGCCTGTCAGTAGAGAGATGCACTACGTAGCGGTTTCTCTTTCAGTGTGTGCTACTGTTGTAACACATTTAATTAAATAATCACTGGGTAAAGTGTTTTATGAATGTATTTCTGTGTTCATTATCATAACTTTGTGTGCCTGTCTGTAGAGAGGTGCACTATGTCACTGTGTAGCGCTCATCTCCAAACACTTCACACAAAATTCCACTTACTAAACTCTTGAAAACATTGGCATGTCCATGAAAAGAATTTGGCCATGATGGTAGAGCAGACTTTTTCCCCTTCTTGCTGATGAAGATGCTGGGTAGTGAAAGGTCATGTTGGAAATGAAGCACATTGCATTATTTTATCACCTTTCCACCTGCATTACCACGAATTAAAGCATTATAGCACTAATTTTCACTTTTACTCCAGTTCTTGTAACAGACATGAAAGTTTTTTTTTAATTATTATTATTATTATTAAGCTTAGAATGTTATTTCAGAAGTGGTATGCAGAGAAAATGAAAGAGAAAGCAAAGATGTGATCAAATGGACAAAAGATGATACACTTTTTCTCTCTGGAATAGCATCTGGGGTTCACCTAAGGAAAACTATTGTCTTTAGGTGATTGAGAGCTACACAACACAAAACAACACAATGTTATATCTGTATTGTAATGTTATGGAAGTCCACAACATAGTATCTTTGTGATCGAGATAAACAAGACTTGTCGTCCAGAGGTTGTTGATTTCAGGTGACAGAGGGAGGAGATTGGTGCACATCACTGTAAAGACCAAACCAGTGTTTTGAATATCATCTGAGCACAATGGTATAAACAAGAATCAGGACAGAACATTTGGAATTATGATAATGTTTTAAAGCAGAAAACAACTAGGCCAGGATGTTGTTGTTATTTGATGTGAAAAGTTGTTCTAGTTATATTTGCAGGAGAAACTACTGAGAAATTATATAATCAGTTGAAAGTGAATATATCTGATATTTTAGGAGGAGGGAAGAGTTCAGGAGAAGTTCTTCATTAATGAAATCCTTTTCATCCTAGATTTTTACTTACTGTAAAACGTGTCTGGCTTTCAAATGTTTTATTTTGCATGAATTTTAAAGACATCAAATACTGATAAATCTGAGATACAGTAATCTATTATAAATAACCCAAGTTTTAAAAATATATATATATTTGGTTTATAATATTATGTGATTTTATTATAATGGTAACTTTTCCAGTTTGCAATTTTGCATGTTTCTTGAAGTTTTTTTTTTTAATTATTATTATTATTTTACAATATGTGAATCTGATAATGACCTGTATAATTATTTTCTAGTTATTATTTAAGCCCATTGATGACTGTGACTTGACTTAAGTACATTGATCCTTAATGCACTATAATAACTGGCTTTATACCTTGTTTATGTGGATGGATAGAATTGCAAAGCTTTCATCATTTCACTTTGTTGTCTAGAGTCTCAGTGTTGGACAATGGCAGTCTCCGGATATCCAACATCACCAAATTAGATGCAGGTCTGTACACTTGTGTGGCAAGAAACCAGTTTGGAGTGGCAAGCAGTGCTGGCACACTCGTGGTCAAAGGTATGCTGAAACATTTCAGTAGTCGTATATAATAGCCATTAAATTATTTACTTTCAAACACCTTTGGGAATGCCTTTTGGAGCAAGCCTATGTCATGTGATAAAAGAATGCTTAGACAGTCTCAAATACCAAATGAGTATATGGCCAACCAGGATGATTTAACCCCCATGATTTAAGATTTTTTACACTGTGACAGTATTTTCATGACAGTTTTGCACAATTTACCCCACAATTGTCATTACCATAATGGTCATTATGATATACTCATAAATGCAATATATATATATATATATATAAAAATATGGTAACACTTTACAATAGTTAATAAAAATACAATTGTTCATTGTAAGTTCATGTTTGTTCATAGCACATTAACTAACGTTAACTAATACAACTTTTTACTTTAAATATGAATTAGAATATGTGTTAAAATTGTCATTAAAATGATTAAATGCTGTAAAATTATTGTTCATTGTTAGTTCATGTTAACTAATGTTAACAAATGAAACCTTATTGTAAAGTGTTACTATTTACTTATCTTGGCTAACCCTTTAAGCTCGGATGGGCCCCGCTGAGAAAAAAATTATAATTATTAAAATGTTAATAACTACAGTCTTGACCAATACAAAATAGGTCATTTTAAAGCTTATAAGCTGTACTTTACAATGCATGTTGGCATTATGACCAAAACTAGATAATTGCTTTGAAATTTGCAGACAAATCAGAAGTGTTCCATTTTGATCGTTTATTTATAATTTTGCACTGCACATATTATTGTTTTTGGTAAAAACATCAAACTGATCAAATAGCCATGTGTCATATGTCGTTGGAAAGCTTTCAAAGAGTAGAATACAACCAGCCTATTTGTTTTACTTACAGAAAACAATTTAGTGAGTAATAGCTAAGTATATGTCTTTGACATATTACCTGTAAACAGGTGTTGCTTCTATGTTGCATTTTCACTTATAACTTCACGAAAAATAAATGGAACATTAAATATCACATACCATTAGAGGAGGCGATTATCTTTACAATGAGCCCACACACAACGTAATTGGATTAATAGATTATTAGATAATTCACACAAAGCACAGTGTGCACACAGCACATAATGTGCTATCTGGCTAAAAACACGTTAGCTTTCCTGGATCAGATGACTTCATCAGAAAATATGTAGTAAGTTTGCCAGCAGCATGGAATGCTAAACCAATCATAATAAGGTTCAGATTGCTGCAACCAGAGGTGGAAATCATCCAAATATGGGCAGAGAGGATTGTTCACTCTAATCACATATGGCCACTAGCAGATGGCGCCAAGTACATGACACAGACTCAACGATGGCTCAAATGACACAGAATGGAACTGAATGAGATCTTGTTATTCATGCCTGCATGCTTTGGAGTGAGTATACCTTTAGTCATTGTTGTATTTGCATGTGTAATTAGTTCTCATGTACAATTATTATGTTTTCTTTGTATGGAGAGTTTTTTGGACACTTGGAGACATTTTAGACACTAGAATAAATTATGTAATGCTATAACTTTTGCTTTGTTGTATCAACACAAAATTTTACTCCATTACAGGTGACATGATTAGGAAAACTATTTTGGAACTACCATATTTACACCTTGAGATATATAGTGTTAAATCAGAAAAATAAGAAAAAAGTTATTTTAGTTAATGCATTAGGTATTATGAACTAACAATATATATATTTTTTACAGCATTTGTTCATTGTTAGTTCATGTTAGTTCAAAGTGCATTAACTAATGTTAACATATACAACTTTTGATTTTAAAAATGTATTACTATATGTAGAAATTAACATCAACCCTTTAAGCTCTGAAGGTGTTTTTAAAGATTTCCTGTTTCAGTGGCATACCCGAAATTAAAGGCTGATAACTCGAAAAAACAAAAAAACAAAAGCAAAACATAAGGAGGGTCAAGTTTTGGTATCATTTTAGAGAAAACTTAACAAAAAATAATAATAATTTCATGATAAAGATTTTGATACATTCCGAGTCTCTCAGCCTAAGAAACTGCTGAAAAATCACAAAAAACATACATTACAGAAATTACTATTATGAGCGAATCAAAGTATGTTTGTAGATGGGTGACTAAAAAAATTCCTGGTCATATTTAACCCCAGATCAATACAAATATATATTTGTATTGATATGGGGTTAAATATGACCAGGATATTTTTTAGTCAACCATCTACAAACATACTTTGATTCGCTCAGAATGGTAATTTCTGTAATGTAAGTCATAAAGTATGTTGTGTGTATACATCGCAGTGCCAGCATTTTTTGACATAATTACATAATATTATTTTGTATGACATAAAATAATTATGTTCTAAAGATTTGTAGCTTGTGCCCCCTAAGAGTAAATCACACACAAGCTCCTTATCTCCAGCCTGTAAATGAACTGTGCTTGTGGTTAATGGGGAATTGATTTATTTGGCTTGCATTAGAGATGCATGATATGTGTGGGAATAACCAAGCTGTGATTCATTAGAGGTTGAATCGATCTAAAACAGTCTTTTTGCAAGTCAGTGGATTCTACACCTGTCTAACAAGGCAATGAGAACAATACCAGCATCGTATTAAAACAGCGGTTTGGTGGTCCCTCTTGTTTTTGAAATTGGTTTCTATAGAAACTCTTTCATTTTTTCCTCTCGTTCTCATGTTCACATAAAAGGCAAGATCCTGAATACTGTACATGTTCATTTGACATGTTAATTTGCAAACAGTTTAAAAAAAATTGCTCCAGTGAAATTCATGTGTTTGCTGTGTTAAAGAGGTGTCTCGGTAAGAGGTCCTCGACACAGTGAAATGCATAAGTAATTCAGCACAAGGGATATCCAGAGATTGCTACGCTGTAATGATTCAACTTTTGTAATTAAAGCTGAAAAACATGTTTTATTCATATGTAATAATGCATGACCCTTTTGTCAGCCTGCCCCCTTTCTTTGACATCTCTTATGAATCAGCTTCATTAGAGGAATATCAAAGAGGTGGAATGATAGACACGATAAATATTTTGTTGGATGTTTTAAAATGTTGTTCAGAAGCAATGAAGAAAAAGGTGGATGATGATTACTAAAGCAATAAGCTACTCAAAACTGTGCATTACAGTGATTTTTACCACAGTGAAGGTGTTTTGAGGCACAACACAAAAACTAAAACCTCCCTACCCGTCATAAAATCACTGTAACACTCAAGTGACTTATTGCTTTTATGGCTGCATCTGGAATATGATAAATCTAATTTTAATAATAGTCAGAATTGTCAGTTCTTCCACTAAGTAATATATTTAATTTTTGTACTTGCCAAGTAACGTAGATATTCCAGTAAAGCATGGAATAAAATGGAATGAACAGTCACAGGTGTGTTTATAGTCATTTTACAATGGCTAGGAATGCGGCTCTTCTGAACAGAATTTTGAGTCAGAGTGATCTGTTTTATAATTAACATTTTGAAATGCTTTTGTATAATTTTTTTTGATAGATTTATAATTTTTTATTATATAGCAACCAATCAAATAAGTTACAAGCTTCTCTAAAAACTCTAAATAAATTTAATGCATTAATATTTTGTGTTTTAGTGAAATGATAGCTATAAATGTGTGTTTGCATTTTATCCATCCAAAATGAATGACCTCCCTAAAAGGTATTTTACATAATCTTAAGAACAGGCACATTTATTTGATATAATTCTGTATAATCTGATGTTTTTATTCACTCACTGAAATAAAGCAATATTCTAAAAAGGTTATAGAGAGGCTTTTACTTTAAAAGAGATGTTGTGCCCAGAAAGAGATTAGAACATAACATCATGGTGACATCTAGTGGTGAAAGAGCTGGATTGTTTAATGCGCTGCCTGTCTCAGCTCTGTTACAAGTTCACTAATGGTTAACACCTGTCTCATCTTGAGCTACCAGCTGTTTTCAAGAATCTTGCCATAATTTACTTATACAGCAACTGCTGTTTTATGTATCAAGGTTCCTATAACTTGTAATATGCAAATATAAATGTGTTAGCTATCTCATTGTGATTTCAGAGCCAACCATCATCATTTCTAAAGCCACCCAGCTGGATGTTACAGTCGGGGAGAGTGTTGTTATTCCATGCCAGGTGTCTCGGGACCCCTCTCTCGACGTGAGATTCACCTGGTTTTTCAACGAGCAGTTGATCAATTTTGGAAGCCATGGAGGATATTTTGAAAAAGTTGGTGGGGTATGTAAGATTCCTTGGTCGTGTCTAGATGGTAAACCTAAGTCTGTGAAACTCTCGCAAGATTTGCATTGCTACTACCAAGGTCAGGGTTAGGGGTAGGGTGGGGGATATGGTTGTTTTTGGTCTCCAAATAAACAGTGTATGAATGTTGCATGCAAATCTCGCAAGACTTTTTGCAGAAAAGAGTCTTGCAAGATTTGCATGCAACATTCATACACTGTTTTTTGGATACGATGAAGTTAACTCTGAACAAGAAGGGTTTAAAGCATTATATTCCTTTAAAATATTATAATATTATATTACACTTAAAATATTAAGTGTTTGTGTTTGTCAATTTTGTGAAAGCTACCAAAACTCAGCAACACCTTGCAATAAAGCTGAATTTGTTAACATTAGTTAACATGAACCAACAATGAAGAATACTTTTACAGCATGTATTAATATTTAATTTAAAATTAAGTTAATTTTTCATTTAAAATGTAAAGTTGTATATGTTATCTTTAACTAATGCATTATGAATTAACATGGACTAACAATGAACAATAATTTTACAGTATGTAGTAATTTTAATTTAAAATTAATTAAATTTTTCATTTAAAGTTAAAGGTTGTTTTAACTTTAATAAATGCATTAAGAATGAACATAAACTAATATTGAACAATAATTTTACAGCATGTATTAATTTTTAATTTAAAATTAAAAGTTATTTTTTTATTTAACTGTTTAATTGTTAATAGTTTACATTAACTTTATTTAATGCATTATGAATTAACATGAACTAACAAAGAACAATAATTGTATAGCATGTATTAATCTTGGTTAATGTTAATTTCACCATATAGTTATTCGTTTTTAAAATCAAAAGTTGCCTTTTTAATGTAACATGAACTAACAAGGAACAATTGCATTTTTATAAATTAACATCAACCAAGGTTAATAAATGCTGTACAAAAGTTGTTCATCATGAGTTCATGATACCTAATGCATTTCCTAATGTTAACAAATAGAACCTTATTGTATTATAATAATACTACTAATAATAAAGTTTCATTTTTATACATGTAGCGCCTTACTACAAACTCAGGGTCGCTTTACAAATCCAGAACATATAGAAGAGACAAACATTAGCATGGTACAAAAACAGTATACTGTATAACAAGCAGAGGAGTATTCAACAGAGAAGCATGCAATAACTAAGAAGAAACAGAAGCATTTAGTCACAACAGAAGAGAAGAACAATTAAGAATCAGAGTAACAACATGAAAAGATATGTTTTTTCAGGAGGGTTTTAAATCATGTATGGTGGTGAGGTTGCGCAGGGATTGTGGGAGAGAATTCCACAATGCTGGATCAGTAACGCTAAAAGCCCTACTATCCAGTGATGCCAGCTTGTAAGGTGGGATAATCATTAAACCAGAGTCAGAAGAGCTAAGTGAAGTGGTTGGAAAGTATTTGTGTTTTGTAAACATCAAATATATAGACTGTTTATGTTCTCATCATTTGTTTATAGACATCTGCTGGTGACATAATGATTCGTAACATTCAGCTAAGGCATGCAGGAAGGTACACATGTGCCGTACAGACTAAAGTGGACAGTGCGTCTATTGCAACAGATGTGGTGGTACGAGGTAAAGTGTTTCTGAGCAAAATGCAAAAAATAAAAAATAAAGCACTTGGATAAAACTTAGATGTTAAAGTTTGAAACCCACTAGCACTAAAAATGTTCAACCATTTCCTCATAGGTCCCCCTGCCCCACCGCTGGACATCAGGGTTGATGAGGTCACAGAAACCACATCCTTTGTGTCCTGGAAACCAGGCCCTGATAACCACAGTCCTGTCTTTGCATACAACATTCAGATCAGAAGCCCCTTCTCTCTCGGCTGGCAGGCTGCCAAAACAGGTGTGCAGGAACTGATTTAGGATTAAAATGCGTTGCCTTTCATAATGATCCGTGAGTGTTGTGTAGTCACTCACTACTGAGTATAGATTAGATTGGCACAATTCATTAAATTCCAGTCTTTTAACCTTGCTTTTATTATGATGATTAACATATGTATTTAGAGACATACCCTTTGTTCAGTCTCTAGTCTCAGTTTTCTAGTAGTCTAGTCTCAGAACTTATCACTGGATTTACTCAAGTTTGAAAGGTTGGTGGGATCATATTTTTGAAAGATATTTTCGAGTTTTGTGGTACGTAGTAGCAAGTAAACTAAATATCCACGAGTTAAATCAGTGGAATAATGTGTACAGAAAATCTGATCACAAAATCTACACACATTTTCGGCTAATTTCTTCTGTGCTTTCTGGTCTCATGTCAAGTCATAATAATAGTACAAGATGGTGAAATCATAAGAATTGGCTCATACAAAAACAGGAACCAACGCACAATGTTATTATAACTTCCGATTATGAAATCTGAGTTTAACCTCTAACACAAACTTAAACCTAAGCATGATTTTAATATGAAAGTCACTGTTGTGTACCACGGAAGAAAGAAAACATTGGAGTTTGGAGCAAGACGAGGGAGGCGTATTATAGGTTTTTGACACACATCAGTCATTTGTATCGCATAAATATGTAATGAGTGACAAAATATATGTACTGAACATTTCATTCTTAAAATAATGTGCTGGACAGGAGTCTAGCTAAAATTTGATGCCTGTATTGCATTGATTTGAAATTCTGTTTGTTGATTGGTTGTTCTCTATGGAAACATAAGTCTTATGATTTCATCATCTATTAGAAATTATTACGAGTTGACATGAGTCTTTGTTTGTGGTTCTTGGCAATGATAAGCTACTGTACAAAGTGGACCAGACTTTTGCCAATAGTGAAGACCCAAGACAAATAAGTCTCTTTAGATATTATTTCATTGTTTTAGATTTTCTATAAAATATCCCCTGACTATCTCTCCTTTCAGTTCCTGAGTCTCTGGGAGGAAACCAGCTGACAGCTCGTGTGGTGGAGTTGAGTCCATGGGTTGAATATGAGTTCAGGGTCTTGGCCACTAACTCCATAGGCACCGGGGAACCTAGCAAGCCCTCACAAAAAATCAAAACCAAAGACACATGTATGTACATGTTTATTGTGGTTACCTATGTTTAGAATAGATGTGGAGATCTATGTATTCAGCTACTTGTTTTCCCAACGTTTGCCTGTGTTACTTGAATGAATCTTAAAGGAATAGTTCCCTCAAAAATAAAAATTCTGTCATCATTTACTTACCTAATTTCGTTCCAAACCTGTATGAATTTGTTTCTTCTGTGGAACACAAAAGGAGATGTAAGACAGAATGTTTATGACTGACAGTCTCAGTCACCATTCACTTTCTTTGTATCATATTTCCATAACTCATAGAGGTGACGTGTGTAATTTTGGCACCAGGACTAAATGGAATTGTTTATAAACACCCCCCTCATTAGTCAAACAAACAGATAATCCTGCCCCAAACTCACACCGTTTGTTAAGGGCCTTGTTTCCCGATAACAAGTCCTGATGGAATTTGTGGACTTTTTTCATATTTTCTGCATAGCAAAATATATTAAATGGACCTGAGAGTACTGCACTTTTACTGGTAGCTAAAAGCATCATGAAATTAGCCAAAATGTTTCTTAAACAAACATGCACGGGATGGGGAATGCATTGAACTTTTATGAATGACAGATGTCACAATTCTGTGGGAATCTACAGAGTTTTATGCCAATAACGATGGATCTTTTAAGAGCGTTCTCTATGTGGAAAGTTACATACATTCTTTCCTTCATATGCGTTTCCCAAAACTGAACTTAACATGACAGTGCAACTTTCAAAACTAAGTCGGTTTTAGCGATTGTGGGAGAGAAGGCAACCGTTAGTTTTATCACTCAGAGAGATGCGGTGAACAGCTCGTAATCCATCCACCACGGTTGTTGGTTCACTAATGGATAAACTCAGTGTGCCGGTCTCGCCCGCGATGGCGGAAATGCACAAACAGCCCAACGTGGTTGGACGACAACACAGCAAATCTCTTTCGTGGTAACAGTAAGTTACAGTAATACCTTGAGTATTATTAGCAGCAATGAGCAGACTCAGTGGTCCGTAAACTGTACAAGCAATAACGTTGATACACAAGAATAACACACTATAATAATCTATCCTCTGGCCAGATGTAAACCTCTTGAATCATATGAGGACATGGGTAGAATGTGTGTTCATCCATCGTTTGACTCCGACTCAGTTCCTCGAAGCTCGGGTGATGACGGGAGGCCGTTTCCTCGCTTTGTCGGTGGACGGTATGGTGGTTGATTTTCGGCGGGTTTGCGGTGATATCAGCTAAGTCGGCTCGGTTGAAGAAGGAAGAGAAATCTTCTTTGTTCACTTCTGCAGGCAAATGGGTGAGACGTGGATTGCTTAGTGGTCTCCTTCGGATCCTTTAGCGTGCTCAGTGGAACACAGAGAAATCTCGGCTCTTCCAGTGAGATGGAGATTGTATGGTATATACGTTACTTCCTTTGGCAACGAGGCTACACCTGGAAGCAGCAGGGCTGCAACTAGACACGGCTCATACTGTCGCTGGAAGCAAAGCTTAGAAGGAATTTCCGGAGTTTTATACTCTCGATGACATCATGGTTGAGGGACGTTCTGTCGTGCGTTTCATCCAGTAGGAGTTGAGAGTTCGATCCTTCAGAATTTCACACATAGATGTAAATTGAGCAAGGCTTGATGGGATCTGTAGTCTGTTTTGGACTCCCTTTGTTTGATTTTGATGCCGTTGTTGAGTGTTCCTACAGGCCGCAGTCAGGCTTTATGACTGTATGTAAGCCTGCCTTTGTTTTCTGTTTGAGTACATCTGGCCCAACACTTGCAATTTACCTCGCTGGGAGATGTTTAAAGTTATTCTTTTAAATAATCAATCTAAATAACAACATGATGAAATATATAGTTTTGTAATTATTTTGTTTAGCACGATCCAATATTTGTACACAATTACTGCTTTGTTCATCATACTGTATGTGTGTTTGCAATGATTCTTTTACACATTCATTTGTGGGTTACAGTGCAACTGCAGGGTCAGTGAAGACTAAAACAAATATGAGTTTTACCATGTTGGCAGCAGGCTTATTGCAAGTGCACAAAAGGATGATGGAACATGGAAGCACTTACAAAGCATACATGTACATGCATTCACTGATCAAGCAGATATCTACTCCCAAAATGATACTGTGACATGACAACAACTCTGCGGTGTGGGAATCAGCGCTTTGGGTGTCAGAGAGGAAGATGAGGAGGTTGCAGAAGAGGAGGAAGGTGGAAAGATGAGACAAGATAGACAGTTTTCACTTTAAATACAACATCTCTAATCCCTCTGAATTTAATTTGCAATACAATCATGCTGCCACTTTGTACCAACTACGTGGTCATGCACACAAATCCATGTAATTTATTGATTTATGCTTAATTATTTTATCATACATTCATTTTTTATTATTATTTTATTTCATGTATCTATTTATGCCTTTATTTAAAATTATATACAGTTATTTTAAATTAGCCTATTATACATTAAATAATAAAAATAGGTCTATAGAGGCTAACTGATATAAGTAGACCTATATAATTATATTCTATTTAAATATAAATAAACAAAATCTAAAATTAAAGTATCATGGTCACATTGTATACTACTCAATTGAGTGTAAGAATCTCAACATTAACTGTATTAATTGTAATAAGTGCAATTTTGTGATTTTCCTGCAGTTGACTGCATGTCTGTTTCCTTACGATGCTCATAAACACTACGATTTCTCCACAGCACTCATAGATCTACGATGATTTTCAAGTATTACTTAAGTTACAATGGTTTTGGGAAACAACCCACAATTATAAGATGATTCGCACAATCGTTTTTATGATCTACTTAGGATTACGATGCTTTATAGAAACGAGGTCTAGAGCATTGTTTTGACAGAATATTCTGAAAAGTAAATCCACAGTCTTCTCACAGACATTACATTTGTCAACAGTATTGTTTGGTAAAGCATACAGAATTGTCATAATAAGGCTACATTTCTACTAGATTTCAAAACACTGACAAACTGAAAAGTTTTTCTTTCCACCGCAGCCATATATTAAATTGTTTCCTGCAAAACTAAGTAGCAGCCAGAAAACTGTTTCAGTAGCATCAGGCAAAACAGATGGAGGAAACAGTTCCCCTGTATGCAGTTCTGGTGTGTCTCGTCTTGTAAAAGTGCCTGAAAAAAGTCTATTTTTTGCTTCAGTGCCAAGGACAACCCCAGCCAGAGTCAGTGGAGGAGGTGGCAGTCGCTTGGAGCTTGTCATCACTTGGGAGGTAACACAGCAAGCTCTTGCTTGCACATTTAAGTGTTCAAAGTTAACTGTCAGTTGTAAACTGTCCAACAGCCTGAATCTTAAAGAGGCCCATCATGCTGTCAGGTTGGTTAGCCTGTAATTTTAGCGGCCCTTGTTTAAAAAAGACAGACTATCTCTAGTGAGGCAGAAAAAGTGTTTATGGATTTTAGCAATTACTTTTAAAAATATAAAGTGAAAAATATGCTCAAGATCCGTGAAAAGGTTTTTTTTTAATTTATTTTATAGTATGCTTTTATACTGGGACAAATACTGTACAACACTACTGTGTCTTACTCAATAAGTGAATAATCAGTTATGGTGGAGTCCATAAGTCGAAGACCACACTGAAAATCTGAGATTTCTTTTAAACCAGTTTTAGGCTTTTGAAAAGTTTAAAACAAAGGAAAGTTATGATGTAAAATGAATTAGAAATATTTCATAATCTGCACTATTTTTTTAGGTTACGAATCAAATGTGAACAAATTTTGACATTGACTATTTGAAAGGGATAGTTCACCCAAAATGACAATTCTGACACATGTACTCACCATCATGCCATTCCAAACCCAAATAACTTTCTTTCTTATGCAGAACACAACAAAAGATTTTTTTAATGAATATTGTGGTCCTTTTCAGTTCAATGGCAGTGGATAGTGCCTCACCATAAAGCTTAAAAATGACTCAAAAATATAAAAAAAGTAGTCCATGTGACTCGTACGTCATATTCCAAGTCTTTTGAAAGCATACAGAGAAACAATCCGAAATGTAATTTTTCAGCGAAAATCTTGAGGTTCGTTCTGCATTCATGAGCATTATGAGAAAAGCTTGCTCACAGTGGCATTTGTGTTGACGTGAGAGCTTGAGGTGTTTTTAGCGCTAAACATCTTTTGTGTTCTGCATAAGAAAATCATACAGGTTTAGAACGATATGAGGGTGAGTAAATGATAACAGTATCTAAATTTTTGGTGAACTATTCCTTTAACTCCTTTGCACAAAAGGTCAGCTTTTCTTACTTCCATTGAAGCACACAAAGAACATTCTCAAATCATGCTGGTATAACATGGATAATCAGGTTTTGAACAAATTTTGAAGTCCATACAAGCTAGATTGCATTTTTTCAATTCAACTTTTAAATCAAATTGGTTTGCTGATAATGTCATTTATCTCATAACCCTTTAAATGATGGCACCACGGATGGCCGCCTCAGTGTGTAGCTCTTCAGTTCTTTTGTTGTTTTTGTTTGTTTGTCCAGTGTTTAGTAACATTTTTCCAGTTAGTTTTACCAGGGACGAACTGCTGAACATTCGGCAGCATATACCATCTCCGCTCTCTTCCTAACAAAACGGACGAACTACACAAACAAGGACTTTTCAACCTCTGCTGCCTTGTGCTTCACAGAAACCTGGATGAGTGAAGCCATTCCGGACAGTGCGTTACATCTGCCGGGCTTTCAGCTGTTCAGAGCAGATCACATCGCGGAGTTAACGGGGAAAACGAGAGGCGGTGGAACATGCTTTTACATCAGTGAAAGTTGGTGTACATATGTAACAACGGTAAAGAGGATGTGCTGTCCTAATTTGGAAGCGCTCTTTATTAACTGTAAGCCGTTCTACTCACCACGGGAGTTTTCCTCGTTTATTCTGGTGAGTGTGTATATCGTGCCAAACGCGTGTGTGAACATAGCACTGCAACAGCTGGCTGATCAAATCACAGACACAGAACAACAATACACGGACTCAGTCATTATTATTCATGGGGATTTTAACAAAGCAAATCCACACGTGAACTGCCCAAATACAAACAGCACATTACCTGCCCCACCAGAGACAGAAATATACTGGATCACTGTTATACTACATTAATGGATGCATATCGCTCTGCCCCTAGAGCAGCTTTGGGACTCTCTGATCACTGTCTGGTTCATCTTCTTCCCACCTACAGGCAGAAATTAAAATCAACCAAGCCAGTAGTAAAGACTGTAAAGAGATGGACCAATGAAGCAGAGCTGGAACTATAAGCCTGCTTTGCATGGATTGGAGAGTTTTTGAGGCTGCAGACACCAATCTGGACAAGCTCACAGATACTGTTACATCATATATCAGTTTCTGTGAGGATATGTGCATTCCTACTAGGACTTATTTAAAGTTCAACAATGACAAACCGTGGTTTACAGTAGAGCTCAGGCAGCTTCGTTAGGCCAAAGAGGATGCTTACAGGGGTGGGGATAAAGTCTTGTACAATCAGGCCAGGAACACACTGAACAAGGAAATCAGAGTGGCTAAAAGAAGATACTCTGAGAAGCTGAAAAACAAGTTTTCAGCTATCGACCCTGCATCAGTGTGGAGTGGCATAAAACAACTCCTACCCCCAACCCTGTGGTGGACCAACAACTGGCTGACGACCTGAATGTGTTCTACTGCAGATTTGTAAGGCCCAATCTCACACCCCACACCTCCTCTGACCTTCACTTCACACAAACACCAACACCTCCTGCAACCACCCCCCCTCCTCCCCCTCCTGCTACTCAACCTGCACTTAAGATCTGTGAAGATGATGTGAGCCGTGTCTTTCGGAAACAAAAGACGAGGAAAGCTTCAGGCCCAGATGGCGTCTCACCAGCGTGTCTTCGATCCTGTGCTAACCAGCTGGCCCCTATCTTCACACAGATCTTCAATAGATCATGGAGCAGTGTGAAGTCCCATGCTGCTTCAAACGCTCAATCATTATTCCTGTCCCAAAGAAACCAAAAATCACAGGACTTAATGACTACAGACCTGTCGCCCTGACGTCTGTGGTCATGAAATCATTTGAGAGACTGGTGTTGGCCCACCAGAAGAACATCACTGGACACTTTCTAGATCCCCTTCAATTTGCTAATCGAGCAAACAGGTCTGTGGATGATGCAGTCAACATGGGATTGCATCATATCCTGCAACATCTGGACAGACCAGGGACATATGCAAGATCCTTTATGTGGACTTCAGTTCGGCTTTCAACACCATCATCCCAGCTATACTCCAGAATAAATTACACCAACTCTCTGTTCCCATGTCTATCTGTCAGTGGATTACCAGCTTTCTGATGGACAGGCAGCAGCTTTTGAGACAGGGGTAACTCACTTCTAGCACCTGTACAATCAGCACTTGTGCCCCCCAGGGATGTGTGCTCTCCCAACTACTCTTCTCCCTCTACACCAATGACTGCATCTCCAAGGACCCCTCTGTCAAGCTCCTGAAGTTTGCAGACGACACCAATGTCATCGGCCTCATCCGAGATGACGATGAGTCTGCTTACAGAAGGGAGGTTGAACAGCTGGCAGTCTGGTGCAGTCAAAATAACCTTGAGCTGAACACACTCAAAACGGTGGAGATGATTGTGGATTTAAGGAGGAACACCCCAACACTGACCCCCCTCACCATTCTAAACAGCACTGTGGCAGCAGTGGAGTCATTCAGGTTCCTGGGCACTACCATCTCACAGGACCTGAAGTGGGAGACCCCCCCCTTCAAGAACTATACACTTCCAGAGTGTGAAAAAAGGCTGGAAAAATCAGAACCGTCAGGCATAGAAACAGTTTTTTCCCTCAGGCTATCCATCTCACGAACAGTTAAATTGCCCCATTGAGCAATAACTATGTGCAATACACAGTTTAGTCTTTTTTATATTTATCCAACACATCCAACCTCTTCTGCCATTTCATTCCTCTGAGAAAAAAAAATGTGCAATGTACATAACAGATTGTATTTGCACTGTACATAACAGATAACAGATTTGTATTAGATTTGCACTACGTATGTGTATGTGTGTATGTATGTATATGTGTGTTTGTACGTATGTGTATAATTATTTTTTATTTTTTATTATTATCTATGTCTTGCTGCTGTTTTTGTGTTGTTTTTGTATTGTTGTACACTGGAAGCTCCTGTCACCAAGACAAATTCCATGTATATGTAAGCATACTTGGCAATAAAGCTGATTCTGATTTTGATGTCATTTGTAATGATGACATGTTTTTTGAAATTAGAAAATAATGCAAAATATAAGCATTTTCACAAGTGGACTTTTGGACCCCACTGTACATTTCCTCACTCTCTTTCATTTCTCTGTTGTGTTGATGTTTGTGTGTATATATGGGCTTCTCCAGCCAGTTCCAGAAGAATTGCAATGTGGTCCGGGATTTGGCTATGTGGTGGCTTTTCGCCCTCTTGGTGGTCAGAGCTGGATGCAGGCAGCTGTGACCTCCCCTGATGCATCCCAATATATCTTCAAAAATGAGAGCATCCCTCCATTCTCTCCATTTCATGTGAAAGTGGGAGTTTACAACAACAGAGGAGAAGGTTCTTTCGGACCCATGACCACTATATACTCAGCAGAGGAGGGTAAAACAAACTTATTGACCTCAATTCATAGTATAAATCCATTAACTTAAAGGTGAAGTGTGCGCTTAAAATATTTAAGCCTATTTTTAAGATTTATGCATTTGAATTTTATAGCAAAATTCCATCAAATGAAATTATGTAACGGTTAACAAAATTGAAATTGAATATTTCTTTTTTTTATAAAAATTACTCAGTTCAATTTGATGGTATTTTGTTGAAATGAAATGCGTAAATCTTAAAATTATTTTTGATTGTGTAATTTTCACATCAAAATACTTTCTCCTGTCCCAGTTTAAAGGTGCTGTAAGTGATATTTTTCATGGAAAGGTACGCAAAAAATGTTCCTACTCCCTGAGAGATATTACCGAAATAAGTGTTGTAAGATATCTCACCTGTCTCCGTTAACAACCGTTTCTGCTCAATGTCGGTCTCAATAAAGCCCGTTTGGTACCTTTGGAGTGCGGGGTTTGGAAAGAGGGGGCGTGGCTAATCCAATGGCTCAGTCTCGTGGAAGTAGAAAGGCTAAAATCGCTTACAGCACCTTTAATGTGTAGAGACAACTGAAAGTAAGCAATTCAATGGTTGACTTCTTGAAGAGTGTTAAGTTACACTGTGGCACTTTCTAAACATTGCTCTGTTTAAATGAGTGGTCCAACAGACAGAAAATTGAAGCTTATAATTTTATAAAAGCACTTACCTGTACATTAATTCTTCTGTTAAAACTCATGTATTATCTGAGCTGTAAATTTGTTTAAATCATAATTTTTACAGTCGTTTTTAGGGTTTGTTGACATTACATTGTCATGGCAACAAAGTTGTAAAACTGGATATAACTTTACACAGAAAAGGTTTGTATCACACTAAAATTATTATTACTAATATTATTGTTTATGTCCTGTGGCTCTACTTTTGAAACAGTGAGTATTTTAATCTTTACGGATTGGCCCCATTCACTTCCTTTGTAAAAGCCTCACTGCAACTCAGATTTTTGCCTTTTTTTTTTTTTTTTTAAGAAAAGGAGGGATGAGTCTAAATTATTTTTTGTTGTAATCAACATTATGTCAGAAATGCTGTCAATTGAGCTTAATTGAAACCAGAATATTCCTTTAACTTCTGGCTCAACAGATGGTGTCTCAAATGGAGTTTTAGATGAGACTACCTGTTTGCCAAACTAGATAGGGGAATAAATGGAAGGTTGATAGGAGTATTTGGGAAGCCTGTTTACACACTTTAGCTTTAAGTATAAACAGTTCTATGACATGTAGCTGAATTAGGTTCTAATAATGAGCCTTAAGATGCGTAACCATTACATTAATGATTATTCTAACAACAGAGCCAAGTCGTGCCCCTGGTCGTGTCCATGCCAAGAGCCTGTCAGCTTCAGAAGTGGAGGTCAGCTGGAAGCCTCTACCATGGAGTACCAGCAAAACACGTATAATGGGCTATGAGGTAAAGACATAAATAAAGCATTTTTTTTTTGTCCCCAATTTGGAATGCCCAATTCCCAATGCAGTTGCCTCTGCATCTGAGACTGTCAATCCACGCAACTTATCACGTGGCTTGTTGAACATGTTACCGCGGAGTGCACATGGAGGCCCATGCTATTCTCCGTGGCACCCACGCACAACTCACCACGCGCCCCACTGAGAGCGAGAACCACACATTATAGTGACCATGAGGAGGTTACCCCATGTGACTCTACCCTCCCTAGCAACCAGGCCAAATTCGTTGCTTAGGAGACCTGGCTGGAGTCACTCAGCATGCCCTGGATTCGAACTCGTGACTCCAGGGGTGGTAGTCAGTGTCAATACTCACTGAGCTACCCAGGCCCCCATAAATAAAGCATTTTAATGAATCCACTGGGGTATGTTCTAAATCATAGTGTTGCAATATTAGAATGTTAGTGCACATTTATGCCATTATTAAAATCTCTTGCATGGTGTTCAAAGGTATAGTTCACTCAAAAATGAAAATTATCTCATCATTTACTTACCTTCATGCCATCCCAGATGTGTATGACTTACTTTCTTCTGCTAAACACACGCAAAGATTTTTAGAAGAATATCTCAGCTCTGTAGGTCCTCACAATGCAAAAAGCTCCAAAAAGCACATAAAGGAAATCCTTTTTTTTTTTTTTTTACCGTAAATTCTCCTCCCTGCCTAGTAGGTGGTGATATGCATGAAGAATGCGAATCACCAAAAACAAAAGAAGAATGTGAAAGTGGAGATTTATAGTAAAAAATGACTTTAAAACATTGATCTATTTCTCACCAATATAGGTTATGTCGAATGGCTTACTTTTATACTGCCTTAATGTGCTTTTGGAGCTTCAAAATTCACTTGCGTTGTGAGGACCTACAGGGCTGAGATATTCTTCTAAAAATCTTTGTGTTCTGCATACACATCTGGGATGGCATGAGGGTGAGTAAATGATGAGAGAATTTTCATTTTTAGGTGAACTATCCCTTTAACAGTGCAGTACAACAAGCAACACTACAAAGACAAAACACGAACAAAGGACTCACTAGAATTTTAGATGGATATAATAGAGCTGTAAATGTGTTATTTCTTTAGATGAATGAAGGAATCAATGAACACATTACATTTTATAATGCTGATTATGACATTGACTATTTGAATTTCAGCTGAGTTATTGGAGTGTGAAGGACAGGCCGGACACAGCCAGTGTGATGAGGACTGTTGGAAACAAGACATCAGCTGTCATTTGTGGGCTGGACCCGAGTAGTACATACAACATCAAACTCAAAGCCTATAACAGTGCCGGCGTGGGGCCTGATAGTGCTGTGGTCAATGTCACCACCAGGAGACCCCGTAAGTGTGACATCATATTTCAGATTTACATTACAGACCTGCCCCAGGGCCCAGGCCATTCTGTGTTATTATTTCTTACCTTAAGGAGAAACATGTCTCAGAGTTTGTTCTTATTTTGTCATTAGTTTAAAAGATACAGAGTAAAATTTTTCAACAGAAGTTTTTGCATTTGTTATTGACAATGTAGTCTTACTGTGCAAGAATTCATGTTGTCAGCAGCTTTCAAAAACTGATTTCATACACCAGTGCTTACCTGTTAGGTATTCTCAAATTGGTCTGAATGGGAGTCAGGTGTTTTGAATAGTGTACTTTCTCTATTTCATGACCCGATCCAGCACCAAGCCAGTCTCCAGTTAAAGTTATGTGGAACACCACAGACTCCAAACTCATCCTAAAGTGGGATCATGTCAAGGCTCTGGAGAATGAATCTGAAGTTATGGGCTATAAGGTATAAACATACTAATGTTTCTAATCATGATTAATCTTATTTGCACAATTAGGATCCGACATTCCTATCAATCAATCAACATAAAGCTTACCCCTAAAATCAAAGGGCAGTGATTGGTTGAAAGAAATGTTGTTCCAGGCTCTAATATGGAGCAACATTCCTTTTAACAAATCACTGGCCTCGGAATTTAGGGTGAAGATTAGGGTTGATTGGTTTTCCAGAAACAAAAACGGATGTTGATACATGAACCTTTCCTAATTATGTAAATCAGGTTGTGGCAAAATTACTGCATCTGATTGGTCCTTGTCTGAATGTATATATACTAAGTTCTAAATCAGATGTGTATTTTGAAGGTCATGTACAAGCAAAGCAGACAGAGTCATCCCAGCGTGGTGGAGACGAACAGCACATCTCTTGAGCTGTCTCTGCCTGTGGATGAGGATTACATCATCCAGATTAAACCAGTCAGCGAGGGAGGAGAGGGAAGCAGCAGCAAACAGATTACCATCCCCAGGATAGCAGGTTTAAATTTATGGCCCTTACATCTATTACTCTAAAAACGTACGTTGATATTTTTCCAAATCCATCACGTGTAATCAATTGATTTTTTTGGTGATTACACATACAGTAGTATAACATTGGTATAATGCTGACCAGCATCTGGAAAGAAGAAGAAATGCCTCCTGACTTTTGTTACGCCACAATCCCTGTTCAAGAACAAAGGGTCAAGATCAGACTGTGGAAACTACAGAGGGATCTCCTTGCTCTCCATTGCTGGTAAAACCTTAGCCCGCACCATCCTGAACAGACTGATCTCAAAAATCTCAGAGGGAAACCTTTCTGAATCACAAAGCGGTTTCCGACCTGATTGCAGCACTACTGATATGATATCCATTGTAAAACAAGTACAAGAAAAGTGCCTTGAGCAGAATATGAACCTCTACCTTGTCTTCATCGATTTCACCAAAGCATTCGACACAGTAAATAGAGAACCAATGTGGACCATCCTTAAGAAGTTTGGTTGCCCTGCGAAGTTTACCAGGTTCATTCAGTTGTTCCAAGATTATATGACTGGAGAAGTTCTCTCTTACGGCGAACCATCTGAGAAATTCAGCATATCCAACAGTGTGAAACAAGGATGTGTCCTTGCCTCAGTGCTTTTCAGTTTGTTCTTTACTCAGGTGTTGCTCTGCAAAAACCAAGACTCAGGAGAGACTGATCAGAGAGGCGCTATTTGATGATGACTGTGCTCTCATGGCACACCAAGAGAACCACTTACAGACCATGGTCGATATGTTCTCTGAAGCTTCCAAGCTATTTGGACTGACAGTCAGCATTGGCGAAACTGAAGTCCTCTTCCAGCCCTCACTGAACAATTCCTCCCCACAGCCCTACATCACTGTAGAAGGCGTGTAGTTGAAGATTGTGGACTGTTTCAAGTATCTGGGCAGCGCTATATCCTGTGGTGGATCCCTAGACCAAGAAATCACCATGAGGATTAAAAAATCCAGCCAGACACTTGGGAGGCTGTGAACCAAGGTCCTGAAACACAGGAGTGCCATGCCACCAAAATCAAGATGCATAATGCAGTCATGATCACCTCCTTGTTATATGGATGTGAAACCTGGACACTGTATTACAGACATCTCAAACAACTGGAGCAATTCCTCACCTGCTCCTTAAGGTTGATCATGTCCATTCTCTGGCAATACCTCATCACAAATCAAGAGATCCTAGACAGAGCCAATACAACAAGTATTGAAGCCAAGATTCTTAAAGCTCAGCTTCGATGGAGTGGCCATGTCATCCACATGGATAAGACCAGAATTTCACGGCAGCTTTTCTACGGCGAATTCAGACAAGGCAGCTGCCATCTGGGTCGCCTTGGAAAGAGGTATAAGGACACCCTTAAGGCCAACCTCAAGTGGGCAGACCTCCAGCCCCGCCAGCTTGAGACAGCCTGGTCAAGTGCTGTCATCATGCATTCCATGTCCAACTTGTGGTCAGCGATGTGCCTCTGAGTTCAGACTTCGGAGTCACATGAGAGCCCACAAAAACAGATGAATGTACAACAAACTGTCATTCTCAGTACCCGAGAGACTACTAAGAGTATAACATTGGTATAATGCTATTAATTGGTCATAATTATTTATAGTCTTGTCTTGGATGTATGCTAACACAGACATTTCTGCTTAGCAAGCTTGATTTTGTGCATTGTTGCGTTCCAAAATGTGGCATTAGTGTGAACTGTCCACTTATACTGTTAGTTTTATCTTTCAAATCAACCACTGTCATGGCAGAGCAACAGTTTGAAGAGAATATTGCTGAGCAAGTAAATTAAAGTCAATATATTTATAGCAACTTACCTGAATAATACACATCCATTTTATTGTTGCAGACTTTTGTAGATACTGTAACTCTATCGCCCCCTTGAGTACTGAGTAGGGTTGTTTATCGTGGCATGATACATCACGGTTCAAAAACGTGACGATGCGTATCGTGGAGATGGGACAATTTCTTTTAATTTTTAACAATTATTTTAACGTCTGTTCTATCCAATATGCGCAACGTCCTATGCCTTTGTAACGTGTGCATACAAATGGAAATCACTTTATTGCACACAAGGAGTTCTAAAATGCGATTGCACACTAGCAGCCACAGGTGTTGTACGATAAGTTCGGCTGAAACTGCGAAAACTGAAACTGAAATCAGCAGGGGGAGAAAGAGATGTGCCTTTTCAGCGTGAGGGATCTAATGTCTGTTTGAAGAAGACTGACCTACTCTGACTGCGCAAGAGTAAATTAAAGTTTACAGAGGTTTAATGAGAGTGCCATTAAGATATTCATCTACAATATATAATTTTGAATATTATGTATAATAATGCTGTGGGGGAATATAATCCTAAATCATGTCTGATTTGATTTCATCAGTAAATTATTATTATTTAACTGCATAAGCACTTCCATTAAATATGTATTTTTGAAAAAAAATATTTAGATGTAATGAGAGACAATACTATTTTAGAAAAATAAAATGTTAATTTAAAATATTTCCAATGTTTGTAATCAGTGACCTGTATGTATCTAACATAATAATGTATTTTCAGTAAGCAGAATTAGTAGCTAATAGGCTATTTCCATTTGGTGTCACCATTGCCCTATTCTGGGCTGTTTTTAGTCCAAGTACATCTCTGTTGGACTATTTAGCACTTTTGCACTGCAAAAAATGATTTTAAAAAGACAAGTATTTTTGTCTTGTTTTCCAGTAAAAAATATCTAAACATTCTTAAAACATGATTTATTTACTTGACGAGCAAACTGGCATAAGATTTTAAGTCTTGTTTTGAGAGAAATCTAATCAAATTTAGTGAGATTTATACTTAAAACAAGAAAAAACTGTTTGCCAATGGAGTAAGAAAAATAAAATTCAAAGAGAAAAGTTTATTTTGCTTACCCCATTGGCAGTTTTTTTTTTCCTTGTTTTGAATCTAAAGTTCACTAGATTTTGTCAGATTTATCTTAAAACAAGACTTAATATCTTATTCCATTTTGCTTGACAAGTAAATAAATCACATTTTAAGAATGTTAAGATAATTTTACAGGAAAACAAGACAAAAATACTTGTCTTGAAAATAATTTCTTGCAGTGAAGGAACAGTACTTTTACCTACATTTTTAAGGAAATGTAGAACTGTTTTTAAGGAACTGTTTTGCATATGTCTGTAAAGTAATAATAAAAATAATAAAAATAATAAATAATAAATAATAAAAAAAAACTTTATATCGTAACTTCTAAATTCAGGCTTAATTTAAAGAATCGTGAAACGAACCAAACCGTGAGTTCAGTATCGTGAACCACACCAAATCGTGAGAGTGAACCGTTACACCCCTAGTACTGAGCTTTGTTACTTCCACAGGCATGTACGTCCAGACCATGCGTTGACATTGGGTTGGCTAATACTCAGGTTTAGGGTTTTGAACAAACCCCTAACCCTACAGTACGTATTAAACTTTGGATAGTAACTCATCCTGTCCCATTTGTTCTGTGGTTTTGCCTGGTGGATGACAAAAAAACGGGTGAAAAAATCCCACAGACTTCTACTGAATAAGGACCTGACCCATAGCTAGGCACCAGAACATCATATTGACTTGGGGGTAGGTTCTTTTGATGTGGGCCAGTAAGAAACCCCCTAGCAACCATCAAGAACACCCTAGCAACCACACTGCAATGTGCTTAAACTCTCAGAACACTTTAGCAACTACATAAAGTAGTAATGTCCTGTTAATCACCCACAACACCTTAGCATTGTGGCAGCGAGTTTTATATGGGCAAGTCCCACTCCCATGTTCTTTAGAAAATGTAAAAACCTTTTGTTTTGTGTTTTTATTGTTTGTTTAACTGAATAACTAAATTTTATATATATATTTTTATTTTTTATTTTGCAGTTGCACATGCGATTGGATTTGCCCCAGAGAGGAAATCACTACCAGTTATTTTAACACTGGCACTCTACGGTACGGTCAGGACTTTATTATGACAGAAGAACTAATCTCTACAGTGGAGAGAACCATACAAACATCTACAAGTGGACCCACTTGTCCTTTTTCAGTATGTTTTACAAACTGAGACTGTTCATGTGGAAAGTTTTCCTCTGTTTTTTTAAAAGAGGTAGTTTGTTAACCCAGTTTTGATTACTGACACCAAAGCTGCTGTCGAGACAATGGTGTAAGAGCTATTGAATTGTTTTTGGATATTGTTTTTTTTTTTTTTTTTTTTTCATATAAACAGACATTATCCATGTGGTTTCCAAGTTGGAACTGGTGCATATGACATTAAGGATTCGCATGCAAGGACATCTGTTTGGTTCAAATGAATCCATATCCATGCATTAAATGGTTGGCAGTGGAGAACCACACTAATGCCTTTTCCATAGCAACCTTGGGACTATTTAATGAACTCCTTTGAAGAGAATCTCTACTGCCATACCTCAGACATTTTCATTATAAAGACTTTTATCTAATGTGATCTTGCTCATCAGCACATTTCAATCAGCTGTCCTCAAATCAGACAGAGTTTACAGTCCCGCAGTGTTGACATGCCCCCTGTCTGTCTGAACGACGAAGCTAATGCTGCTGGCCTTACCTATACAGAAAAAGAGCTCACTGGTTGTCTCGAGCTGGCCGTTCCTTCAGTCAAGAACTGAGATCTTTGTTTTGCTAGTGTGTGCCTCTTCGATGAGTAACTGTATGTAAGAAATCCTCAGGACCAGAACAGCCTTAAATTGTCATTATTACTTTTGATTATATGTTAATTTGCAATTCCATTACTTTGACGATGTATAAAGAATAATATTTTAATTGTAAAAGACCAGCTTTTAATATTCAGTTGAGGTGCTTTCTATAGGTAATAGCTGTGTTCATTGAAAAACCTATGACCTAATGCTTACGTTTTATTACATTCAAGCTGTTTAGCATGAACTGGCTCTGTAGTGGTTCGAAATACAGTATTTGAATGGACTGTCTGCTTTTAATAAATGAAGGAACACGAGTAATGTTTTCTTAAGATTCTTGTTGGTCAGTTACCAGAATTACTGTTGCAGAATGCAAACGTAATACATGCAGGGATGTTAATTCATGTGAGAGGAAAATTAGCAATATGATAAGTGTGGGTGAGAAACAGATTAATATTTAAGTAATTTTTTTTACTATAAATCTACATTTTCACCAGCCCAATGTGCATTCACAAGAGGTCTACTGGGCTGTTGTGCATATATAATTTATAATTTTCCTTTTCTTTTATCCATCCCTTTTTTCTCCTTCCTCCCCAGTAGGTGGCGATATGCATGAAAAATTCAAATCGCCAAAAAAAACCCGGAAGAACTCGGTCCTCTCATGAACGCACATAGATGGGATGGTGAGTGTAGATTTATAGTATAAAAGGACATAAATATTGATCTGTTTCTCACCCACACTTTCTTATCTTGCTTCTGAAGACTGGATTTAACCACTGGAGTCTTATGGATTACTTATATGCTGCCTTTGTTCTTTTTGGAGCTTCAAAGTTCTGGCCACCATTCACTTGTATTAAAGGGACCAACAGAGCTGAGATTTGTTTCTAAAAATATTTGTTTGTGTTCAGCAGAAGAAAGAAGGTCATACACATCTAGGATGGCATGAGGAAGGGTCAGTAAATGATGAGAGAATTTTCATTTAGGGGTGAACTATCCCTTTAAAGTGTCCATTTTATTTCATTATGGTTTTAATGATTAAGATGTACAGTAATTTACCATGTAATTCTGGTAAATTAACAACAAAAACAGTGTTTTACTGAAAAGTAAATGTTACAGAAGGTAATAGCTTAAACATATAAATGTGCTGTCTTTTAATATGCATGGTAGGCTATCAGCTTTAAACTAACTTGTTTTGATTATATTAACTTTTAAAGACATATTATATACATCCTACAACATTCTAAATCCAACAGCCGGCTAGAAAACGCACCATTCCTGTCAGAGTACTGCCCAGGATCAATGGCCGCATGGGGCAACGATGACTTCATCTGGTGCAAACAAGAGAAAGTGAAGGTAGGTGTCCAGAAAATAAATGCTACCTATCAGGATGAGCTTCCAACGCTATAACTGCATAGTTTTAGAGTTTGGGGTAGGGTTAGGGCTTAGTATAACCGCACACCATATCACACAACATGATAGTTATGCTGGTAGCACATCCTGATAGGTATTATCTGCCAGACAAGATGTGCTACCTAGGTTTTTAACACTTTTCATGCTGTTGTAGTACATACCGAAAGGTTCTCCCATGCCTCCCGACTTGTGCTACCCATGTTTAAGCTTTACACATCACTGTTTTTACTGCTGGTCCTGAGCAAGTAGCACAGATTAGTGATGGGAAGATCGGATCATTTTACTGACTTGAATCTTTGAGTCTCGTTCAGCAAAATGAACGAATCTTTATTCAAGTCATTTCATGCATTTCGTTCATTTGAGCAGAATTAAATTAAAATGTTACATTTTCAATAGCCAAATCCCCCCCAATACGTCTACTTACGCAAACTTTGATTATAGTCCCAATAAGGAAAAACTGATAATGCAGCCAAGGACAAATTATGAGAAACAGAAATGATTAGTTCACTTCTGGATGTGCATAGCGTATACAGATGTCACGTGACAAAAGAACGAACGACTCGGACCAGAAGACTCGAGAGATGAACTAATCATTTCTGTTTCCTGTGTGATCAATGCATAGCATATACGGCTGTCACGTGACAAAAGAACGAACGACTCGGACCAAAAGAGTTGAAAGGTGAACTAATCATTTCTGTTTCCTGTACAGCGCCTATGCGGTTTTCACATAACAAAGGAACGGAGGGTGCGCAGTGCACATGCGCGGCCAACACAAAATGAACGAATCACTCTCTGAGACTACTCGTTCTTCTGAGTCACATAAAAGATTTGTTCAAAATGAACGAGCCATCACTAGCACAGATTGTCAGAACAGGTGTTGCCGGACGGGCGGTTGACTTGCATGGGAGTGAGGAAAAGTCGATTCGCCTAAAGAAGGTTGATGTATTTGGAACATCTTCACCTGATCATAATACTTACTTGATGGCTGAATCTTTTCTCCCACTGCATCTGAACTAGAGATACAGTATAGAAATGTGCGTTTTCTGGTGTTTTTAGTGTTTGATAATTTCCCTTATTTAGATGTCAGTAAAACAGGGCTGATAAAACAGTTTAAATAGACTTTTAACTAGGACTAAGAAATTAATTACTGTCATGTAAATTACATTTAAAAATTACCTTAGTTTTATTCTAAATGTTTAAATATATGAACAGAGTCTCATTTCAAACAAGAATGCACACTGTGTACAGTATTATCTTTATTTCACAAGTGGGTTTCTTACAATAATTACAGTACCATTACAGTTCATCTAAGCTAGTACAGTATGGCTTATTTACATTTAACCTTTGCTTGCTAATTTGCAACAATGCAGTATTACAGCATTGAAGTAGAAATATGTATAAGGAAAATGACTAACTGAAATAATAATAATCAAATAATAAAGGCATGATTTTTAATCTTCAATAGATAGTCAGCAAGCGTGATTAATATAGTTATCCATTCATGTGAAAATTAGGAGAATTTTTCACAGAACAAGTTGTGTTTTACACTTCAAAACAATCAAAAATATTTCTGTCCAAGCACTTAAGCAACAACATGATACCAGACAGTTTAAACATTTTAATAAAAAATTAAGTACATAAGATAAATGTCAGAAAA
Organism: Myxocyprinus asiaticus; assembly: GCF_019703515.2. Taxonomy (NCBI): domain Eukaryota; kingdom Metazoa; phylum Chordata; class Actinopteri; order Cypriniformes; family Catostomidae; genus Myxocyprinus; species Myxocyprinus asiaticus. The sequence goes on from NC_059372.1 coordinate 33,356,618, forward strand.
TGACTGAAATATAGCAGAACGCTGCAATCTGACAATTTAAGGATTTGTCAGCTGTCTCTGTTGTCATCAGTAATTAATCTAATTTTATCTGGAAAAGATAAAAAAAAATGTAGGAACAGTTCTCTGGTGATAATTGAGATTCCTTCTTCACTCGTATACCTATTGGTACCTAACCTCTATTTAATATTTTCATGGAAATATGGAACTTGTGGCATATGACAGCTGGCTGGATTGACATCCCATGTAGTTTACTGAATACAAACATCCTGCAGAAACATTTCTTCAGAGAATTTCTCATTGCCATCCTTAGACATAACGTGTGGTCTGTTGGCGCAGAATTCTACGTTGATCAACTTGATAAAATTGTCTCATTTGATTTGTTACATGATAAACTCATGCTAAATCAGTTAATAGTCAAGTTACTTAACTTATCCTGCCACTGCATCAACCAGCCATTGGACTTGTTTTGCTACAAAAAATGTGTGACGTCATCGTGTTTTAAGATGATCTGTTTTGATTAGTCCGGCATCAGTTGTTCCAGCTCTTGTGATTGGTCACGACTTCGTTGACCCCGCCCAGCACCGGCAGCCTGCTCTCTCGTCTTGCATCTGGGTTTACATGAGCACAAGTGAGTTTTGCTACAGGTTTATCCAAAAGTCAAGGCGGGAATATTTGAAGTTGCAGTGTCAGATTTGAGAGGTTGTAACTGCCGATTTGTGGCTGTATTGCGAAAGAGAATTAAAGTACAAAAGTAAATATGTAATACAAGTTTGTGTCTGTTGTTGTATTTATGTGAATGTCATTTTACACATTTGTGACTATTTGTCTACAATTTTGAATTCAGAACACAGGTTTTTGATTATTGTCTGAGAGTGCAGATTGCAACATTCAACTTCAGATTTTTATTTTACAAGTGTTCACATCCTTGCTGTGAGTGTAAATTTCAACTTATGAATACAAATATTTATTGTATAAGTTCTCAAATTCAAATCTACAAGCTCTCGAGTTTTGCTACTGATTTACCTTCATGGATTGGGTGTTCTTGAGACTAATGGGTTACAGAGTATGAGAATACGTTCCACCCCCACTTCTGTGTTTTAAGTGTCAAAGAATAGGACATGTTGCAGACATTTGCAAAGGGAAGTTAAGATGTGTCAAGTGTGGGGGAGAACATGAATATGACCAATGCAACGCTGTCAAAAAGTACTGTTGCAATTGTGGAGGAGAGCATAGTGCTGCATATGGAGGATGTGAGGTACAAAAGAAAGCACAAGAGATTCAAATGTATAAAAATTGCAAACAAAACCTCTTATGCAGATGCAGTCAAAGCATGCAAAAACATATCAAAAGACAAACCCAAATCCCAGATCAATGAAAGATCCTTTCGGGAACATCCTCCTTCTACTGGGAATGCTAGTAAGGACAACTCACAGAGATGTTCACATAAATGCAGAGAAATATCTGAAAATACATTGGTAGTAAATAAAGTAAAATTTCTCAAATTTATGGTCAAGGTGGTGAACTTTACAGCTATTCAAAAGAGCCGATCAGACAGATTGAAAACTGGTGGATACAGCAGCAGAATTCTTGAATATTAATAGCGTGACTGAAAAAATTATTCATGAATTGTTTACCCAACCGACGCATGAGGATCTGTCTCAGATTACTGATTAAAGCAATGGTTTTATCCATTTTACAATGGAATATTAGGAGTATTTACGCAAATGGACAGGAATTAAAGAAATATGTGGCAGATCTTAATAAAAAAAATGGGGGGTTGGGGGTGGTATCACATTTATTAAAGATATCATAACTTACAGAGAGATAGACATCTCTGATGATATAGAATGTACAATAGTTGAAATATATAGGGATTCCAATAATAACAGTGTATAATATTTATAATCCATGTTTCACTCTAACTAATATAGTAGGTAACATTTAAAAGACCTAGAGGTCTAGAAATATGGTGTGGAGACTTCAGTGCACACAATCCATTATGGGGAAGTTCAAACACAGATGCAAATGGAAAATGTATAGAAGATATAATAGAAGATCAGTCATTAGTGTGCCTAAATAATGGGAACAGAACTACAGTAAAAATAAATACAGGGAAACTATCATGTTTAGATCTTACAATGGTGTCTGCCTCTCTAAAAAGTGGAAGTGAATGGTGTATTCTTCAAGACACAATTGGAAGTTATCACTTCCCGGTTAGTACACCCTATAGTCATAATATGTCTATGGAGGAAAAAGTGGTGTTAAGTGAATTGTTTAATTTCCATTGTCAATCAGACATTATGATAATACAAATAGATAAATGAATGATCATGCAGACAATATAACAGCTTGGATAATAAGTGCAGCAGAGAGTAGTATACCTAAAAGCATGAGCAAAACAAACAAAGATTGTTCCATGGTGGACAGATGAATGTACTAATGCAGTAAAAGTACGAAACAAATCATTCAAAAGAACTAAGAAGAAATTTGAATTCAAAGAATGCAATAGAATATCAACAAATGAAAGCAATAGTTCAATGTACCATAAAAAAAAAAAATAAAAGCTTAAAAAAACATTTGAGAGCTTTATGTTCATCTGGAAGGGAAACAATTATAGGAGATGTATGGGGTATGCTGAAGAAAATGAACGTTAGAGGAAGATTTACACAAATTGCAGTACTTATAGATAGACAAAGATGTCATGTGTCAGATACATACAGGTGCATCTCAATAAATTAGAATGTCGTGGAAAAGTTCATTTATTTCAGTAATTCAACTCAAATTGTGAAACTCGTGTATTAAATAAATTCAATGCACACAGACTGAAGTAGTTTAAGTCTTTGGTTCTTTTAATTGTGATGATTTTGGCTCACATTTAACAAAAACCCACCAATTCACTATCTCAAAAAATTAGAATACATCACAAGACCAATAAAAAAAAAACATTTTTAGTGAATTGTTGGCCTTCTGGAAAGTATGTTCATTTACTGTATATGTACTCAATACTTGGTAGGGGCTCCTTTTGCTTTAATTACTGCCTCAATTCGGCGTGGCATGGAGGTGATCAGTTTGTGGCACTGCTGAGGTGGTATGGAAGCCCAGGTTTCTTTGACAGTGGCCTTCAGCTCATCTGCATTTTTTGGTCTCTTGTTTCTCATTTTCCTCTTGACAATACCCCATAGATTCTCTATGGGGTTCAGGTCTGGTGAGTTTGCTGGCCAGTCAAGCACACCAACACCATGGTCATTTAACCAACTTTTGGTGCTTTTGGCAGTGTGGCAGGTGCCAAATCCTGCTGGAAAATGAAATCAGCATCTTTAAAAAGCTGGTCAGCAGAAGGAAGCATGAAGTGGTCCAAAATTTCTTGGTAAACGGGTGCAGTGACTTTGGTTTTCAAAAAACACAATGGACCAACACCAGCAGATGACATTGCACCCCAAATCATAACAGACTGTGGAAACTTAACACTGGACTTCAAGCAACTTGGGCTATGAGCTTCTCCACCCTTCCTCCAGACTCTAGGACCTTGGATTCCAAATGAAATACAAAACTTGCTCTCATCTGAAAAGAGGACTTTGGAACACTGGGCAACAGTCCAGTTCTTCTTCTCCTTAGCCCAGGTAAGACGCCTCTGACATTGTCTGTGGTTCAGGAGTGGCTTAACAAGAGGAATACGACAACTGTAGCCAAATTCCTTGACATGTCTGTGTGTGGTGGCTCTTGATGCCTTGACCCCAGCCTCAGTCCATTCCTTGTGAAGTTCACCCAAATTCTTGAATCGATTTTGCTTGACGATCCTCATAAGGCTGCGGTTCTCTTGGTTGGTTGTGCATCTTTTTCTTCCACACTTTTTCCTTCCACTCAACTTTCTGTTAACATGCTTGGATACAGCACTCTGTGAACAGCCAGCTTCTTTGGCAATGAATGTTTGTGGCTTACCCTCCTTGTGAAGGGTGTCAATGATTGTCTTCTGGACAACTGTCAGATCAGCAGTCTTCCCCATGATTGTGTAGCCTAGTGAACCAAACTGAGAGACCATTTTGAAGGCTCAGGAAACCTTTGCAGGTGTTTTGAGTTGATTAGCTGATTGGCATGTCACCATATTCTAATTTTTTGAGATAGTGAATTGGTGGGCTTTTGTTAAATGTGAGCCAAAATCATCACAATTAAAAGAACCAAAGACTTAAACTACTTCAGTCTGTGTGCATTGAATTTATTTAATACACGAGTTTCACAATTTGAGTTGAATTACTGAAATAAATGAACTTTTCCACGACATTCTAATTTATTGAGATGCACCTGTACACTATGTGGCCAAAAGTTTGTGGACACCATATGTGCTTGATGAACTTTCAATTTCAAAACCATAGGCATCAATTTCCTCCTTTGGTGCAATAACAACTTCCACTCTTCTGGGAAGGCTTTCCACTATACTGTATGTAGTAACATAGCTGAAGGGATTTGCTCCCATTCAGACACAAGTGCATCACTGAGGTCCGGCACTGATGTTGGGCGATGGGGCCTGGCTTTCAGTTGGCGTTCCAATTCACCCCAAAGGTGTTCAGTGGGGTTCAGGTCTGGGCTTTGTGCAGGCCAGTCAATTTCTTCCACATCAGACACAGTAAACCATTTCTTTATGGACTTTGCTTTGTGCACAGTGGCATTTTCATGCTGGAATAGAAAAGGGCTCTCCCCAAACTGTTGCCATAAATTTGGAAGCACCGAATGCCCTAGAATGCCATTGTTTGGAGTAGAATTATGATTTATCTTCACTGGTATTAACGGAGTAACCAAACACTTTAATTAGAAGGGGTGTCCACATATTTTTGGCCATATAGTGTATATATATATATATATATATAAGGCAGATGTCCTGGGTGGAGCCTTTTTCCAAAGTACATACCATGTATAATGATGAGTATATATCAGAACGGACAGCTCTCATTAGCCAGTATACAGATATTATCACAGTTTGTAGAAGATGAGGCAAGAGACATAGGTCAATATGCAATGTATTTAATGTAAACTCACAATGTAAAAACAAAGAAAACAAAAGGAGTGAGGAACAAACCATAACAGCCTTTACACGGATAAGAACTGACCAGGAGAGAGAGAGAGAGAGAGACACACACACACACACACAGAGTAAATGCCTGAAGAAGAAACAGCTGGGAACAATCAGGGATTACAAAACAATGACGTGACATAACCCCCCCCACCCCACCCCCAGGAACTATAGGAGGTTATAGGAGGAGACACAGTAGACAATGATGCAGGGCCGAAAACCACCATAGATCAGGGGACCAGGGCGAAGCCGGTGGACAGGGAAGTGGCTCCAGGAAGTGAGCGGGGTCCGGCAGCCTGGGAGGCAGCTCCGATTGTGGAGCAGGGCCCGACAAGGCATTTTTGGGCTGTGGAGCAGGGCCCGATGAGGCAGAGTGGGATTTTAGAATCTCAGAGGGCAGAGCCGCAGGAGGCTCAAGAGGCAGAGCAGTTTAAGGCTGAGGAGTCAGAGCAACAGATGGTGGAGCCACAGGAGTCTCAAAAGATGGAGTCTCAGGAGGCGGAGCCGCAGGGGGCGGAGCAGTATGCAGCTCAAACAGACGCTCCGCTCAAGTTAAAATTACCTTTATTTACTTTAAACAATTCATCAAACATGCCTGTATAAGTGATAAAACATATGTGCAGTGGCATGAAAACTCACATATGAGCAAATTTGCCCTTTTCAGTTTAAACTGGACCGGAGTGACACAACCAATCCAGAAAAACACAATCTTTTCAACTTTAAAGTTTGTTCGAGTCGTTTATGGCAATAATGAAAACATGGACTGGTACCAGGAAAAATATTGCAGGTAAAAGTGAATTAATTGTTCTTCTGTTGTCTCCACGGAATGATTATACTGTAGATTTGATACATTAATATGTTTCTGATTTAATGCTATCAGACTTTGGTCTGTAAATTAAAATGAGCAATTTCTCATCCTAATTTTGTGTTCAGTTTTAAAGGGTGTATTAAGTTATCCAGAAATGTTTTTCCCTTTTTCATTATTATTGCTTGATTAACATTCCCTATAATTGTATATGTACGAATCATATGTAATCTAAAGGACTGTGGTTAATTATATAATAATTATTATATTAGTAATTAATGTGCCCCCTTTGTTTTTCCTCGACATTTTTAAAGCAGCATAAAGTGAATCTGGACTTTATATGCATCAAACGATCATGTCTGGTGCATGCGCTCTTTATGTGTACAGCAAGGTTTGACCATGGATTTTACAAATAAAAATGATTCATCCTATTCATTTTTTCTAATGTACAATCATTTATAGTTTTTTCTCTGCGCATGAATGCAGCAAGAGATGTCGGAAGATGTGTTCCGCAACCACTAATCTAGAGTCCGTTTTTTACATTTCACTTATCGTTAAGGTGTGGATTTGGCTTTGGGAAACTGACCAGCAGTTATGTGCACTTTATCCCAAAGCAGAAATCGAAAGCAACAGGTGGTCGATTAAGTGAAATAATTCCGCTATGAAATTCTCTATGTGAGAGCGGACATCTTTTACAGTCAAATGCTCAATTGTACCATGAAAGCATGAAAGCCGAATGCTCCGCCTGCAAATTAGAACACACTGATCTGCAAGATCATACATGTTTATTAGTTTTGATGCATTTTCTTTTTTTTTTTTTTTTTTTTTTTTTTGCATGTTCGCCGGGATTCAAGGAAATCTGCTTTGCCAGTATACAGATTTATTAAGCTTACATATTCAGTTGAGGGTGCTCTAACATTTGCAACCCCGCAGAACCCCTGCATCTAGCTGGCAGCTGCACTGACATGATGGCAAAACAACAAGATACCTTACTATCTGCTTATCTATTAATTTATTATCGGATGGTAGTGTAGCCTTCTAGCTCACCTTTTGCTGCACTGTTCACATAGCACATCCTCATGCTTTCTGGCAAAGTGACACCTACGATTCCAAAAGGAATCTTTGCAAACTCTCACGGTCTCTCCACACTCCCTTTCGATTTCCTCGTTCTTAACTTTGATTTATACTTTGCATTTATTTAGGCTATAAGGTTTGCAACTTCACTAAAACAATGCTTGAACTCCCTCAGGCCTATTGCTTATTTCGCAGGTTCCCAAACCAGCATATCACGAAGCGCATTCTGAGTTGAGCGAGCGGAGAGGAATCTTCAAAAAGGCGCTCTCTGCTCAGGTGAAATTATCACCGCTCCACTCACATGCTCGGCTGCTGAGGAATATTGGTAAAAATAAATTTGAATGACTAATACTTCAATTCGTCTGCCTTTGGAAGTCCAAGCAAAGTGGTTTTGCTTTTGCAGTGAAGAAAACAGCATCTAATAGACATGGCAACAACACTAACCCAACTCATCCTGGCCTAGATTTGTTTGAGGGTGAGCCAAAGTAGCATGTAGGCGGGCATTATGCAAATGTGTTACATAATGACCTAGATACTATATTGAAGAAATTGCTGGACTACAATCCAGCCGTTTCTTGTAGTTCTTGAGCAGTGTTGTCTGTGGGAGAGAATAACTCCCTTTTGCGTGGACTTTGTGCTTTGTAACTTTGCAGACCTTTTACATGCACAAACAGCTATATTACACACTAAAACAAGGGTAAAATCCAAAAAAGCATAATAGTGCCTCTTTAAGGCTTTATAATTTAAGGTATTAGACTTATAACAGCTTCACTTGAAACACTAAGGTAGGCTATACAAATATAGTGTTCATGGTGATAATTATGTATGATTATAGGTGTCAACAATCGTTATATGCGCCCTTGTGCCTAAAACCACCAGTCTATAGTACTTCATAAGAAATGAGACATTTTAAGAATGCTTTTGCCAAATTGCAGGACTATGTTCTTTGGTAGATCACAAGAGGGCAGTGCAGCAGAGATAATACTGTGACAATGTCTTGAGCACAAAGGATTTTGTACCCAAACCATTGTAAGATAGTAGACATACAAGACATCTGTAAATGTGATGCACTAAATAGGAGACCTGCCCACATGGATGGATCTTATTTATTTCGAACACTGTACAGCAAACACAGAAAAACCAAGCAGTAGAAATGACAGAGGATAGCTGTGTAAACAGAAGTGGCTGACAAGTATAATCTCAGGAAAATCAATGCAGATGACAAAGTTCTCTAAGATTATTACTATTATACTATACTATTTTATTAAAAGTTTTTTCAGAGTTCAAGTCTGCAATGCAACATGTACAGCATAAGCAAGGACATTGTCTTGAAATGAGACGAAACTCTGACATAAGCTTTGCAAAGGGACTGGCGAAAGAATGCTGTGGTTGATTTAAAATCCAACTATCAACCTTTGCATGGCAATTCTTTTCTTTAGATTGAAGAACAGCATCCAAGTCTTCAAAAATCAGCGACTGTTCGTGTATTGAAGTATGGTAAGTCTCCCTTTTGATATCTGCAAAGTTATGTAACGTGTCACAATATTGGCATAGTGCACACTCCTGAACATATCTATTGGATAAACAACAAGCCTTCACCATGTTAGCAAAGTTATTAAGAGCTTACCTGGCATTCTTTCATCCTAATAAAATGTCTGCTAAGTCTTAGTTTTTCATTTGGCAATACACACAAATCAAAGCTCATTCATTCAAACATCACTTAAACACATACACGTCCTGTCTCATTCAGGATGTCTACTGCTTTCACAGAGGAAGGTTTGGAAAGAGAATCACAGCTCACGGGTAGCTTCACTGAAAACCAAGCCACAGACTCATGACATTTATCACAGAATTGAAATGTATCTTCATATCTAAGAAATCAAACCCTTTTACACAGTCAATCATTACTTTAAAATCAGTACTTCATTGGCACAGCATTGTGTGGGAGGGAACAGATTATAAAAATTAAAAGAAAATCACATTAAGTCTCATTAAGTTAAGAAGTTCTAGGGAATTTGTAAAGTATCAACTTTGTTTAAAAGTAATTGCAAATATGTATTTTTTTCTGCAATCCTCAGTTGTGTAATTAGGTGGATTCACGTGCATATAAACACATTGGTTAATTATGCATCAGTGATCAGCATGTATACAACTCAAATTTGGTTTGGCGTCTGGGCTTTAAATATTTTAAAATATCAATTAAAAGAAGGTGTAGAAAGAGCATTCAACAAGCAAACTTGTTAATATATTGTATCGTGCATTTCAAAATTGTCAAATATAGGAATGTTTTGTATCTAAAATCTAAGTTAGATTACCGGTGATACCACTGGAAAGTTTGCATTGAAAATTGCAGTGTATGATTAACTAGTAGCATATGTATGCACCCTGAAATCACCAAAAAAACAACATTATTTTGCACCTATGAAACTGATACAGCGTTAATTTATTTAGGGGAACTTCCAAAGTAAATTGTACAAGTTCAATATGCCCATATTATGTTCAATATGGAAGTAAATACTTTAGAGGACTGTCAAAATGTTTGGCCATTTTACTTGTTTTTACTCTTTGCTTTGTAAGAACCACTGACCCACTGTGCTTAGTTTGGTTTTGTTGTTGTCTATGAAAATGTTTTAACCCTGCTTTGCCACATGCTGATGAGGTTCAGAATCTAACAGCAACATAACATTTGATGATCAAAGAAGCATGAACATACCATATGTACAATACACTAGCTAGGCTTTTCTCTACAGATCAGTGTTTGCAAAAAGATCTTCTGAGTAACATCTCATGAGCCCTAGAAAAACTACTTGATAGACATTGTCACTCCACTTAGCTAAAACTTCAGCAATGTTAATCAAAGAGCCCCGTGCCTCATGCTTGATTTCAGCATTGGGCTGTTGAGAGTACGCTTGGTTAGTTTTCACATTCGTGAAGAAAAAGCAAGAGACTATGATGGCGACTACAACAGTTTTTCTGATCGATGCGATGCAAAGGCTGTCCTATCCCAAGCAGTCCTCAGCCGAGGGGACAGTGTGCCTCCTGAACCAGCATGTCCATTTTACCACAGCAAATGCAGACACAAAATAGAAATTATATATGAAGGAATACGTTCTGACATCTGGGAGGCAGCTTGTTTTGTGTTTATGATTAATGTGCAAGTGTATATAAGTGTGTATGTGTATAATTGGAAGAGTTGGTGTCCTGGGTCTTGTAGCTTGGTGTAAGAGGTCTGTAGATGTTGGTGACCCACTGGCAGTCATTAAGGGAACAGTGGCTTCCTATTGAAGATCAGGACTAATGGAGAGAAAAATAGAAATAAATAGATAATGTCACACAACCATTTATTAAAGTAGATTGAGGAGATTCACTACATTGGCAATGGATGATTGCTGTTGTAAGATGGAAAACAATAAGGCTTGCGTTAGATTCCCTTTGTTTAAAGAGCTGGGTATCGATACAGATTTCCCGATTTGGTTTAATTTTGATTCATAAGCTCTCGATTCGATTCGATTCGATTCTGATTAATTTGGGTGATATAAACGACTAACTAGACAGCGGCAGGTTTATTAGGTTGCATTTACACTTCAAGTCCGATATTTTGGTACAAATCCACCTTTTTGTCATGCTATTTACATTCACTTAAGAGATAAATGACTGTGTTAACATCCATACCTAACCAATATGGTTATTTCCACAGAATTTTCAAGTGTATTTTACCATTTAGGGACGAATTGATTTTTAACAATAACTTATAAACCTTTAAAGACAGACCTACCATGAGCTCCGAGGTTGTTAATCGATGGTATATGCCTCTACTAAAGCCACCAGTCTGTGTTATTTCAACTTTATTGTTTAAAAATTGTTTAATAGAACTACACTATCCATGATGCAGCAATCAGAGATTCGTGGCCAACAAAGCCCGCCACACAAGCTCTGAAGTGGTCGCCCACCTCTATGGCACACTGTGAATGACGCAATCTACTCGGCAAACCTATGCTCTCAAACACCTTTAATATTTGCCTAAACTTTTATATTTTTTCTATACTTACAATCATCAATTTAGAATCAATAGTTTTATATTTTTCCATTTTTAATTTGATTAGACGTCTCTTGTAACTTTGTCTTTGTAACAGGTAAGGAAGGGCAAGGAGGAGGCGGGAACCGGCAGGACAGTCAACATAACTTTAATGACATAAAAGAACTGAACATAACATAAAATACAAAGACGACGCACACACACAGCAGCCGCGTGTGTCTCTCTCTCTCTCTGGCGCCCCCGGCTCGTCTTTATCCCCCTCCCAGCTGATTAGGTGACTCAGCGCAGGCCGTGCACCCTCACGGCCTGGCCACGCCCTCCTCCTCGTCACAGTTTTTTGGTCTGATTTTCAAAGCTTGTAGAGGTGTAATTCACCTTGGAGCTGGTTGTTCTGGTTCATGGCTTAGAACTCTTTTATGAGGGATTTTATGTAATCCCTACGGCAGACATAAATAAGAAAAATACTTCCGGAAACCAAGAAAGCTTAAAAAGTGAGCGGGCATTGCTGCGCTCTATTACTGGAATGCCGCGAACGCTCACAGCGCTCTCTCACTGCGCTCGCTCATCCTTTTTTCCTCCTAATGAGGTCAGCAAGTGGTTGTGGTCACCATAATGAGCACCCCTGGCATAGATTAAAAGATTGATCTTGTGATTTTAAGAATTGATATTGCGATTAAACCGATTTCTCTTTTTACCCAGTCCTATTTTGTTAATAGCTGCACAGTAAACTTCATTGTATGCGGTCACATGAAAGAGTGTTCTTGTCAGTGCCATCCACCTGAGGAGAGTTAATACACAGAGCTGACTGAACTGGATTTGACATGTCATTACACACCTGTCAAACTGCTATACACCAGCAAGCTCAATATGACAGATAAACACTGAAGTGAAACCATAATATGCATTTTCTAAATGGATGGATTAATTGTGCATGCTGGGACTAGCGGTGACAAATACCTTCAATTCCTCATGTGAGTCTTGAGTGGAAGATTCTGTTTCCCTGACAACTACAGCCTTGGTTACCAACATGTCAGGGTGCTGTTGCTTGGCTTCTTTTATTGCCATGGCAAGCGCCTGTGAAAAAGTCATTTATTTTTTAGGTTAAACGGGCAAACAGGGAACAAGCGGCTCATGTATTAGTAATATGTTTTCTGACATGCTGATTAATTTGCGCATATATAACAAAATATACACTGTTATTGTTTAAGACAGTTCTGTCTAGGGCTGTGCCGATACAATCACATAACGATATATTGCAATACTATTTCCAACAATATTGCATCAATGCTTTATATTCTTGTATTGATATATTTCCATCTTTATGTATGTCTGCAATAATATAATTTCCTGCAGTTCAATTAACAAAGGAGATCCTCGAAATAATCAGAAAATCTGAAAACAGCATTTCTGTATTCTCGCAGATATTTTATTAATCATTAAATTATATTTCAGAATTAGCTTTGAGCAGTAACAATCACAAAAATAACTGGATAGTTCTGACCCTGAGCAGTGTTGGGACATAAGGGAATATATGTAATGGGATTACATATTTAAAATACAAAGGGGAGAATTCATTAAGAGAGAATTGTGCCCGGTAAAAGCGCTGGTTATTTGCACACGCTGTCTGCTCTTGTTTAGTGCCTGTTTCACTAAAGGAATTATGCAGATCAGGCAACAGCACAAACTTGCCCACAAAATCTGTGCTCAACGCAATTTGGTGATGTTTGCGCCATTTCTGATGATGAAGCAGACCATCGTTATCTGACACACTCTGCTGGGACTGTACAGCATCACTTGCACTACTGTAATCCAGACACCTGAATCGTCTCTTTATCATGCCGAACATCAAGCAAACATCTCCTTTAAATAAAATTCATTTTACTGCCTGCTGTCAAATGGCAGTAATAGCGCGATGTAAATTGCACTCGGCAGTTTGGGGAATGAAGCGTAATCTATAATGAGCCTAATTTACATAGAAAGGAGGCGTGTATGCGCGGAAAGGAATAACAGTGACTTAATTTAAATATTTAAGTTGCAGCGCAGTTTCAGCGCTGATTGCGCCTACTTTAACTAGATTGCAGGTGGTAAGTAAATAAGATGCAGCTTTTTGCGCTGAAATACCATGCAAAAAAGTGGTGCAACTATTTAGTGAATTCACCCCAAAGTATTAGTATACAGTTACAATTTACATTTTTGGTAATCAGAATATAATTACATTCAAAAAGTATTTTGATCACTGAAGAGATTACTTAGCTGTGACGAGGAGGAGGCGTGGCTGAGTTGCCCAATCAGCGGGAGAGAGATAAAGTAGGAGCCGGGGACGTCAGAGAGAGAGAAAGAGACGCACGCGGCTGCTCTGTGTGTGTGTTGTTATGTTTCAGTTCAGTGTTTTATGTTGTAATTAAAGTCTTGTTGATTGTTAATCCGGTTCCTGCTTCCTCGTTTCCCTACCGAACAAGAGGCTTGTCTGCCATATTAGCATTTTATTGTCATTTGTTTCATTTAATACTTAGTCTATTCAGTTGGAAGCCATTTATCCATATAAATGATGTGAACCGAGGAGCGTTTGAACAGCGGTGAAACACTTTTTTTTATTAATTATTTTTTTCTCCCCAATTTGGAATGACCATTTCCCAATGCGCAATTCCCAAAGTCCTCGTGGTGGTGTAGTGACTCGCCTCAATCCAGGTTGCGGAGGACGAATCTCAGTTGCCTCCGCATCTGAGACCGTCAACCCGCGCATCTTATCACATGGCTTGTTGAGCGCGTTACCGCGGAGACATAGCGCGTGTGGAGGCTTCACACTATTCTCCGTGGCATCCACGCACAACTCACCACGCTCCCCACCGAGAGCGAACCACTTTATAGTGACCACGAGGAGGTTACCCCATGTGACTCTACCCTCCCTAGCGACCGGGCCAATTTGGTTGTTTAGGAGACCTGGCTGGAGTCACTCAGCACATCCTGGATTCGAATTCGCGACTCCAGGGGTAGTAGTCAGCGTCTTTACTTGCTGAGCTACCCAGGCCCCCGGTGAAACACTTTTTATGATGTGTTACATTCATACGTTCAGACAGAGGGCGCTTCCACACTGTTAAGCCCTGTATACACATGCAGCAACTTCCAGCAACAAAGAGACATGATTCCTTGTAAAATTAGAATGATATCTTAATTTTACTGGCAAAATGCCTCATCTGTTATCAGATTTTCAAGGATATGGCCAGACGTGCAGTCCACCAATAACGTTAAAGTGACACCAGTAGGAACAGCCACTAGTGACTTCATAGTACAGAGACTAGCGACATCAAGCGACAAAGTCGCTGCATGTGTGTATGGGGCTTTATGTGTGAAAAGGTGGATATGACATCATTGAGTAACTTTCCCTTTGGGAGTTTAATTATGAGAATGCACATACGATCAGAAAAAGATGTCCTTGTGTACACTGTGGGGTATTAAAATATGTTTCGAGTAGCAGAAATAGTTAACCTTGTGTAAATTGTCATGTGAACATTTAGCTTTATGCTAAAATGCTTTTTCTAGCCCTTATACATGCACCTGTTACCAGGCACGATTATATTTTTTCTATCAAGAAAATCCACATTAGATCATATATTTTTTTCCTCTAGTAAGACCTTTGATATTTGTATCTGAAATACATTTTAAAAGTAACCCTCACAACTCTGATCGTGAGGTAGTTAGGAATACTGAACTGCACACACCTGATCTTGATCGACATCATCATCACCAGTAATGATAATCCTCTTTTCAATTCTTGTCTCTGAGTACCCTCCTTTTACCGTCTGCAAAACAAAAGTATGTGTAATATTCCAAGAAGGCCTGTTCTAAACATGATTCTCCATATTATATTTGTTTCAGATACCTTAGTAACATGAGTTGTAGTGGCTGATGTTACATTCTCTGTCACAATTAAAGGAGAACCAGAACCCTCTCTTGTTAATGTTCCGAGATTCACCTGTACAAGAATGTAATGAAATACTTTTCAAACAAAAGGAAGAAACTTGCATTATTTGGTAGACATAAAGTGCTTCTCCACCATCAGGCCAAACGGTTTTGAGCATGGTCAGTAACAGTTCCAATAGCATTTCCACTTTAACATTGTTCCGTTCCTGGCACTTTCTCAGCATGGGTAACTAACCACACAACATAACAACAGCTGTAGCTAGTTGGTAATAACACTTGGAAGACTTCAAAACTCAAACTGACCAGTTGAAAATAGTTAAAATAATGGGAATTAAACTCCGCTCCATACTTACAGGAGAGACTCTCTCTGTCATGGAGTACACAGCCTCTCGCATGCTGCTCATACCATGATCCTATAATAGCAATTGGAGAAGTTACAATCTAGAAGTGATCCACCACTGTTCATATACATATTAAGACATTTTAAAAAGTAATTACTGAGTTGCTTATATAATTTATGGTAATTAATAAAACCATAGTTACAGCTTCACAGAATGTTCCCCAACTTGGCACACTTTGACATTTCTCCAGTAAAGTACGAATGATAATTGAAAGTTCTGTACCGGTTCTGCAATCTCCATAATGGTCGTGGTAACCTCAGAGCCATTGGGCTGTGTTTCAATCTTGACCTCGGTTTTCCTCAGAGCCTGGGTGGCAATGATTTCACTGCTCTCTCTGCTGAGAGAATGAATCGGAGGTGATTCTGAGCTCTCACGTCTCATTGACTGGGCATTAGCTTGTTCTGTCGAGTCTTTCCTCAGGGCTTTGGCAGCTTTCACTGACCGTGGAGCTTTCTTGGGTACATAAGGCTTGGGAAAGAAATTAAACAGATCAAGATAAACCTAGGAGTGATCTTGGGAGATTTAAGAACACAGTGCCAGTGAAAGGAATTTGGCAGTACACGATGAGTCATGGTAAAAAAAAGAAAAGAAAAAAGAATAAGAAGCAATGAGAAATGTAACAAAATTTTGAAATCAAAGCAATCAAACCTGAACTGATTGATATTCAAATATGGAGGGCAGCATCAAAAGGAATGGAATTAGCATCAGTCATGAACTCAAATTCGAATGTAATTTCATTCTTTGCTCTGATGCCCTGCAGAATGCGAGAGAAAATAAAATGGGACGTGATTGCAGTCTTCAGCATATTTACACCTCAGACTTCTCCAACAGGTGAATGGGTGAGCCAGCCACTTTGCTGAAAGAGAAGGATGCTTGTCTACCTCTGGTTTACGTTCCTCCGAGGTCTTCTGTTCTACAACAGGCTTTGGTTTCTGCACGGGCCTCTGTACTTCCACAGGTCTCTCTTCAGGTAGGAAGATAGGATCTGCTCCCAGTATAAATGCTGGATGGGTGGACTGGTCAGAGAAGCCAAACTCAGGTGAGAAGTCTTTCTCTCCTAGCTCAGTCATGCCTCTGGAAAATTCCTCGATGCCAGTTTGGAAGTCCATTAGGACAGTGAAATCCACCTCAGCCTCCAGGCTGGACGTTGAGCTAACAGTGATACTCGAGCATTTACGCTCAATGCCCAGGTGGGTCTCCTTCAGGTACAGAGTCTCCGGATCAGGGTCGTCTTCTGACACCGATCCCAAACGTCTCTCCCAGGGCTCTCTCTGAAGAAGCAGAAAAAGAGCAGATCTTGGTGCTAGGAACCAGCTGTGCTAAGAGCAAATGTTGACTGAGAAATAGCAATGTAATGGATGTTACAGCTTCTTCACAAGATAAAAAACTTATGACACAATCAGAATGAGACAACAGTGTGGTGGCTGATGGTTCAAAAGCACTAGAGTATAGTGGGAATGTAGGGATCAATTCAGAAGCATTACATGTCTCTGAGGAAGGACTGAGACAATAAGATGCTGAAAGAGCATGTTCAACCTAGAGTAGCATACTGCACATGAAAAGTTTGTAGTTCATATATTATTCCTCTGCAGCAATATCTGTCCAATTTCAGAGTTCACAGACAAGTCTTTGTGACAACTTAATGTTAAAGTCATGCTAAATGAGGTAAGCCTTGGACTTGCTAAACAGCGTCAGGTATTCAATGCATGTGGTGGATTAAAATTACATTAAAAGTAATTTGTGTGTAGTATGGTTGTGGATCATGCAAATAATTTCATGCTGTGATGACGAGAGCAAAAGACAGAGGTCATGGTTTGTAGTGCTTATCAAAATGCGAAAGAGCTTGTGGGTTAGCAAGGAGGTAGCAGTGGGTGAGATGAGTGGAAAAATGAGGCACCTGGGCTTCCTCCTGAGGCTCCGCATGAATTGCTGGGGTGAGAAGGGGCTCCTGGAATGTGAGATGAAATAATAGGAAGAGCAATGCAAAGTTAGTGACTGAAATTTGAGATAACAGGGAAGGAGCCCAGACTAGGCCCTGAACCAACAACCAAACATTAAAATATCTGACTGAATAAACTGACTGAAACAGATAAAAATGAGAAGTCTTAAACAGTGTGAACTAGAGTGTACAGCGTATTCCACCACGGCCATTAAAAGTTAAAATATATTACGGCAGCTGGGTGCAATTTCCAATAATAACTACCGAAGACCCTTTTAGCAATGGAACAATCAGCACATTAGGTGTACTTTAAGAGCAGTTCTTCAAGATTATTCCTCTGGCTCTTCTAGTCCAATTTCTTTCTACTGCCAGAAAAAGATTCTTTGTATGACTGAATGTGTTTGCATGCACACCAATATAATTACCAAAAATCTGCTTATTAAAAAATAATAATAATAATAAAAATCAGACAATGCAAGAAAACTGTGTTTAAATGGCATTTGAAATTATCGGGTTATCCTCTGTTTCTGATGTCAAAACATAATCAGTCATGTGCACAACACTTGTCTAAGCCGGTAATTACACTGTTAAAGGTGTTAAAATGCAGAGCTTAAACCGTTTTTTTTTGTTTTGTTTTTTTTTTTTTTTTTGCTTAAACCATTTATGACTGTACCTCGATAAAAGAAAACCGTTAAGGCATTTGCATGATCGACTTATTATGCATAATCAGTGTAAGATTGTGCATGTAAACATGCTCAATGTCTTTCTGTTCTAATGTCAGGTAATATTAGCTAGTTACTGCTTTGACAACAAGTCTGTGAAAGCTGCAGCTCAAAAAGAGAACTTCAAAGTTCCCTGTACTTTTATTGCAAAATAAATTATTGATCAATTCATTTTTACAGCCAAGTTACAGGGCAAATCTGAACTCCTATAGAATGAAGCTGGGTACATTATCTCCCAAATGACAGCTAAAACTATTCCTTGTTTAATCAACTTTCAGAGCCCTTCTCATGAGCGATAACATGGCCATTTTTGAAAGTCTTAATTGCAGAAGCCCTTTTGTTTGCAAAAATGGCACTTTAGCATAACAGCATGGTGTACAGGCCTTTTGATTCCTTGCAACAACCATTCCCTACATGTCTGGTGTGAGGGAACCAGAGAAAGAATGTTGGAAGGAAAGACCGCACGTCAGGTGGAAGGTTAGTGGAACGGAAGCCTGAAGCTTAAGCGATGGAGATTATGTGGAAGATCCTAAGTGTTCTCAAATGTGCAAGCAGATGTTGAGCTGTGCAGAGAAGTGAGAGGAAAGGAAGTGGCACGTCCTCATCCAATCAGACAGCAGTTATGGTTCCTCATACTTCTATCAGCCAATTGTAAGGTCACATACAAAAATGACTATTCTACTCATCTCTCCTCAGAAACAGTTGCTTGTGTTTTACCGGTATGTGCACTATGCAAAACTATAAGATATGGATGTACCGTTTCATGCTATGCTTAAAGTCCTGTGAGTGACAAGCAGATATCAAGCAGTTGTTACCACTGGTTTCCTCTTAGAAGATTCCACGCTGGAACTCTTGTGAAGACTGTTGCTAGAATCGCTTTTGGGGATCTGTTTGGTATATGTTTCTCTTGTCCTCTGCGGTTTTATAGGTGGGTATAAAGGGGAAATCGGATTAAAGGCGGAACATGTTGAATTGGTTGGAAAGTCAAACATTAAAGATGGATCTTCAAAAAGAAACTGATCTTGTTCGATGCTAAGTCTGTAGTCAACACTGTTTTTGAGATGCCTGTCTTGGAGAGACTGGCTATATTCTCTGACTTCCCTATTATGACAATCACTGTTCAGGTCTTGCATGGCAAAAGCTCCAGTGCCTTCTAGAATGGCTGAAATTTGCTTTTTCTTAAACTTGGTTCCTTCATTTCCATCAAATGATCCTGCAGTGCTTGCCTCATTTGGCTGTTCTTGCAACTTGGGTGCTTTATTACCTTTCAGCTTCTTTGACCTCTCGGGCTTCAGTGGAACAATGCGTTTTACCTCAGACTGTGATGTGTCACTTGCCATGGAATCTTGCCTTTGGATTGTTGAACCTTTAGCTGTAACGTCACCTGTTTTAGGTGTCTGCTTCTGTTTAGTAGATATGGTGCTCTCTACGATCTCTGTTTCGCAGGTTTGTCTCTCCCATCTGCTTTCATTATGTCGATTTCGTATGTATTTGTCTATGGCTGCATTGGGTGAAGCCTCACCAAACCTTCTCTCAACATAGCTTGCTAAATCCTTAGTCTCGTTTTCTCCAGGGGTTACACCCCTGTACTTTTTATCAGCCCAGTGTCTCTCTGGTGCATATTCATCATACCCATTTGCATGAATGACATTCTCTGATGCACATCTGTCCTGCGGGTGCCCATTATACGCCATATCCTCCAAAGAACCGGGACCCATGAAATGGTTGTACCTTAAAGCAGGGCTTTTAGCTCTATTTCTTAGGGGCTTCTCTGGTGATAGGACAGTGTCTGCCATAGTCCTTTTCACTACACTGTGTTTTTCTCTCGTGTCACTGTCTGTGGTGGGGATTTTCTCTCTCATTATGTCTTCTGTCTCTCTGTTGAATCCAGTGGCTAATGAAGCTACTCTAGGACTCCTGCTCTTTTCCTCTTTTTTACTGAGGGTCACGTCTCTTTGACAACCATCTTGCTTCTCAATCAATAGGGACTCCTCTGAGGCCTATATATCAATAGAGTGAACAGTTTCAATGGCCTGTGAGTGCCAAAACATGCCCTCTATGGTAACTTGTACAGCGCATATATTTGACATGTGAAAACGTGATGCAAGATAAGACAATTTATTGATCCAAGGTGGTAAAATGTTATCAAGCTGAAAATTATATAAAATGTTGGATGTTTGTTTAAAAGTGAAATAAAATTGACAAATGTATGTATGTAAAACAGTTCAGAAGTAATATTGCACTAAATACTAATTAAAGAAAATCCATGTTGTGCTCAAATATACCACTCCAGCTAGCTTCTTTTAAAGTTCAAAATTGCTACTAGCACTTGACCTGAGCCATGACATGAAATGGTTCAACAGCATCCACTTAAAGAGTGATTAGTCACATAAAAATGAAGTGCGTGAATAGCAATCATGCATTTTGGCTCATTAAACCTGAGTCTAGTACTGACATAAATCCAAATAATTCTGATCAGGAATCTCAAAGCAGAATTGGAACAAAATAACATTATATTCCCTGTAGGTATCAACAACTCACAGAATTTTTCTCTGGAGTGCTTCCTGGTGAAGCTCCAGAGAGACGTTTCTCTCTGTGGACCAGTTTGCTGTTGGGCTCTCTGAGCGCTCTTTTCAGCTCGTTGATACTGGCTTGATGTTTCTGCAACACATCCTCTGGTTTATCCAGGAACTGCTACAAAACAAGCAGGTCATTATGTTGAACCACTTACCTCCAGCTAGTTGTTCATTGGACAGCTGTTAGCAAATATTTATTCGAATAGTGGTAGGTATATAAGTAATGCAAAAATGAGACAGTTCCCCATGATAGGAGTTTTATGTGTTGGTTTGTTGTTACAGATAAATAGGACTCCCAGTGAAACATTCATGTCATAATAATTAAAAACTCCAAATAAACCAATACAAAAAGTCACTGTATAGTGCATAAAATACAACCTAAACTTATGAAAATTACGTGACTGATGGAACATATTTGATAAATGATATTGCGTGGCTCCTTACACGTATCATGGCAGTGCCAAGGTGAAATGTCCACTGAGTGGCACTAAAAGTGAGTTGAATGTTCTCCAAAACAGATGAGATTTATAGGGTTAATGCTTTATCGCGTTTTAAATCAACAAAACCGATCTCCTTACCTTAAACATAAACCTAACCGATAATGTAATAAAAATAAATGTAAGATGAAAAACAGGCGTTTTTTTTTTTTCTCCCCAATTTGGAATGCCAAATCCCCAATGCACTCTAAGTCGTCGTGGTGGCATAGTGACTCTCCTCAATCCAGATGGCGGTGGATGAATCTCAGTTGCCTCCCTGAAACCGTCAATCCGCGCATCTTATCACGTGGCTTGTTGAGCACGTTACCACGGAGACGTAGCACGTGTGGAGGCCCACGCTATTCTCTGCAGCACCCACGTACAACTCACCACGCGCCCCACCGAGAGCGAGAACCACACATTATAGCGACCAAAAGGTTACCCCATGTGACTCTACCCTCCCTAGCAACCAGGCCAAATTTGGTTGCTTAGGAGACCTGGCTGGAGTCACTCAGCATCGCCCTGGATTCGAACTAGTGACTCCAGGGGTGGAAGTCAGCGTCAATACTCGCTGAGCTACCCAGGCCCCCGAAAAACAGAGGCTTTTAAGAATAATGCTCTATCGGGTCTCTACCCTAAACCTTAAACCTACTGTATATCTAACAAATAGTGCCATAAAAGCAAATGTGAAATGAAAAACACAATACCTGAAGCAACTAATATGCACTGCTTGTATGACACTTTCAGCTCATGTGCCGACTCACGTGCTCTTCAGGACTTGTACCCTTTGCGTCGCAAGTGCAACCCTCTTAACTGCTGAGCTACCGCGCAATTTGATGATGTTCGAACAAGCTTGCAAATGCAGCTGGTTATAGGGCTGGGCGATAAAACAATCTCGATATTGTTCAAAAAACTACAATTCTTGATATTGATGATAAACTAAGTAAAGTAATGTTCTATAATTACCTATGTTTTACATCAGGTGCATGTTGCCAAAAACGCAAGCAGTTTAGCAAAGTTGTTCACACAAATAGTTAACTGAATCACAGTCATGAAATCAGCCAGAACAGCTGCAAGCTATCTAGCTATCTGGCTAATATGATATCATTGTGTACTGAACAAGACAGCACTGACAATGAAATACAGCTATCGACTGAACACAACAGCAACTCTGGTATCAACACCATTGCTGTTTATTTATGTATTATTAGTTAAACGTGTTTTCATGATCCATAGTGTTGTCACATCTGCAAATTTTTTCACAGGCAAGAAAGTCTTTCAGTGGACGCAATGACTTAAGCATTTACGTCAATTACAGCAATTACGTCATGTACGTGTTACATGGCTGACACACGACTGGCCAAAACCAGGAAGGGTATTGTTGGAAACTTACAAATGAATGACCATAAGGAGGGTCAAATGTCCACTGAAGATGATGAAATTGTGGCAAAAAGAGGTCTCACACCTTATGTAGGATTAAATTCTAAACTGAGTGTAGCCTTCTTCTTAAACTTTAAATGAAAAGGTAGCTTACCCAGTGGAGTTTACTTATAAATGAGCAAGTTATGGTAACATTCATTCTTGAGGTCTAACAAACATGTGAAATGCATTTCCTTCCCCACTGATGGTATGAAATGTATATTGTGATAAATCTCGTTATCGAACGATATGAAAAAAAAAACATATTGTGATAATATTTTTGTCCAATAGCCCATCCCTAGTTGGTTATGTAATGCAAATATTAAAATGTATTGCCTTACAAGTTGCACCATAGTAAATGTGTTTTAATGTCATAAGATAGCATTATGTGTTAAGCAGGGTGAAAAGTGTTTATGAACATACTCTGTTTTTATATGTGAGATGGAATTAAAGTCACTGTTATTGTTAAGCGTGGGCAAAATAACCAAAATCTTATATAAAGATATGTATCATTTTATATCACGATAACGATATACAGTACTGTGCAAAAGTTTTAGGCACTTGTGAAAAATTCTGCATAGTGAGGATGTCTTCAAAAATAATGCCATGAATAGTTTTCAAGAATCAATTAACATCATACAAAGTCCAGTAAACATAAAAAAAGCTAAATCAATATTTGGTGTGACCACCTTTGCATTCAAAACAGCACCAAATCTCCTAGGTACACCTGAACACAGTTTGTCTTGGTTGTGGGCAGACAGGATGTTCCAAGATTCTCCAGGATTGGAGAATCCGCCTCAGTTCTTCTATCTATTTAGAAGTTCTATTGTTTGTGTTTCTTCATTTAACCTCAGACAGACACGATGTTCATGCTGCAGGACTCCCTGTTCTTCTGTTCTATTCTTTTCTATTTGCAAAAGGAATGTTTGGAAGTCTAAATTTTATATTTCCTATTGACACACTATAGCTGAAGATATAAATAACCATATTAAGACAAATGTTTTTGTTAAACATTGTAAGTGCCTAAAACTTTTGCACGGAACTGTATATCATGATATAGTAAAAATGTTCTGGAAAATCAATAAAAAATTGGTTTATAAATTAAATAACAATACTGTAATGTCTATTTTTTGGATAATCCAGTCAGTGAATTAAATAATTTATAAATGAAAACTGCTTCCTCTTTTTTAATTTTCTCTATCTGGAACTTTAGGATTCAAAGTAACAAACATAGTCAAAGTAAAAAAATAAAAATAATAATAATAATAATAATAATAATAATAATAATAAAACTATTTTTTAAATCAGCCTTTCACATTCCATATTTCAGTCATTACTGTTGTTGACCAATTTTATTATTATTATAAAATTTTCCTCAAGAAACTCAACATCTTCTCAAAGCAATGCAACAAAGAAAATAATACATAAGTGAAAATATTCAACGTAAAATAAACACTCGTAGGCTCTTAATGATTTCAGTCATCTCTTTAGAGAATAAGGACTATCTGAAGGCAAACATGGCCAGTTTGTTTCCTAATATCTACAATTATTTGAACAGAATTTTAGTAAGGGTCAACATTGTTTAGTTTAAAAACCCTTTATTTTGGCACATGACAGTGTTGTAGCTGTTTTCCTCATCAGTGGTGTTTACAGTGTTGGACTGTCTAGCCATTTGAGATGTTTGACTTCCTCCATATCATTTTAATGTAAAAAATGCTCAAATGGGTCACATAGGTTTTGTGGTCCGCGCCACAATTTTGAGAAGCACGAGTGATCCGATTCTATGCTCTCCTGTCTCTAGAGCACAAATATCGTGAAGCCTGCTGAACACGTGCACACATGCATGTGCTCCAGAGATACCACGTGCGACACTCACGTGAGAGACAGATGTGCGTGTCAGATGAGAAACATATTAAGCTCTTATGAAGCACGGAACGCAAGATGAATCTCATTGAATTTGCTGAATTTCTTTGAACTTTTCAATGCTGAAAATACCGTCTGTCTCTCTTCAATTCTCTCAGCCCTGCTCACTGATAGATACACACATGCCACGCACATGGATATTTGCATATCACGATATACACAACATAGCAAAATCTCTATCGATTGACACTTTATATCGTCGCCATGATATATATCATCATATCGCCCAACCCTAGTTATTGTAGCGCCTCTAGTGTTTATTTCACCAGGAAACTGGTGCGATACGTATAACAAGGCACGTGAAAGTCATTTTGCAAAAATGTAGGTATAGTAACATGATTCTTTGAGACCAGGTTGAATACTGAATACTATATTTTATAATACTTCAAATACAGCAAAAATATTGTAATGCTTATAAATTATGACAAATCAAACATCTATCTAATTAGGACTCTTCGTTAGGACAAAAGTAATTACTACACCACTTTTTCAACATACAAGACAACAAAGCAGTACATAAGACAAGAAACATGCTAGTGTAGAAAACAAACAACAATGTCAGATGGACCTCCATCTTGGCTCAGTTCCTGTAACTTCCACTAGATTAAAAGACAAGTACAAAAATTGAAACTAAAAACACATGTAGTCACAATGGGAGAGACGGCTCAGGCAGTGGATCTATGAGAAAGAGTACCTCCTTATTAGGACGCGGGGCCAAGTCCTGGTCCAACTGGGATTAAGGGGTTGTGGGGGTAGGGATATGGTGCAAGCCAGGTAACGGGGATGCAGATGAGGTAGTGGAGACAAAGAGGCAGAGCATGGTTGAATTCAGTAAGCAAGCAGGCAAACAGAGAGAGGAACTCTCATACAGACGTCGACATCAGCCATGGAAATACAGAGAGTGAATGAGGTTGTGTCACTGCCCCAGATACATATGTTTAGACTTGACTTATTCACAAAGATATTGATCAGAATGATATATCCAGTTCAGTGAAGCAAATCTCCTGAGCTTATTTTTAATTATTCAGACATGTCTCATGAGGTGCATGTACTGAAGAGTATCTGTGCGCATGGATAAATGACAAACCAACAACATCCTTAATCTCTACAAAACCGCTACATCATAAATCCATACACAGACTGTTCTGCAATTAGTCTAACAAGTCAAAGTCAACATAATGCTAAAACGCGACTAATCTGGCAATATGGCACAACCTCAGATCTCAGAACTCCTTCCCTTCATAAGATTACAAAGAGCTTTTACTTTACAGCTCATAATAATGAACATCAAGGTGACACAGACTTAAAAAATAGTATGTTTCTTAAATATGATGTGGTGTTGAATTTTCTCACTCTCATGCTTTTCCAAACCTGAATGACTTTCTTACTTCTGTGTAACACAATAAGGGTAATTTATGCAGAATCTCTGACCTGCTCTTTTCCATACAGTGAAAGAATACATTGACTAGAGGCTGTCAAGCAACAAAATGGACAAAAAGTACTATATAGCATAAAGTAGTTCATATAGCACACAAGTTTATTTGACTCAGAATCAGAATCAGCTTTATTGCCAAGTATGCTTACACATACATGGAATTTGTCTTGGTGACAGGAGCTTCCAGTGCACAACAATACAAAAACAATACAAAAACAGCAGCAAGACATAGATAATAATAAAAAATAAAACATAAAACTAATTATACACATACGTACAGACACACACATATATACATACACATGGTTAGTGCAAATCTAATACAATCTGTTATGTACAGTGCACATTGTTTTTTTGTTTTTTTCTCAGAGGAATGAAATGGCAGAAGAGGTTGGATGTGTTGGATAAATATAAAAAAGGCTAAACTGTGTATTGCACATAGTTATTGCTCAATGGGGCAATTTTAACTGATCATGAGATGGATAGCCTGAGGGAAGAAACTGTTCTTGTGCCTGACGGTTCTGGTGCTCAGAGCTCTGAAGCGTCGGCCAGAAGGCAACAGTTCAAAAAGGTAGTGGTCAGGGTGAGTGGGGTCCAGAGTGATTTTTCCAGCCTTTTTCCTCACTCTGGAAGTGTATAGTTCTTGAAGGGGGGCAGGGGGCAACCAATAATCCTCTCAGCAGTCAGAACTGTCCTTTGTAGTCTTCTGATGTCTGATTTCGTAGATTAACCAAACCAGACAGTTACTGAAGTGCAGAGGACAGACTCAATGACTGCTGAGTAGAACTGTATCAGCAGCGCCTGTGGCAGGTTGAATTTCCTCAGCTGGTGAAGGAAGTACAACCTCTGCTGGGCCTTTTTCACAATGGAGTCAATGTGGGTCTCCCACTTCAGGTCCTGTAAGATGGTAGTGCCCAGGAACCTGAATGACTCCACTGCTGCCACAGTGCTGTTTAGAATGGTGAGGGGGGTCAGTGTTGGGGTGTTTCTCCTAAAGTCCACAATGATCTCTTTTGAGCTCTTTTGAGCATGTTCAGCTCAAGGTTGTTTTGACTGCACCAGACAGCCAGCTGTTCAACCTCCCTTCTGTAAGCAGACTCATCGTCATCTCGGATGAGGCCGTTGACATTGGTGTCGTCTGCAAACTTCAGGAACTTGACAGAGGGGTCCTTGGCGATGCAGTCATTGGTGTAGAGGGAGAAGAGTAGTGGGGAGAGCACACATCCCTGGGGGGCACCAGTGCTGATTGTACAGGTGCTGGAAGTGAGTTTCCCCTGTCTCACAAGCTGCTGCCTGTCCGTCAGAAAGCTGGTAATCCACTGACAGATAGACATGAGAACAGAGAGTTGGTGTAATTTATTCTGGAGTATAGCTGGGATGATGGTGTTGAAAGCTGAACTGAAGTCCACAAAAAGGATCCAACTCGTGCATTATATTCCAAGTCAGAGTCTTGTGTGAGGAACAGACCAAAATTTAAGACCTAACTCACTAAAAACATCCCCTCCGCCGCAGTTCTCAAGTCTCATTTGCACTCATTGTGAGTATTCAAACTTTGCATTTGAAGAGGCATCGTGCCAGGTTTGATGTCATAGATGCAAAGCGCAATTGGTTCTCTCATGTTTTGTAACTATTCTTGTTGCACCAAGTTTTAATATCGGAGGGGAAGATTTTTCGTAAATAAATTTTACATTTTGGTCCGTTCCTCACACAAAACTATTGTATAACTTTAAAAGTTTTTGAATATAATGCAAAAGTTGAATGGGCTACTGTTATGCATATTCTTCTTCTTTTGAGTTTGACCTTTGGGAGCCTCTAGTCACTGTTTATTTGCATTGTATAAAAAAAAAAAAAAAGGTTGCTTTTAGAATCAGCAAAATTCCTTTTTTTCCACAGAAGAAAGTCACACTGGTTTGGAACAACATGAGGGTGAGTAAATCAAATTACTGTACTTTTTGACTCTATTATCACAGTTCTCCTTTAAATGGTTAACAAAGAATTGTTATACCAAGCTGATGCTATGAATGGTTTCATCTGGGTGTCAAGGAAATTCTACAAAGACTGTAAAAAAATACATGGTCTGCACTGTGGCTAGCAATTACACTGCTATATTATTGAGGCACTCTAAAGCCATGCTAGCAGTGTGTATGCAGATTCAGAGTGCAGTTGAGATGATGACAGACAGACAATTAGACACATATAGTAGATAGATACATCACTCCAAAAATACCTCTGTCTTTGAGTCTACAGGAGAGCCAGCCTCCTCCCTCTGTCCGCGAAAGGACGAAGAGATAAGCAATAGTTAGAGAACAGCAGTGAAGGGTTAGCAGGGAGAATAGTGCAGAATCTGTTTTAGATTGAGGAAATTAGCCGACAGGGGGAGGAATGTGAATGTACGGGGCAAAACTGAAGATGTTAGAGAGAGGAAAGCCAAATTTAAAGAGATATTAAGAAAATAGCCAGGTATAAAAATATATATTTTAGACTGAAAAAGAGAAAGTTAAAGATAAAGTGAATGAAACAGACAGGGACAGAAAAGAAAGGTAGAGGTAGGGAAAGGCAGGGAGATTGATTACTGTTTGAATCAGAAGGGGCGGCGAGGGAAGTGTTAGTTTGGTGTTAGCACAATGTGATTGGAAATCTTGCAGCTAGTTGTTCTAATCTGCTAAGAAGAACACTTAAATGTTTCCATCCAGAACACAGAGGGGCAGGGGATTTTCTTTATCTGTATGGCTCAATCTTGATTTAGATCTGTTTTGTAGATAATCAAACATCTTGGTGGATCACTTCAATGCATCTACAATTTGATCAATGTAATTATGCTATAATGACCCAAAAACCAAATATTGAAACTGAAATTGAGACAAGTTAAAACTAAACAATTTTGTGTGCACAGAACCTTGAGCTCCACAGTCTTAGGAGTGAAGGCACTCTCTGGACGCTCATATTCAGCTTGTTCGTAAACCTGATCTTGGTCCAGGTCCTGATCCAGACTGTGCTCCAGGTAGTCCTGGTCCAGCTCATCTCTGGAAAGACTGTGTACAGGCTCACAAGAGGTGTGCTGGGAGAGGTGGTCCATAGTGTCTCCTAAAGCAGACTCTGAAAAATATTATAGTTCTGGTGGACTATTCCTCCATTGTACATGTCAAGTTTAAGATAACAGTCTTAATTATTATAATGATTAATATTATTATTAATTAACATAAAGCGATTCTGTATAAATGGAAAAATAAATAAGTGAATGTTTTAGGCATGAACACTTGTACTAGGTGAATACATTGTGACTTAAAAACCCCAGAAAGACATCTTAGAAATATTATATGTTTGCTAGTTTGTAGCAGGGTTCCCATGGTCATGAAAAAACCTGGAACTATCTCAGAATTTAAAATAATAAATATGTATTTTTCTAGTTTTAAATTATTTCATGAGCTAAAGAAAACAATAGTTTAGTCTGATTTGTCAGTGAATCTTTTTTTTTTTTTTTAGTTATTTTCAATTATTTGGTCAAAATGGTTCACAATTCGGTCTAAATGATTCATTAGCTAATCGGTCTGAATAAAAAAAGATTTTAAAAAATCTGAATCCAATAATCACCTGGAAAGGTCATGGATAGGGTGGGAACCCTGTTGTAGGTTAAATGGAAGATTGAACTATCGGTTTTACTGATTAATCTATGCCAATCGGTTATTGGTAAAAATCTATGCCGACAGATGCTGCTAGTTTTTTTGTTTTGTTTTTGTTTTTGTTTTCCTGCGGCCAGCGCTGCAGCATTCTACAGTTAGTACATCTTGGTTCTGCAGTATAACAGCAGCCTATAGAGGTGAAATAACAATCACTAACACCTTGTGAGGATTTGCTGCATCTAAATCTTTCATCATTGACATTATCCATATTTTTATCCTCACTTCAATGCATATTTTGTTATTTTGATAAGATAATCAAGTGTTCTAAATTGAAGCATGGTCATACAAAGTAAAATGTGACTATATGGAAACGCACATTGGCACATACATCATGCCTCCAACTTCAAATCTTGTGAATAAAAATAAACCTTATTCCTCATTAAACCTCATCTGTTGAATATATAGGCTATAAAAAGCTTAATTTGTTTAATGCTTAAATATAGAGCATTGTAACAGAGCCAAGTCTCTGTTATTTCAAAATAAGAGTCCCCAGTGTGTTTCTACGATGGGAGAAAGATGCCTCAGGTTGTTCCTGACAGGGCATTCAGCCTTATAGGCTCAATTTGGTTAGGGTGGGGGTGGGTTTAGGGCATTTGCTGCCTGCCAAGAACAAACCGATGTTCAATGGACGTGAGTTTTGAGCTTATTTATAGTTAAAAGTCCCATATTATTCACCAAATCTTCATTTTTTCTGTTTATTATTGGGATTTTAGAATAAACTACAACTGGGATTTTAATCATTTTGAACACTTGTAACCTCTGTCTGTGTCATAGTAAGGAATGACTAATACATTTTTTTTAAGTTCTATAAATCGATTTAAAAAACTATCAGCCGTTTAATCGGTTATCTGCCTTTTCCACTACTGTAGTTATCGGTATCTGCAAAATCCACCATCGGTCAACCTCTAGAAGGGATATTCATTGTCTTAAGCACTTTTTTTTTTCAAATCTTTTTGTGATAGCTGTAAAATAAGGAAAATACCATAATGGTTCTTACCTCCATCTATGCTGCGGGACAGCAGGTACCTCCTACTGACCGATCGTTCAAATTGAGGAGCTGGCCTGTCAATCAAAGCACTGGCTTGACGAGTCTGGGCTTGGGTCCGCCCACTGTAGCGAAACTTTGAGCCAATCACTAGAAACCCTTTGGGTGGAGGCTCAGGAGAGACCAACCTATAGAAGAAGACCGCAAAGCAGAATTTTTTTTCAAAGAACCCATATGACCAACACTAACGCAACAAAATGAGAGTGGATTGTACATTATAAGGGGTTTCATTTTGTTTGATGCCATGGACCCCAAATATGATGATCCCCTGGGGAGGGACCCCTTGCAAAAATACAAAGGCAGCTACATGTATTTTCATAAGACCCATTCTCACCATATCAGAAAAATATTAAGTTTGATTTAAAAAGACAACGTGTTCTTTGCAAAATTAAATAAATGGCTTTAAGATTTACATTGTGCTAAGACCAGCAAATTATTAAAATAATATCTTGAATATATTTACTTTGTATTAAGTTGACAGTGAATCTGTTTTCTAATGGCTTTTGGATCCCAGTTTGAATAGTCAAGGCTCTTAAACTTGTTAGCCTTAATGGCATTTCAGAGTTGGAGTCAAGACCAGACCCCCTAATACCAAGACCTAACCCCAAGACTCAGACCTGTTGATCCGAGAACGAGGCAGTCTATTTTATTGAACTGAAAAAGAAAAACAGGCAATAATCAAGTTGTCACCATAATTTGTTCAATGTTTGTTTAATCAATGTTTAATAAAAAAGCAACACAAATTATACATTAAAAAGAACATTAAAACCTAAAATAACAATAAAGACTATCATACAAGTTCCTCACATCTGTGGTTCACCAAAGATAACAGAAGCTGCAGGTACATCTTACATTTAAAAAGACTATGTCCAGTGGCGTGACAGGTGTGGTGTGACAGTGAATGCCTACCTGAAAAAGGTGTGGTGTTCAATGCAGACCTTCCACAAGCGCTTAGAGGCACGGTGGTTGGGCAGCTTGAAGCCAATGGTGCTCTCAAACTGCTCATACTGGGGTGCAGGGGAGTGTGGTCGTGTGATGGGGGAGGAAGTGAGGTGTGTGAAGGGAAAGCAGAGAGGTAGCGTGTTACTTGACAGGATATTGGACAAGGTGTAAAATCTGCATGCAGCTAAAGCTATCAAATGACAAGGCACGATTCTCTGTGCCTTTCAATTTAGCCAAACAGCATGTAACCAGGATTTTTAAAGAATGCTGCATGGCTTAAGAGAAACTGAATAAGAATGAGAGTAAATATTAATATCCAAACACCCTCATTGTTGATAAGATGTTGAACAATGAGTCACTGAAATATTAAGTATTCATATCTGACCCTGACACATAATAGGCAGTCAAGGAAATGGCCAGACTTTTGTGGTACTGCAGAAATTCCGATTGTGAGAGTACAATCAGAGAAAGCAACCCCCGTAAATGTAGACCAGAATCTGAACACTTAATAAAGACCTCTGCGACTATTTTCCCTTCTCTTTTTTCCCTCTCTCTGGCTTGAATTTTCCCCAACACCATCACTATTCAATCTTAGCTCATCTCATTCTCTCTCCTTTTCTCTCTGTTTCTTTGTGCCCACTAGGCAATTTCAAGCTCGGCCTGATGTTTCAAAGCCCTCTTTCTCTTCACACTCAGCAGCTAACAAACACTAAAGAGCAGAACCTCAAACAATAGAAATAGTGTTTGTTGAGACATAATTAAAGCTGGTGTTGAAAGTGGCTTAATTAGAAATGTGCTTTAGAAATATTGCATTGCTTTTGTGCAATACTGTGGAAGAACACCCACATAAGTCTGTGGAGGACTGGGTATTTTGATAGTCTGGATAGTGATTCCAAATACTCTGAAAACTTCCCATTAGTTTCTAATACAATCACATGATGCAGATTATCCGCCTATTTTCTCGCCCACAGCATTAGTCTCAGTACGACAGCCTTATCTGAACGTGCATCTACAAGCGATATCTATCAAGAAAAACCTGGAAAATCTCAAAAGACCTTTTTCTCTACCTCTCCAGGGCGGATCTTGATATAGAAGTTGCTTCTCTTGTAGGAGATTTTAAGGATCTTAGGCCAGGCAAAACGGTTGATACGCAGCCGATCTCTGTAGATCAAAAGGCCACTGGCACACACGCCCAGCATGATGTCAATGCCTTCAGAGTCCTTTAAAACAAAAACACACACACAAATACAGACAAATATAGATACTAACTTAATTATAGGGAGAAACCCTGGACAACAAAGATATCTTTATATCTTATATTTCAAACTTTCAGTGAATAACTAATTTACAGTTGAAGTCAGAAGTTCACATACACCTTAGCCAAATACATTTAAACTCAATTTTCACAATACCTGACATTTAATTGTAAAAAACATTCCCTGTCTTAGGTCAGTTAGGATCACTACTTTATTTTAAGAATGTGAAATGTCAGAATAATAGTAGAGAGAATGATTTATTTCAGCTTTTATTACATTCATCACATTCCCAGTGGGCCAGAAGTTTACATACTGGTGTAACTGAATCATGTTTGTAGGCCTCCTTGCTCACTCATGCTTTTTCAGTTCTGCCCACAAATTTTCTATTGGATTGAGTTCAGGGCTTTGTGATGGCCACTCCAGTACCTGGACTTTGTTGTTCTTAAGCCATTTTGCCACAACTTTGGAGGTATGCTTGGGGTCATTGTCCATTTGGAAGACCCATTTGTGACCAAGCTTTAACTTCCTGGCTGATGTCTTGAGATGTTGCTTCAATATATCCATATAATTTTCCTTCCTCATGATGCCATCTATTTTGTGAAGTGCACCAGTACCTCCTACAGCAAAGCACCCTCACAACATGATGCTGCCACCCCCATGCTTCACGATTGGGATGGTGTTCTTCGGCTTGCAACCCTCACCCTTTTTCCTCCAAAAATAACAATGGTCATTATGGCTAAACAGTTCAATTTTTGTTTCATCGGACCAGAGGCCATTTCTCCAAAAAGTAGGATCTTTGTCCCCATGTGCACTTGCAAACTGTAGTCTGGCTTTTTATGTCATTTTGGAGCAGTGGCTTCTTCCATGCCGAGCAGCCTTTCAGGTTATGTCGATATAGGACTCGTTTTACTGTGGATATAGATACTTGTCTACCTGTTTCCTCCAGCATCTTCACAAGATCCTTTGCTGTTGTTCTGGGATTGATTTGCACTTTTCGCCCCAAATTACATTCATCTCTAGGAGACAGAATGCATCTCCTTCCTGAGCGGTATGATGGCCGTGTGGTCCCATGGTGTTTATACTTGCATACTATTGTTTGTACAGATGAATGTGGTACCTTCAGGCATTTTGAAATTGCTCCCAAGGATGAACCAGACTTGTGGAGGTCCACAATTTTTTTTCTGAGTTCTTGGCTGATTTCTTTTGATTTTCCCATGATTTCAAGCAAAGAGGCACTGAGTTTGAAGGTAGGCCTTAAAATACATCCACAGGTACACATCCAATTCAGTACACCTCCTATCAGAGGCTAATTGTCTAAAGGCTTGCCATTATTTTCTGGAATTTTCCAAGCTACTTAAAGGCACAGTTAACTTATGCTACTTTTCCACTGCACGTTACAGTTCGACTCGTCTCGACTCTGCGCGCTTTACTTTTCTGAGCTTGCTTTTACAATGCAGTTTAGTGCCGCCTCAACGTGGGTGGGATTATAGGCTGATCATCATAGTTGCGGCGCCTCTACTGCTGTGACATCATCTTAAACGTGACACAAACATTACTGACCATAAACAATAACACGACCACTAGCTGTTAGCTACTAGCTCATTGTGCTGCATAAAGCAGTTGTTGCATGTTTGCATGAAGTGTAACAGTTAAACTGGCCTGGTTGTTTTAGAAGTAAGCTTTCCAGTGCTGGTCAACTAAATAAAGTAAAGCTTTCAAGCAGAATATAGAGTTAACGTAACAAAACGTACCATCCTCCATTGTGGACTCCAACAACGCCGAGTCCACGGCACTCTCCCTCACATTGCTCGCCGGTCTATTGCCATAGATAGCACCCATTTGGTCGAACCACTTCCACTTTCTTCTGTTTGAACCACTCCGGCTGTTGTGGTCCTTGATGGTTCTGTAGTCACTTTTAAGTTTTTTTTTTATTTTCCCTACACTGTTGGTAGGTCCGGTGCGGCCAACAGCTAAGACACTTCCTGAAAGACTTTTTCGTTTCGCGTCGCTTCGTTCGTCGCTAATGAGAGGAATGTCTGCACCTTGTTTATTGACCATGGCGTGGTTTTGCGCACAGCCATTTCTTTTTACAATTCGAAATTCACGTGAACAAATGATATTGCTGTCGCTGTTGCTAACTTTAAAACAAGTGGGTTGATGTCCCGTGTCACAAATCCAGTGACGCTGGTAGTGACAATTCTCTCTGACCAATCAGTGATCTGACGTCACAATTAGTATCGGCTCGGCTCGCTTGGAACCTCGATCGAGGTAGTACTAAAAAAAGTATCAGATACCAGGTACTATCCACAGTGGAAAACATCCTGGTTACTTTCCTAACCTCCGTTCCCTGATGGAGGGAACGAGATGTTGTGTTGATGTAGTGACACTAGGGGTCGCCCTTGGGAGCCCCGAACACCTCTGATCTTTGAAAAAAGGCCAATGGGAATTGGTGAGGGAATTTGCATGCCACTCCCCCGGACATACGGGTATAAAAGGAGCTGGCTCGCAACCACTCACTCAGGTTTTAAGCTGAGGAGCCGAAACAAGGTCCCAGCCATTTCAGCAGGTAGTTCAGTGTTGTGGCAAGAGGGACACAACCTCTCGTTCCCTCCATCAGAGAACGGAGGTTATGAAAGTAACCCAGACTTTCCCTACCTGTCACACACTCGATGTAGTGACACTAGTGGTCCCTATACAAAACGCCACAATGACTGAACTGTGTTACGTGGACTGGCAGTGCGAGACAGGCAGACCGCTGTGTGCCTCGTAGCCAGCGCACCAGGCCGTCACGTAACCTCCCCCGAAGCTCTTATGAGCATCGAACGATCCCTTCGGGGACAAGTCGACTACCCAAAAAATAGGGACAGGCTAGCCCAGCCGTGGCCTCTTTTCCTCTTTTTTTCTCCCCAAAAAGAGTGGAATTTGTTTACCAACTGGGGGCCGTAAGTGTCTACATCGGGGGGGGATGTCACTCCCAAGGGGAAGACCACACCCCGAGTTTTAATGACCAAGGGGGGAGGAGCTCTAAAAACACAGTGTCCGGGGGCAGAGGAACCTCTGCCCAAGGAAGACACAGTTTACCGACAGGGAAACGATTTAGCGGAAGATATATCACATGGGGTCACCTATGGGGAACCAGCACATGTGGAGCACCTACCCTTGCACAGTGTCTGTGCAAGTAGGCTCACTGGGGGAAACGCATATTTGTGTAGTCCCGGGGGCCAGCTGTGTGCTAGCGCATCTATACCGAGGGGTGCCTCGGTCAGGGCATACCAGAGCAGGCAGTGGGAGGACTCCCGGGAAGCAAACAGGTCTACCTGCGCTTGACCGAATCGACTCCAAATCAGCTGGACCACCTGGGGGTGGAGTCTCCACTCTCCCCTGAGCGTAACCTGTCATGACAGCACGTCTACTGCGGTGGGCACTTCGAAGCCTTCCTCGGGTTCTTGGCGGCCAGCCATGAGACAGGTGACATCTGATTCCTGCGGGCTGCAGAAGGACGCCCTTGGCGAAGAGCAGACGATGTGCGAGGTCTTGAACCTCGCCGATGCAGGATATGCTGAATAGCCTCCGTCTGCTGTTTCACCGCCGAGAACTGCTGGGCGAATTCCTCGACGGTGTCGCCGAACAGGCTGACCTGGGAGACGGGGGCGTCAAGGAACCACACCTTGTCAGCTTCGCATATCTCGACCAAGTTGAGCCATAGGTGGCGCTCCTGGACCACCAGGGTGGACATCGCCTGCCCGAGAGTCCGCGCTGTGACCTTCATTGCCCGTAGAGCGAGGTCAGTCTCCGAGCACAGCTCCTGCATCAATTCCGGGTCAGAACTACCCTCATGCAGTTCTCTTAGCGCCTTGGCTTGGTGCACTTGTAGGAGAGCCATGGCGTGCAGGACATAAGCGGCCTGTCCAGTGGCACAGCAGGCCTTAGTCGCCAGAGACGACGTAACCCTACAGGCGTTGGATGGGGGTCTCAGGCAGCCCTGCCAGGTGGCGGCGTTTTGCGGGCACAGGTGCACCGCAACCACCTTATCCACCTGGGGAATCGCCGAGTACCCCCAGTCAGCCAAGGAAGCCGCCCGTGTCAGGCTGCGACTGGGCGACCACACCCGAAGGTAGGAGTCGATTTCTTAGCGTCAGACTGGACAGCCCGCTCTCCGATGCTGCAATCGAGAGCTCATCCACTTTGCGAGCGCCGAAACGAGATCGCAAACTTGCCCTGAGACGAGCCGGCAGTCTCAACCCAGCGGGGCAAACGAGCGTACTGGGGAATGGGAGGTCCGTGGGAAGTTACCCGGCGGAGTGGCTCCCATTGGGGTCCCCAAATTGCACCCAGTGCTAACCGACGCAGCCTCAAACCCGTAGGTAGAAGGACTGAGGTGGGGAGCCGCTAGGGTGGCCTTTCCCTCTAACAAAGGAAAAACCGCGACCGCAACGTTGCCATGGTCACGCTCTCACAGTGAGAACATGACCCATCCACGAACGCTGTCTCCGCGTGGGCAGCGCCCAAGCGCGTAAGACCGCGATCGTGGCCATCGGAAGCAGAGAGGTAACGACCGCAACCAGGAAATACACACAAACCGAGAGGCATCTTTAAAAAGACGCTCTCCGTTAATGACACTCTTTTAGAAGGGAAAATATACTCTTTTAGTAGGAAGAATATACTCTTTTAGCTGCTGAAGCGCCCAGGGGCGTTCTCTGCACTTCACCAGTGCAAGAGGAGGAGAAGCCGCTGTAATGTGCCGTAAATCCAACAGCTTTTAGAGGTGAATGGATCGGCAGAGTAATTCAGCTCGCTGAACACAATCGCTCGGCTCCGAAGAGAAAATCTGAATGAGTGGTTGTGAGCCAGCTCCTTTTATACCCGTAAGTCCGGTAGAGTGCCATGCAAATTCCACTCGCCAATTCCCATTGGCCTTTTTTCAGAGATCAGAGGTGTTCGGGGCTCCCAAGGGCGACCCCTAGTGTCACTACATTGACACAACGTCGAGTGAGTGACAGATAGGGAACCCCCAAAAGCGAGCAGAGTCGAGTCAAGTTGACCTGTACCGTGCAGTGGAAAAGCCCCATTAGTATATGTAAACTTCTGACCCACTGGAATTGTGATACAGTCAATTCAAAGTGAAACAATCTGTCTGTAAACAATTGTTGGAAAAATTACTTGTGTCATGCACAAAGTAGATGTCCTAAATGACTTGCCAAAACTATAGTTTGCTAATATTAAATCTGTGGAGTGGTTAAAAAATGAGTTTTAATGACTTCAGACCAAGTGTATGTAAACTTCTGACTTCTGAGGTCTATTCCTCACTCAAGGCTACCATATGGCTTCAAAAGACTTATAATATAGGCTTAGAATATAGTGCACAATTCACATACAGTAGGCTGCTTTTAAGGTCTCATGTGGTACTTTTTTGTCCTTATTGGTGCCTCACAGTATAAATCAACAAAAGCACGTTTACTGTAGGGAAAGCTATTTGAACATTCTGCCTAACATCTCCTTTTGTGTTCCATGGAAGGTTTTGGAATGACATGATAACATAATTTTCATTTTTGGGTGAACTATTCCATTAAGTAACTAAGTTTCAGACTGTCAATTACATACCAAACATTTAGTTTATTCCGTACCATATACTGTACAACATGGATATTACTGTCTTTACCACTGTTTACCACAGAAACAGACTCGCACCTTAGCATGATGGAGATCAACGCCATACATGGAGAGCTTCTTGGCATTCTCCAGGAAGTTGATCTCAGCTTCTGCAGGACTCATGCCCCTGAGCATAGGTCATCATTATCAGATTACCATGATAAAGAAACCAGTTCATATAATGTCAATGTAACACTTTCATATTTATAACAGATGTTGCTCTATATTTCATCTATTTAAGTGCTTGCAACCCATATCTGTTGGCTAATTACTACTTCCTATGCAGGTGAACTCCACTCACCTATAGGTGCGGTGAAGCTCCACCACCCTCTCCTCCAGCTCCCGGGTCTGATTGGGGGCAAAGCGGAACTCATTGATGTAATCTGGCCCATGTTCCTCTGGGTCATAGTCTCCAAGCTCAGCCTGAACAGCGTAGGAGCCTAGCAGAGCATGAGTGACAAACGAGCAGGGCAAACAACCTGACAGTATGTCCTCCCTCAGCTGTAGACACAGGTAATACCTGTAGACATACACATACACACAACAAAACTGTTCAATGACATCCACATTTTGTGTGGGATCACAAATCTTTAATCAATTTATACCACCTTGTGCTAACTTGCCATTATTTATATTTTTATACTGTACAATAAAAAAATCAGAAGAGAGGATCTTGATTGATAGCCACACGACCAAGGACAATCCACCTGGAGCAATGTGGTTAAAGTTCCTTGCCCAAGGGCATAATGGTGATTGTTCAAGGAACTTTGCTTGTGGGGTTCAAACCTGCAACCTTAAGTTTACCAGCCCATATCTACACAGTATAACCACTTGGCAACCAGTGTTGGGTAAGTTTCTTTAGAAATAGTAATCCATTAAAAATTACTAATTATTTCTAAAATTATAATCAGATTACTTTACTAATTTTTCAATAAAGTAATCACATTACTATTTACTTTATATTAAAGTTACTTTCCAAAACACTTTTCTGCTCAAGAAATTCAAAATAATATAAATATTTCTTCCTTGTTTATAGTTATACACAAGTCATACACAGCACCTCACATTTCTCCTTCACAATGACTCATTACGGGGCCATAATTCATGTATTCTACATGAATAATATATATAAAAAATAAGCATAACCCTATAATGTACTTAAAGTAATTAAATTAATTGAAAGTCAGTAACAGTAATCTGATTACAAGAATTAAATATGTAATGTATTACACTACTTACTAAAAAAGTAATTTGATTACAGCAACTAATTATTTTGTAATTGGATTACCCTCAGCACTGCTAGCAACAAAGGACATATTACAAAAAACTGTCTGACAAGGGATAGTAACGAACCTAATGTGCAAAAAGTGGCTGTGCATTTAGTGCGTATTAACATGCAGTACGCGATATTGTACTACAGTGAGTGATTTAAGTGTATTGGTCCTAGAAAATCAAGCCTAATATGAAAGCATGTAAAATGCCTTTGTTACACTACAAAAAATATTTTTCTTAATCAGTATTTTTGTCTCATTTTCCAGTAAAAATATCTAAACATCTTTAAATCAAGATACATTTACTTGAGAAGTGAATTTACATGTCTTTTTGTGAATTCTATGGAAAAAAATAATAATATTTGCCAAGTGGGTTAAATAAAATTGCTTTCCCTCTAAAAATAATTTCATTTTTTCTAACCCCATGGGCAAATACTATTTTCTTGTTTTAAGCATAAACATGACTGAAAACAAGACTATTTATTTTGCTGCTCAAGGTAAATGTATCTTGTTTTAAGAACTTTTTAAGACATTTTTATTCAGAAAACAAGACAAAAAAATACTGAGTAATAAAAAGATTTTTTTAGCAGTGCAGCACACCAAAAAAAAATTCACAGTGGAAATGGAATAATTCTGAATGAAGTTGTTTACTGATGATGGGTTTTTGGGAGCGTTTAACAGATTCTTAAATTACACTGACATTATTCTATTCTTTATTTTTAGTGGTGCCGTTTGTGCTATTGACATGAATATCAAATAGTGGGAAAAAAAAATCCTTACTTGAATGAGGGCCCCAAGCCATATACAGGGACCAGAACATCATAGATACTTGGGGGTGGGGTCTTTTGTCAGTAAACAACCACCTAGAAACCACTTGGAACACCTTAGCAACCACATAGCAACTGTAAACACCACTTACATTGTAAAAATCTAGAAATTCTAAACTTTTTTTTTATAAGAAAGCGGGCAAATACTGTATGGCTGTTTGCAAGAGATCTAAATCCAGGTAGTTTAACTTCTGTAAACAAAGAAATTACCGTGTGATGTCTTCAATCAGCTGAGAGGGATCAGGAGGATAGAACTTGACCGCAAAGGAGAAATGCCAGGGACCCACTTAAAACAAACAGACACAAATTCACATTCAGTGCACTCAGGCCACTAAGGCCACAAAGCTGGAATATCTTATTGTCTTACACTTACCACGGATTTGTTTCTTGATCTCTTTTGAAGGATCCAGCCAATTCTGAAAAAGGGAACAAAAAATTCCTCTTTCACGCAGAGCACATTGATAAGCAAATGGCGCAATGGCGTCTCTGCCACAGCAAGAGCAATCACCTCATACATATTCTGTAAAATGGTCAGTGCATTAATATTCCACAGCCACAGGAATACTAAAAGAGTAGATAAATGTCATCTCCGGAATACACTGCACTCCAGTAAGGTCACCCAAAGCTTGGTGACACTTAAAAACGCTTAATTCCAGCTCAACTCGGTCCAGATGAGATGAAAAGAATTGTCTCATTCACATCTCACAGAACCAGCATTCATATATAACCAGTACCACTACTAAATGTTAAATAAGCTACATTCACGCAACTGTATTTACTAACGGCTGTGACTCTCGAATTGTCCTATTCATCCAAAAGCTTACAGATGTTAAGTCAAGCCAGCTTTTATTGTCATGGAGGAATGAAATTGTGTTTCTCTTTTAGGTCCTGGTGCTAATTTTACATATAATTATCTGAAATTTTTGACGAAAAAACACAGCTCTGCTACTAAAACACTATGCATTGATGGAAGGGCCTCACAGTGTTAACCGTTTTCAAGGAAATCAACCTATGAATGTCTAACTAATAGATACATAGCTTGAAGTCTCTGCATATCAAACTGGGATAGAAGGAAGTATCTTAACATCAAAGTTATACACTTCAGTTTTAAAGGCTGGTTATATGTATCTGCCTGTCTGACCTGCAAATGACTTCATCCTCTGACATAAATCCTCTCCATTACATTTGAAAAAATTTCCTTTTCTGTTCTTTTCAAATCTGTTACTGACTTGCATGAGTGTGTCTAACAAACCTTGTGCTCTCTGCAGGTCTTGCTCCCCGTGCTTGATACATGTGGTTTTCAAACAAAAATCTTTCACCTTTCAAACTGTAGTCAATCAGGTTTGCTGGGCCGAGTATGAACCCTGCTGATAATAGCAACATGCACAAAAGTCTCCACTGGGCAAAATAGCTAAGTGGAACTAGACTGGGAGAGCCATCATGAGCCATGATAGTGCAGGCAGGGTCCTTACGGCTAAACCAGATCTGGGAGTTCCTTCGAGCCACAGATGACTTCTATCAATCAAATCCTGCCTCTAACAATAGAGTCCCATGTGATTACACTTTAACCATGACATTCAATCAATTAATCCATAGCAAGTGAATTAGACTATGGAGTGGCGTATCAATGACAAGACTATAGCATTTAAAACAAATAGCAAAAAAGCACCATCAGCATATTCTCTGCGGATTGAATATACTGTATATTGAGTTGTTAAACCAAATAGATGTGCATGTCCTGAAGGAAATGCCAGTGCTTGCAAGGCAGAAAAAGAACTGTGTTAAAGTTTTAGGTAAGCTTAGATTTTAGGCTTTAATTCTCTGCAAATGAATTGCCGCATCAGAGCCGGTTTCTGTCTGCTGTGCTCAAGAATCAACAGACAGTCGCTAGTGTAAAGGCACCTAAAATGTTTAAATATATTCAAGGAAGACAAGACCAATCACAATTCAGTATCCAAATATTATGATAATATCATCACTGCTGTTTAGAGATGCACCGAAATTTTAGCGAGAGAAAGTGAAAATTAGAACCGAAACTGTTACTTTAAAATACAGTAACAGAAACACTGACATGGAGAAAAAGCAGTGTTATATGTGAAAAGATGTAAATGGCAGCTTATGTTTTAAGATACAAGGTTTTGCTTACAATTGAAGCACGCGCACCTCTGAATATGTGTGTGTGTCCACACGAACGAGTGCAACAGCACAAAAACACTCAATGGAGTTAATGGAAGCACACTGTGGTAAAAATTGCAAATGCGATTGCACATTCTATTTGCACATTACATGAAGCGATCGCTCTATTAGTAATTAGCACATTAATAAAAAGCTTTTTCCCATATTAGTACAGAGCCTGTGAGGCTGTTTAATAGAGAAGGGTCTGTCTGTGTTCAGCAAGACTAGTACAAGTACTAGTACTAGTGCAACTAGCACAATTTTCCTTTCGGTGCTTCACTACTGCCGTTTACATTTGGAATGCTGTACATTCTATAAATGTAGGTCACTGGGAGATTTCAGACTTGAATCTTACATTTCTTGAAAAGGATAAAGTTTGCATCAACAAAAACGGATAGCAAACCTAAGGTAGAAGATATTTACAAAAAGTATTAATGGTCTCTGTGCAATGACAGTTTGTGCTGAAATAATTAACAAAATATAATCCTTATTCTTCAAACACTGTAGTTAGGGTTTGTTCTAACAATAAAGCACTGTATTTATACCAACCACATAAGAGAAATAGTACAATGGGCAGATCTAAGAGGTGAATTCTGACCTTTTGGCTCTCTGTGTCACTGAAGTTTAGGCCAAAGTAGTCCTTCTCCAAGAGATTGAGATGTTCACACACCATATCCAGTAACACTTGCCCTTTGCAGAGCTTCTGACTCACAAACACACACAGAGGAAGAGGGACAGAGAAAACATAAGGGGAAAAAAAGGGATTGATTTAGTATTTTTCATTGTAGAAGATGTCCCTTTCCTGTTTAAATCACATGTAAAAGTCCTTACTGTTGTAACTGGATCTTGTAAGTATTTTACATACTGCATAACTCTTAAATAATACTTTGCTGAATTTGCATATATGTCTCAAAAGGGGTTGAGTTTGTGTTTTTGTCATTGTAGAAGATGTCCCTGTCTAACTGTAATCATATGTCAAAGTCCTTACTGATACAACTAAATCTTTAAAACATAACATAAGCATTTACATTATGCATAAATCTTAAATAATACCCCCCCCCCCTAGAGTATGATATGTCTTGAGACAAACAGGTTTAGCTCAACTATGCTCTGATTCAGAGAAAGAAAAAAAAATCCACACTAAAACCAAAAACTTTTATTTTGTCAGTTTCAGTTTTGGCATAGTTAAAGCATTTTGCCTTTGTAGGACAGTATAGTTTACATACTGTATTTGTATCTATTATGAGTCCCCTACAGAATAAGAGAAAGCTAACCATCTGTGCTGCCTTCTGACCACACCCAGTTCTGCACAAAGCATGGCATATGCAACATGCTGGAGACACCAGCTCTGGCTTTGCCTGTCTACAGAAACACTGAGCATTCGCTGCCCAGGGAGCCCGTTTCCCGTGGCAACAGGGATACAGCGCAGCTGTTTCCATGGCAACAGATGTGGTGAGGTTTTGTGTGTGTGTGTGTGTGTGTGTGTGTGTCGCCTCCCTGGCCTCTCATGAGGTTATTTTTTTTAAGACAGAGAGAGAGTGG
Source organism: Myxocyprinus asiaticus (assembly GCF_019703515.2). Taxonomy (NCBI): domain Eukaryota; kingdom Metazoa; phylum Chordata; class Actinopteri; order Cypriniformes; family Catostomidae; genus Myxocyprinus; species Myxocyprinus asiaticus. Next base: position 33,400,797 of record NC_059372.1, read on the forward strand.
GTGTACCACCATAAAAAGAGCTCTTAATTTAGCCAAGAAGCCCGTCAATTACAGAAGCACAATATTTTTAATGGTATTTGGTATGTAAAGGCAGTTTCATAATTTTTATCCCAAACATAATGCAACTGAAGGGCTCAATTAGGATGGATCCATGAGTGCTGATTTCAACTCAGTTCTGAGTAACAAAAGTACGTTGCCATTGGGGTCGGTATTGCACAGTTTGCTTCAATCAGCAAAAGGAGGATTTATTGTGTTCACATCTAGGGCTTTCTGTCTAAGCAGATCCTTATTATTGATCATGTGAAAGCTATTTAAATAATGCAGAATTATTCATTAACTAGCTTTGTTTAATACTTAAGATATTGTGCATTACAATGTTAATGAAGCCTAATAGAGTTTAATTCGTCTATTATGTTGTTAATATGAATTACACAAAAATATTAAAAATGTTCATAGTTTACTTTATACTTAGTTCTTTATTATTATGACTGTTTACTTGAATGATTAAAAAAACTTCAAGCAATGATAACTTAATTGAGAAACACTTGAATGTAACATGGTGTTGCTTTCATTTAAAGGGATAGTTCCCCAAAAAATGACAATTCTCATCATTTACTCACCCTCATGCCATCTAAGATGTGTATGACTTTCTTTCTTCTGTTGAACACAAACAAAGATTTTTGGAGGAATATATCACCTTTGTAAGTCCACAGTGTTTGCAACAGGATTTTGTGAGACTGTGATGGGTGGACCTCTGACCCTCTATGGGGGTCAGGGGGCATGCTCCCCCATAAGAATATTTTGTACATTTTAAAATTAAATGCATCAATCTGGTGCGCTTTGAGAGTAACATTAAAAGGCTAGCTCTATGAAGCACTTTGTGCTCTTGTAAACAATTTTGTGCTCTAGTAGTAATTTAATCATAAACACATTGGTTGTATAGATATGAATTGTGATGGCACGAAAAAAAGCCACATTCACAAAGCATGGTAAATGAGACGTTTTATGAGTTAAATGCAGTTCACAGATGGCCAAAACACAAAATCGACTAGAGCATACATTTGAGCCAGGGCTTGACATTAAGCATTGTCATGTGCTTGTCCTCCGGACAAGTAAATTGGTCATTCACTTGTCCGAGTAAAAATGTTACTGTCCAAGACATTTAAGTTACAAGCTCAAGTAACATGTCAAAGTTTATGTTGTATATTTTTCTAAAATTATGACTGATGTCCAACCTAATAGTGTACCTATGCAATCAATTCAATTCTCTGCGACAGAAATGTAAACTGCACTGGGTAGGGGAGGAGGCTATTGTCATACTTTTTTTTTTTTGTTGTTGTTGTTGTTGTTATTAACTATTTTTATTGATTCCATGCAGCAAATCAAACAGACCAAATAGAAAATGCAAAATCAAACCACATGAAATCACATCTTTTCCCCCTGAACATTAACCCCCCACCCCCATCCGACACAAACAAGCACCCCAGTGGTCAAAAGCCAACTGACAAAGACACACAAATAGACAATAAAACAGAAGAAAATATTTAGAAACATAAAAAATAAAACAAAACACTAGCCTCTCTCCGCTGCTCCTTCCCGAGAGCCTTCCAAAAAGGCCAAATAGCTGCCCCATTTCCTGATGTACAAATCCAGGTTCCCTAGCCTTCTACATGCCATCTCCTCAAATGCCGCCACCCTGCACCCTACCACTCATGAAACGAGGGCGCATCAGCCGACTTCCATCCCCTGAGGATTTCCTGTCTTCCAATCATCACGCTGGTTAGGACCCTGCTTTTTATATATTTATACCCTATATTCAGGACCGCCCCATCACCCAAAATACACAGTCTGGGGCAAAATGAAAATTGAGTGTTCACTATGTCACACATAAAGCTCTGAACCCTCAACCAAAATTCTTGGATCTTAACACATCCCCAAAAACATGGATTGTGTCCCCATCTTCTGATTGGCATCACCAGCAGGTGGGTGTGTCTTTAAGACCCAGCCTATACAATCTAGAGGGTGTCCAATAGGATCAATGCAAAATCTTAAATTGCATCAGACACACCCTTGCATCCCTAGATGTTGACTTGACGTTTTTTAGAATCCTAGCCCACACTCCCTCCTCCAATACCAAGTTTAAATCTTTCTCCCATAATCTCTTGAGAAAAGTTGAATCTCTGTCCCCCAGACTCTGAATTAACAGGGAGTAATACACTGATACCTCATGACCTTTTCCAAAGGCAGTAATCACCAGTTCCAGAGTATCTGCTGCTTTAGAGGGGTGTATGCTACCCCCAAAAATAGTACAGAGCAGGTGGCGCAGCTGTAAATACCTAAAGAACTGAGATCTGGGAATCCTAAAATGTTGAACCATATTTTCAAAAGATCTCAACACTCCACTCTCATATAGGTCACCGAGCGTATTAACCTCCCTCACAATTCACTCTGACCAGCAGAAAGGGGACTTATTAATACGTAATTTTGGGTTCATCCATATGCTCGAGGCAACATTTAAATAAATTAAACACTCTGGACACTTTTGTCCATACCACGTGCAAATGCAAGATAATGGGGTGTGACTTAACTTTTACAGTTAGTTCAATAGAAAGGCTTTGCAATGGCAAAATAGGGGTAAGAACATCCTCTTCAATACAAAACCAAGGAGGGGCTCTCTCAGGTGAAAGCGACCAATGAGCCAATGTCTGAGACCGAATGCATAATAATAAAACAAAATCTTGGGTAAGCCTAGCCCACCTTTGTCAATCGGCCTATGTAACTTATTGAAATGTAATCTGGGACGCTTACCATTCCAAATAAAGGACTTCGCTATGCTATCAAATTGCTTGAAATAAGAGAGGGGGACATCTACAGTGAGAGACTGTAGCAGGTAGATGAATTTTGGAATACAATTCATTTTAATAACATTAACCTTCCCAATCATAGATAAATGTAATAAAGCCCACCTGCCCACATCACATGACAACCTTTTTATTAAGGGGTCAAAATTAACTCTAACTAAATCACACAAATTTGCTGGTAATAAAATGCCCTGTTTAGGCCACTGGAAGGCACCCGGCTGAAAAGCTGTTACTGGGCAGTGCACTGTCAGAGCCAAAGCTTCGGATTTAGACCAATTGACTCTGTATCCTGAGAACTTAGAAAAGGAATTAATAATTCAGGCCAGGCATTGCTCTAGTGGGGTCGGAGACAAATAATAAAATATCATCTGCGTAAAGCAAAAGCTTATGCGCCATACCTCCCGCCACCACCCCTGGAAAATCATCTTCCTTTCTTATCGCGGCTGCTAATGGTTCCAGGGCAAGACAGAACAATAATGGGGAAAGAGAGCAACCCTGCCGGGTGCCCCTATCCAGAGTAAAATAATCTGAAATTAATCAATTTCTTTGTACCGCCTCTACCGGGTGTCTATTAAGTAACTTAATCCATCCAATAAAAGTATTCCCGAACCAGTATATTTCCAAAACCTTAAAAAGACAATCCCATTCTACCATATCAAACGCCTTTTCGGCATCAAGTGAGATGGCAGCAACCGGAGTCTGATCATTCGCCACTGACCACATGATATTGATGAAACACCTAATGTTATCAGAAGAGCTGTGGCCCCGAATAAACCCCACCTGATCTATATGTATAAGAGGTGTCATAACTTTACTTAATCGGTTAGCCAACATTTTTTACAATATTTTAACTAAATATTCTAGCTGGATCAGGGAAATTGGAACAGTAACTCTTACACTCTCTTGGATCTTCTAGCAAAAGTGGAGCCAGTTCTGTAGCATAAGATCTAAAAAATTAGCATTTTTGGTGAATGCAGCATACTGTATGATCCGGCCCCTAAGAACCACCTTAAGTGCCTCCCAAGCCACGCTAACAGAGGATACTGAGGATCAGTTGGTCTCCATATAGACACTGATTTCAGCCTTTTTAGAATTTGTTGGAATTCAGGATTTTGCAAAAGGGATACATTAAAGTGCCAACTATATGATTTCCTTTTCTTCATGTGTGGCAACACCTCTAAACACCCCAGGGCATGATGTTTCCAATTGAGCAATCAACGACAGATGAAATTAGGGATTTAGATATAAAAAAAAATCTATTCTAGAGTAAATATTATGGACTGATGAAAAAATGTACAGTCCATACCAGATGGGTTCAAATGTCTCCAAATATCTGTAAGACCAAGATTTTTACACATCCTGTGAAGTGTCAATGTTGCTCTAGGGGGTTTGCACACTTTTGCTTCACTATGATCAAGTTTCCTCCCAATATTATATCATGAGGTGTGCCTGTGGCTTGCAACATCCCTTCAAGATCTATTAAAAAGCCCTGATCATCAACGTTAGGTGCATAAATATTAGCCAAAATAAGACTTTGTCCCTGAATTTCAGCTAAAACAATAATTACTCTTCCTAATTTATCTTTACTCTGTTTGAGACATTTGAATTGTAGATGTTTACTTATCAGCGTAATGACTCCCCTGCTCTTACTCGAGCCAGCACTATAAAAAAAATGCCAACCCCATATCTTTCCAAATTTTTCAGCTTCCTGCAGAGAAAGGTGTGTTTCTTGAAGAAACACTATATCATATTTCTTGCGCTTAAGAGAAATAACCATCCTTCTTTTTATGGGGTGCCCCAACCCATTCACATTCCATGTGGAGAGAGACAATCCACTCATATTAACATCTTACATTTTGACATATAAGAAAAAAATATATTGTGTGTCAAAAACAAGATTATAAAGACCAAATTCCAACATTAGTGCACCCATCAAAACTCGAACATCCCCCAGAACACAACAAACAAAAAAAGAAAAACGTGCACGACAGCGCCAACTGACATCCATCCCTCCAAACACAAACAGTCCATGTACGCCTACGAGAACCCCCGCGACAACTTTGCCATCGGATTGCTCAAGTCCGGTGTTTCTATACAAATTTTGTGAGACAGAATTACACAGCAAAAGATAATCTATAAAACAAACTCCAGCCAATAGACGGAACAAGCACAGAGCGTCCAGCTTCCTCCATAAAACTGTCCTGAAGGTGTGACACTCTACAAAATAAACTCCAGCCGCTAGACGGAACCAGCACAAAAAGAATGAGCAGATTCTTCAAACAGTCAAATGAATGTTCAGTGAGCCGGTCCACTCGGCTGCAACATGAGTGCAAACAAATGATTTAATCACTCCAATGTCTTTACAAGTATTCCACAAAACAAACCCAAGCCAACAGAAGAAATAAGCACAAAGAGCATGTAGATTCATCCACACTCTACAAAATAAACTCCAGCCAATAGGTGGAATCAGCACAAAAAAAAGCAAGCAGAATCTTCAAACAGACAAGCGAATGTTCAGTGAGCCGGTCTACTCGGCTGCAATGTGAATACAAAGAGATGACTTGCTTACTCCATTGACTTTATGAAGGACATCGCTTGCTGTGGGCATGTGAATGTTTTAAGGCCATCCTTAGCATCTATTCTCAGTTTGGCCAGGAATATCAGTGCAAAAGCGACCTTCCGTTGGTGTAAACGTTTCTTCCATTCCTTGAATTGGTCACGCTTCTCTCGTCGAATTCGCAAAGTCTGGGAACAAGAAAATGCTGTGGTTCTTCCAAGAAAGCCTTTCTTTACTCCTCGCCTTGCGTAACAAGATCTTTATTGGATGATCTCAGAAATTTGGCCAAAATTGATCAGGGCCTGTCTCCCTCTGCGGATCGACGAGCAGGAACCCTGTGAGCTCGCTCGATTTTCAGTTTAAGGCCTGCTATGTCGAGCAGATTAGGAAAGAGCCCATCCAGGAATTTCACCGTATCCTGTCCCTCTGCTCCCTCAGGGATTCCAAAAATATGTACGTTATTCCGCCGGCTACGGTTCTCCATGTCCTCCAACTTCTCCCAGACATGCTCCAAGTAAGTGTCTTTTAAAGTCTGCAGAGCCCGAGGATTTTGAATTCTTTGACATATTGTCCTCCTAGAACAGTTATGGAACAGAGTGTAACGAATCTCACCAGTTTATGTCATAAAAAGTATTAAAACTAGCAAAGTGCGCAGAGCTTGCCGTTCACACATCCGATCCTCACATGGCATCACATGACTCTGACATTTCACAGTCTTTTTTTTTCTTTCCTTTTTCTCCCAATTTGGAATGCTCAATTCCCAATGTGCTCTAAGTCCTCGTGGTGGTGTAGTGACTCGCCTCAATCCAGGTGGCAGAAGACAAATCTCAGCTGCCTCCGAATCTGAGACCATCAACCCACACATCTTATCATGTGGCTTGTTGAGCACGTTACTGCTGAGATATAGCATATGTGGAGGCTTCACACCATCCACCATGGCATCCACGCACAACTCAACTCACCACATGCCCCAACGAGAGCGAACCACATTATAGCAATCACAAGGAGATTACCCCATGTGACTCTACCCTCCCAAGCAACCAGGCCAATTTGGTTGCTTAGGAGACCCGGCAGGAGTCACTCAGCACACTCTGGTTTTTGAACTAGCAAACTCCATGTGTAGTAGCCAGCGTCTTTACCACTGAGCTACCCAGGCCCCTGACATTTCACATTCTTAAAATAAAATAGTGATCCTAACTGACTTAAGACAAGGAATGTTTTCCACGATTAAATGTCAGGAATTGTGAAAAACTGAGTTTAAATTTATCTGGCAAAGGTGTATGTAAACTTCTGACTTCAACTGTAATTAATGGGAAAAATTGGTCTGTACAATGCAAGTAAATGGTGATCAAATCAAATCACTTTTATTGTCACACAGCCATACACACAAGTGCAATGGTGTGTGAAATTCTTTGGTGCAGTTCCGATCAACATAGCAGTCGTGACAGTGATGAGACATATACCAATTTGCAATAACATCAAATTAACACAGCACAATTTAAAGTCTAATATACACATAATTACACACAACACAATATACAAATAATAACATACACTGTACAGTATACAATACACACAATATAGATACACATTATTCAATAAAAATAAAAAAAAAGTATATATAGAATGTACAGTAGGTTGTATTGTACTGTATTAACATTCAGGCTGTCAGTTGATAGTAAGTTGTTAAGAGAGAATATAATATAATAATAACATAATTTATGACAGTCCGGTGTGAGATATAAGAGTAAGAGTAATAAAGTGCAGTGCTGATGTATTTTGATCATGGGAGATCAACAGTTCAAAAGTCTGATTGCTTGGGGGAAGAAGCTATCATGGAGTCGGCTGGTGCGGGTCCTGATGCTGCGATACCACCTACCTGATGGTAGCAGTGAGAACAGCCCATGGCTCGGGTGGCTGGAGTCTCTGATGATCCTCCGAGTTTTTTCACACACCGCCTGGTATATATTTCCTGGAGGGAGGGAAGCTCACCTCCGATGATGTGTCTGGCAGTTCGCACCACCCTTTGCAGTGCTTTGCGGTTGTGGGCTGTGCTATTGCCGTACCAGGTGGAGATGCAGCCAGTCAGGATGCTCTCTACAGTGCAGGTGTAGAACTGTGTGAGGATGTGGCGGTTCATTCCAAACTTCCTCAGCCGTCTCAGGAAGAAGAGGCGCTGATGAGCCTTCTTCACAACGACTTCAGTGTGGATGGACCATGTGAGTTCCTCAGTGATGTGGACACCCAGGAACTTGAAGCTGCTGAGTCTCTTCACTGGTGCTCCATTGATGGTGATGGGACTGTGTTCTCTGTCTTTTCTTCTGAAGTCCACCACAAGCTCCTTTATCTTACTGACGTTGAGGGAGAGGTTGTGCTCCTGACACCAGTGTGTCAGAGTGTGCACCTCCTCTCTGTAGGCTGTTTCATCATTGTCAGTGATCAGACCTACCACCGTCGTGTCATCAGCAAACTTAATGATGGCATTGGAGCTATGTGTTACCACACAGTCATGTGTGTACAAGGAATACAAGAGTGGGCTGAGAACACAGCCCTGTGGTGCTCCAGTGTTGAGGGTCAGTGATGAGGAGATGTTGCTGCCTATTCTAACCACCTGGCATCTGCTTGACAGGAAGTCCAGGATCCAGCTGCACAGCGAGCTGTTTAGAGCCCGGAGTTTCTCATCTAGCTTGGAGGACACTATGGTGTTGAATGCTGAGCTGTAGTCTACAAACTACATTCTCACATAAGTGTTCTTTTTTTCCAGGTGGGAGAGAGCAGTGTGTATTGTAGATGCAATGGCATCATCAGTGGAGCGGTTGTTGCGGTAAGCAAACTGCAATGGGTCTAGAGAGAGAGGCAGGCCTTTGAAGTTCCAGAAAGGAGATAAAGTCAGCATAAAAGTGTAGTTTCAGAAGACTTGGAAAATAGAGCATGAGTGGTATGGACTATATTTATGATACTATTATGGTGATGTTTTATCCTTTATGGAACTTGGCTGAGTGAATCACATGCATTTTCACTGTAGGGAAAAGATCAGCTCCAAAATATTTTCTTTTGTGGTCCACAGAAGAAAGAAAATCAGTTTTGATACTCCAGGATTATAATTTGTGGGTGAACAATCCCTTTAAGCCAGGGGCTAAAACAACACATGCACACACGTCCGGTAGAGCGTAACCCTCCTTTGAAAGGCTGTAGTTTTATTTACTCCACGGGTCCACTAGCATGTCACCATTATAGATTTCCCATCCTCCCCTCCCTTAGCAAAGCATAGAAGCCTGGAAGTGTAGGCAAACTCTGACCTTTAGATTGGACAGTCTGTCTCTCTCAGTAGGTGTTGTATCACCAGTAATGGTAAACGGATGGAACATACTACCAGACAGCCCCGAATAACACCCCGGAGGAGACTGTATCTGGATACAACCCTGGAAATCCATCAGCCAGTAGACCCCCAGGGCACACAAGCAGACATAGCACTGATCTCAGAGCAGTGTGTGGCACTCCCTGGAGAGCTACTAGTGTGGGAGGGCTTTTTACCTATCAATGAGTGTCCCGCCCCCCATCGGCGCACACTAGCATTCATATCTCATGTGCTGTAATTCACAGGAGCACTGCAGTGGGGAGGATGAACCTGCAGTGCTGGCCTGTAAAATTCCAATGAAGACACTGAAATTCATGGATTACAGGAATATCATTGTGAGTTTTTCTTATATTGATATAACCCATTCTGAAATATTCTAATATGTATACTAGAGCTGTCAAAATTAACACGTTAACACATGCAATTAATTTAAAAAGTTTAACCCGTAAATTTTTCTTAAGATTAATGCATTTAACATTAATACAGCATAAACAATGGTTGGAAGTGCAGAAACATTGCGATGTGTCCGCCCGGATTCATTACACTCATAGACACAAACACACACAGCAGTGATTCAGTTCTTAACGCTATCTGATGTACAAAACTAGCCCAGATGGGACTTGTGATAGAAATCATGTATTTTTCAGCCTATGTAAGGCATATTTTAATTACCACAGAAACGCTCCAAATCTTAACTATCACCAAAATGCAGAATGAAACAAAGCGGATAGCCACAGTCTACCGGCAGATTAATATTGTGGAGGAGGAGAGTTTAAGAGATTTAATGCCCATTGCAATGTATATGCAAGCTATGTGGGGACTAGTTATTTCAGATAGTCAAACTCCCAATTAGACTTTGGGAAACGTTTAATGTTACTTGAATTGGTGCTATTTTAGTGCATTTCTATCTTTATACTGAGAAAGGATTTGTTTGGAAATTGTTAATAACATAATGTTTTGTTTTCTTTCCAAAGGTGGAAATACATTTTGACAGGAAAAACTGTATATAGTCTCAAATTTCATCACTTTAAAATCTGTGATTAATCACTATTAACCAAAAAGATGATGCGATTAATCATGATTAAAATTTTTAATTGAATGACAGCACTAATGTCCACATATTCTAATTGTGTATCGAGTCAGATTTAGTAATTTGTTTTTAATTTAGCCCTCAGCGGCACCATCAAAATTTTAGTTTTGTGACTTTTAGTCCATGTCTATTAGCATTAAAGCCCACTATATGATAATATACTATACAATTAAATGTTAACAAAATTTACTTTTAGCAGATATATGCATTTAAAATTTGCAGTCTTTTTTTTTATTTCTTTTTTTTTTTTAGGAAAACAGACCAAAAATATTGATGACTCATCTTGCACCTACACAGTTTTTTGTACAATCAAATGCTCTTTAGAATGAGAATGTCCCTCCCCCTAATACCACCTGCAACCAACTAGCAAGTAGCAAATCATAAACCATGGTAGTGACATAACTAAAGGCTGGACAAGCACCTTCTCACCCAGGAAACAACCTTGACTATGTCTAAAATAATGTGAAAAAAATTAATCAATACACCAGAGCAAATAAATATGAAGTTAAATATATTGAATATATAAAGTATATATAAAGGCTGGAAATACTGAGATTTATTTTTTAACTACAGTAAATTGCCAAAATGTGACAAAAGAGTAAAGCATGACGGGATTACAGTATGTAAAAAAAAGCTGAGAGCCTGGCACCATGTTTCTTCAAAACAACACAAATTAGTTTTAGTTCATGCAAACAACTGCTGTACCTCCACTCCGGTCTCATAGGCAGATCCATCCAGCAATATGACTTTCACAGGCACTGTCTTTGGTCTTTTGGAGGATTTCTGTGGGGATCTGGACATCCTACTTGGCGTTTTCTCAGACGAATCATCTGTGTCTCGGTGCTCATCTGACATCTTTGAATCGTGATCCTAAATATAAGGGATCAAAATGTAGTGTTATTAATGTGCTTTGCAGGGTTGATACAAAAAAAATGTCTGGTATGAAATCTGGTCATGGTGAATGTGCCCAAAAGCAGAGCATGAAGGCCAAAATGAATTTCATATTATACAATGTGTTAGAGCATAATCAAACATATTAGACTGTATAATATTTTCTGAGTTAATAAATTATAGATTCAAGTCTCACCATATGACCCCTTCTGTCTTCGTCTGCTGTATTCTTTAAAGCTGAACCTCTCTCTGACATGGCAATCACTTGCGCTCCTAGAATAATAATAATAATAATAACATTAATAACACTTTAACCCTTACCAGCCAGAGCGTTCAAACTTGGGAACAATTATTCCCATGGTGCCTGTCTCAGTATCTTCGCCGTCTAATCACCAATTTTAAATGGTAAAACTGCCAGATACTCATGACAATATAAGCTAAAAGCACATATGATTGGTTAAGGGGTTACTGGGCATGAATAATAAATGTATCGTCATCAGCGTCATCCTCCATTTGCCTGAGCGGAGCCAGAGAGGATACCTCCAGTGTTGGACTTACTGCTTCAAATTGAATGGCAACACATTCATGCGGCACCAGAGGATGAGCGTACACTGGTAAACTTAACCTAGATAGATTTCAGAGAAAACCTGTCTCGTTAGCTGGGAGGTATTGATATTCACGCAAGTTTCCCTTTGCATACACTAAAGCCTGTAGTCCTCCTTCGTCATCACTCCACACAGCCCATGTCCCTAAATTTGAAGAGTCCTCTAAGAGATGTTGGCTATGCTATCGGAAAAGTAGGACTGAAAATAAAACTAAAGTAGCTTGTTGCGTGCCGGAATGTAATGGCAAAAGACTTTGCTTGGTTCGTGATAGGAACTGTTTTCAGTCTTGGCACTCAGCTGAGTGTGACCAGTTTCGCAAAAAGGCCTAGGTTGGGCTGTGTTTACTGGTGTTGTTGTCCTCCCCCTCCCCTCTTTTCTCCCTCTCTTCTCTCCACAAGTTGTTGAGTTGAGTTGAGTATTTATGAATTTATATATATTCTGTTCCTGCACTCTTTATTAAAAATGTATTTACTGTAGATAGTTCGAAAGTTTGATTTTGTATGTTTTGCTGTGTAATTCATGTGTAATTCTAATGTTCAAATTAAATAAAGTGCGTGTTTTATTGAACACATAAAATGTATATTTCAGTGTTTGTGTCCTTCAATTTCAGATGCAGTCTCAATTTATTATTACAGGTGCTCAAAAGGAGTATTTGAGGGGTGGTCATGTGAAATGTATCTTAACATTCTAAATGTTTGTTTTATTCTGTTTTCCCACTAATCACTAGAATGGTCATAACTTTTAAACAATAGATTATATTTCTAATATGTCTGCTATTCTACATTGCCCACAAAATTATGTATATTTCATACACTCTAAGTTTCCCTCTAGCTTGTAATTAAAATGGTTGAAAATGCAGTTGTCTGATGAAGTATGTTGGCCAGAGAATATTTTTGTAAAAAATTGCTGTGTGAATTCTTATTGATAAAGGATGATTAGCCTTAAATAATCATACATATATTTATATCATTTGAAAGCCCTAGTTCTTCTCTTCAATACTGTATATACAGTTCAGGTGTGTGATGTTATATGAATATGAATGTAATATGAATATGGATATGAATATCATATTCTGGCACAGAATGGAATTTTCCGAATTCTGGGTTAATAGAGAAAAAACACTCCCAAGTCCATTGCGTGCAACTTAAAAGGCCTGTTCTCATTGTTTTTACAGTTTATCAGAGACAAAGTGCCACAAAATAAACAAAATTATTGGAAAGCAATTGATAGGCATTCCTAACATGACAAACAATAGGGAAGAACTTCATGTAGGCTTACTTTGATAAAAAGAACTACGTATTTGCAATAGATGATATATTCTTGGTAATACTGATTGCATATCTATCAAATTATCCATATTGTTCTTTCTTCAGCCATTAATATGACTTCATAGATCTCATCACCTATGAGTTAATGATTATTTACTTGGGTGCAAACAAACACATCTGTTGATTTATCTAATGAGCCATGCTGGGTTTTGTTTTTGTGTGCTGCAGAGAGAACGTTTCATAGTTAGTCACAAATGACCAGTGCACTGTATACAGTCTGTCTTTGTATCTCCTTAAAGGCAAGGTAAGTATATTTATACAGCAGAGTTTAAACTCAGTGGCAATGCTAAGTGCTTTACAAAGGCATTTAAACAAAATTAAAATGAGTCTATGCCCAGTAAAAGAGGACATTTGGTGACATGAAGATATACTGTATTTCACAAAGTTTTTATTGACATGGTGATGAGAAACACCTAAAACATTGTGTCTGCACCATAAATATAATGAGCTAATGATGATCTCATATTAATAAGTTAACAAACTGTGATAAACATTGTTTAAGTGTTTAATGTTGAAATGAACAGCATTTAGTCACTTAATAAATCAATCAATAAATCAATTTAATTGAATGGATGTGCCATTTTTCTTCCCTTATCAATATAGACACATTTGCAGAAGACAGGTGGTTAATCTAAAAAAAAAAAAAGCAAAATGCTTGAAACATGACTAAAAGTATACTCCTTTTTTAGCATAAACTGTTCATTGTTTAATGGAGTTGAGTTAACACAGCTTGACAGTTTGATACCACTGTGAATATGCAAATCGCCTTCATTTCCATCTCATTCACTTGTACCAAACTGAGCAACTAAAAGCCCTAAACATCTTGCCCATAGAAAACCTCTCAATATGAGCATTGCGGTTCAAACAAACAAACCTGCCCCTTTTGGCTCAGCTAATTTTCAGCATTCACTCTATGTACTAACTAGAAATGTACCCATAATTCAATCAGAAGACAAACAGCCAGTCTATTAAATTACCTGCACAATCTATACGTTTAACTCTAGTCCCTGACTTATCTCTTCTACCAATGAACCAGTTTTAAGTGAAGGTCTGTAAAAGAGTGTCTTGGAGTCCTTAATTCTTTCATTTTTTTAGCTGAACTGTTACAGCATTGACATTGTTAAAGATCTAGATGGTTTATTTTGCCATTTTTGGCAATGTTATAGACCAGAGGACAGGAAATAATGAGAAGAACAGGATCAAGACACCTCCCAAGTCAGATTCGAATACACATTGGCCACATAAGCACCATGGCTACACACATCAAAGCACATGTACCCAATAAGCCACAGCTCTGACAAAGATCCAGACACTGACAGGAGAGAATATATATTGAGAAAATAAAGTTAAAAATGTGTTTTATTAGAGGGGTCACGTGACGCCATGCAAGGAGCAGACGTGTGAGCGACGAGCTCTGCGAACTTTGCTGAATTTTCGATTATTCTCATGTTATAATCTGGTGAAATTTGAAACACCCAGTTACACATTTGTCCTTTGCTGCAAAACATGGCGAAGTAAAAATCCTCTGCCTCTGGAGACATTAAAAGACACTTACGTGTTCAGGATGAAAGCCCCGACAGGCCTACAGACCGGGGACTCGATTTGGATGGCGCAGCGGGAGAGGAGATCCAGCGTCAGTTGTCCAACCTGTCGGTGATGTTGACAAAGATTCTTGCTGACTTGGAAGATCTCGCTGTAATACGCCGATCGATTACGGCGATGGAAATAAAATTACAAGAGTTAGGTACAAGAGTGACTGATGTTGAAAAACAAATCGATTTTCTGGAATCTTCGGAGAGTGAATTAACTGCTAATCCACCTGCGACCAAAGTTGATTTGGAACATCTCCTTGAAAAGCTTGAAGATCTTGAGAATAGAAGCCGCAGGAATAACATTCAAATTGTTGGAATTCCTGAGCATGAGGAGGGCAGAGATATGGTGAAATTCTTAGACGAGTTTTTCCCGAGTCTGCTCAACATAACAGGCCACAAGCTGGAAATCGAGCGAGCTCACAGAGTGCCAGCTCACAGATCTGCTGAGGGAGATAGGCCCCGATCGATTCTGGCCAGATTTCTGAGATCATCCGATAAAGATCTTGTGTTGCACCAGGCGAGGAGCAAAGGGAAGCTTTCTTGGAAGAACCATAATATTTTCTTGTTCCCGAACTTTGCGAGTTTGACGTGAGAAACGCGATCGGTTCAAGGAATGCAAGAAACTCTTACATCAGAGAAAGAACTCGTTTGCTCTAATGTTTCCTGCCAAATTGAGAATAGAAACGAAGGTCGGTCGCAAAGTATTTACATGTCCAAATCTGGCAATGTCTTTTATAGAATCAATGTCTGAGTAAACCATTGGATGTTTCTCATGTGAGTGGGCCTGACTCGCTGTACTTACTCTTGAGGAAGCTGGGCGACATTTTGGGTTTTTTGCATTGGCTCCGCCTAGCGGCTGGAGCTTGTTTTGTGAATAACACTTTTCCTTAAAGAAACTTTTGCATTGATGAAAGATTACTTTTGCATTGACGTTCCCGGACAGATTGAGAGTGGACACTACGGATGACTGCAAAATATCTACATGCTCACACAAAGGATGTCTTTTATAAAGCTGATGGATTGTGTAAGTCATGGTATATATGTTTATGCGGCCTTCGAGTGAATTGACTTGACCATCTGGGGAACCGGGATGCCGGTTTTATTTCTTTTTGTATTGGTTCTGCCTAGCGGCTGGAGCATGTTCTGTTGAATAACACTCATTTGGAACAGCTGTGGATTAATCTGTTCATTCTTCATGCTTATTCCTCCTGCTGGCTGTAGTTTGTTTTGTTGAGTTTTTTTTACGGGACATTGGAATGATCATGTCATCCGCTGAGCTCATAACAGCCAGCTCACTGAACATTCATTTGTCTGTCTGAGGAATCTGAATGGTTTTATATCAGATGGGATATGTTTTGTGGAAGATCACACCTTTGAGACAGTTCTGTGAATGAATCTACATATTCTTTGTGTTCATTCTTCCTATTAACTGGGTTTATTTCACAAAGTATTTTCTGTTATGTAATTTTGCCTCACAAATTTGTGAAGCAAAATTTAGCAATCCGATGGCAAAGTTGTCGTGGGGGCTCTCGCTGGCGTTCATGGACTCTTGGAGTTTAGAGGGATTGACGCCGGTTGGCGCTTTCGTGTGTGGGGTTAATGCGCACGTTTTTCTTTTTTCTGTTTGTTTTGTTCCGGGGGATGTTCGGGAGTTGATTGTTTCACTAATGGGGAATGTGGTCTGTATAATTTTGTTTTTCACACACAATTTTTTTTATTTTATTATATCTATATGTCAGTTGTTAATATGAGTGTACTATCTCTTTCCATGTTGAATGTGAATGGGTTGGGGCACCCCATAAAAAATTTGGGAAGATATGGGGTGGACATGTTTTCTTTAGTGCTGGCTCAAGTAAGAGCAAGGGAGTCATTAGATAGGTAAATAAACATCTACAATTCAAATTTCTCAAATAGACTAAAGATAAATTAGGAAGAGTAATTATTGTTTTAGCTGAAATTCAGGGACAAAGTCTTATTTTGGCTAATATTTACGCACCTAACACTGATGATCAGGGTTTTTTTATAGATCTTGAAGGGATGTTGCAAGCCGCTGGCACCCCTTATGATATAATATTGGGAGGAGACTTTAATCTTCTGATGGACTCAGTCCTTGATCATAGTGAAGAAAAAGTGTGCAAGCCCCCTAAAGCAACACTGACGCTTCACAGGATGTGTAAAAATCTTGGTCTTTCAGATATTTGGAGACTTTTGAACCCATCCGGTAGGGACTATACATTTTTTTTATCAGTCCATAAGATTTATTCTAGAATAGATTTTTTTTTTTAATATCCAAATCTCTCATTTCATCTGTTGTTGATTGCTCAATTGGAAACATTTTAGTCTCAGATCATGCTCTGATGAGTTTAGAGGTGTTGCCACATAAAGAGAAGAAGAAATCATATAGTTGGTGCCTTAATGTATCCCTTCTGCAAAATCCTGATTTCCAACAAATGTTAAAGACTGAAATCAATGTTTATATGGAGACCAACTGGTCCTCAGTATCCTCTGTGGGTGTGGCTTGGGAGGCACTTAAGGCGGTTCTCAGGGGTCGGATCATACAGTATGCGTCATTCATCAAAAAATCCAAAGCACGAGAACGCATGGAGTTGGAAGAGAATATTAAAAGTGTTGAGGCAGAGCTGAAGTGCCTTATGTCAGCTGATGGCCTCAGAGAATTGACCCGACTGAAATATAGATATAATACTATTTTGTCGCGGAAAGTGGAGTTTTGGTTATTCAGGGCAAGACAGTCATACTTTGAGTCGGGTGACAAAGCAGGGAAGCTTTTGGCTAGATATATAAAGCAGAGAGAGTCTTTTTCTACTATTCCCTCAGTGAAATCTGCTGGTGATGAAATTTTTACCTCGGCCATTGATATTAATAATCCCTTTAAAGAATTCTATATTGATCTTTATATCAGTGGCGAATGATCAGTCTCCGGTCGCTGCCATCTCACTTGGCGCCTAAAAGGCGTTTGATATGGTAGAATGGGATTATCTTTTTAAGATTTTGGAAATGTATGGGTTTGGGAGTACATTTATTGGTTGGATTAAGTTAAAAACACCCTGTAGCAGCGGTACAAACAAATGGATTAATTTCAGATTATTTTACTCTGAATAGGGGCACACGACAGGGTTGCCCACTTTCCCCATTATTGTTCTGTCTTGCCCTGGAGCCATTAGCAGCCGCGATAAGAAAGGAGGATGATTTTCCAGGGGTGACAGCGGGAGGTGTGGCACATAAGCTTCTGCTTTACGCAGATGATATTTTATTATTCGTCTCTGACCCTACAAGATCTATGCCTTGCCTCTTCAGAATTATTCATTCCTTTTCCAAGTTCTCAGGATACAAAGTCAACTGGTCTAAATCCGAAGCTTTGGCGCTGACAGCGTACTGCCCAGAAACGGCTTTCCAGCCGGGCACCTTCCAGTGGCCCAAACAGAGCATTAAGTATTTGGGGATTTTATTCCCAGCAAATTTGTGTGATTTAGTTAGAGTTAATTTTGATCCTTTAATAAAAAGGTTTTCGAGCGATGTGGGCAGGTGGGCTTCATTACATTTATCGATGATTGGGAAGGTTAATGTTATTAAATGAATTGTATTCCAAAATTCAACTACCTGCTTCAGCCTCTCCCTGTAGATGTCCCCCTCTCTTATTTCAAGCAATTTGATAGCATAGCGAAGTCCTTTATTTGGAATGGTAAGCGCCCCAGGTTAAATTTCAGTAAGTTACACAGGCCAATTGACAAAGGTGGGTTAGGCCTACCCAAGATTTTGTTTTATTATTATGCATTCGGTCTTAGACATTTGGCTCATTGGTCGCTTCCACCTGAGAGAGCCCCTCCCTGGTTTTGTACTGAAAAGGAAGTTCTTGCCCCTATCTCGCCACTGCAAAGCCTTTCGATCAAACTAGCCGGAGAGGTTAAGTCGCACCCCGTTATTTTGCATTTGCACTCGATATGGACAAAAGTGTCCAGGGTGTTTAATTCGGATATTTATTTAAACGCAGCCTCGAGCATATGGTTGAACCCTAAACTATGTATTAATAAGTCCCCTTTTTGTTGGTCAGATTGGATTGTGAGGGGGGTTAATGCACTTGGTGACCTATATGAGGGTGGAGTATTGAGACCTTTTGAAAATTTGTTTCAACATTTTGGCATTCCCAGATCTCAGTTTTATAAGTATTTACAGCTTCGCCACCTACTCTGCACTATTTTTGGGAGTGGCACGCACCCCCCATAATATATATATATTTTTATTTTATGTATGTGTGTGTATATATATATATATATATATATATATATATATATATACACACACACACACACACACACACACACACACACACACACACACACACACATATATATATGTATGTATGTGTGTGTGTGTGTGTGTGTGTGTGTGTGTGTGTATATATATATATATATATATATATATATATATATATATATATATTTATTTATTTATTTATTTTTTGGATTGTGTGTGTGTTTTATGTGGGACCACAGGGGTGTTCGTTAGGGGTCAGGGTGGGATTGTATTAGTAGGGTTTAAATGTAAAATGTTGATTCTTTATATATGTGTTGAGTTTTTGCCACTGTCATATGCATATGAATCAATACAAATGTTAATTACAAAAAAAATGTGTTTTATCATAGTATGTGTTTTATCACACACACAAAAAACGTCTCATCTACTAAAAATAAGATGAATCAAATGAAATGGCAACTACTTAAAGATGTACAGCACAAGAATAGTAAACTTTTCTTTTTTTGCAGCTCCTGCTCTTTCAGTTAATGTGTCTTTAGATCAATATATTGATGAGGCCTTTTACTGAGCTAAGAAGGTCAGCTTGTAGTATGGAAATTAATTTATCTGCCTCTCAGTGGAGGAAAGTTCAGCAGTTTGATCATTACTGTTGCCATTGCATTAATATTTGTATGAAAAAATGCTTTAAAGTTCAAGGCTAAAAATAAATGTAGTTAAACAGATAAAACAGAGAAATATGTCATTTTTTACCACTATTTTGAGACAATGTGCATGCCACAAGGATCAACACAGATTTTAAAGGTCGAACCTAAAACAAGACTCCAAAAACAATCATTTGTTAAGTAAGTTCATTAAACAGACCTTTCCAAAAACGAGAATTCATCAATAATACAAAAAACATGAACAGACATGACATGAACTAGGAACTAAACTTCAAAATAATAGATATGACAAAAAGCCTTAAAAACTCACCAAACCCAGGGGGCCTGGGTAGCTCAGCAAGTAAAAATGCTGACTACCACACCTGGAGTCACAAGTTCAAATCCATGGCATACTGAGTGACTCCAGCCAGGTCTCCTAAGCACCAAATTGGCCCGGTTGCTAGGGAGGGTAGAGTCACATGGGGGAACCTCCTCGTGGTCGCCATAGTGTGGTTCGCTCTCGGTGGGGTGCGTGGTGAGTTGTGCATGGACACTGTGGAGTGTGAAGCCTCCACATGCACTACGTCTCCACGGTAATGCGCTCAACAAGCCACGTGATAAGATGTGCAGATTGATGGTCTCAGATGCGGAGGCAACTAAGATTCATCCTCCGCCACCTGAATTGAGGCAGGTCACTACACCACCATGAGGACTTAGAGCGCATTGGAAATTGGGCATTCCAAATTGGGGAGAAAAAACTCACCAAACCCATTACAGAACCTAAGACATTAAATACACTTAAGACTCATAAATGGATGGCTTCAGGAGTAAGTTGGTCTCTACTAAGGTGTTCAGTCAACCCGGCTTGAAGCCCAGTAAAACAGAGCACACTTTAAGCCTAACCAAAAGGAGCATTTTTGTAATTTGTTTCCCCAAAGAAAACAATCAAGAATACAGTAGATGAAACAACACACACACACACACACTCAAACGTAAAAACATCAGAACAGAACTAAATGAAGGGTTTCTGAGTAGACACACATCCTGTAACTGAACATTATACAGTACTAACACTTCATAATACTAGAAGTTTTCTCTAAATTGTTGAATCTGTTACTATAATAAAGTGATAATTTTGCAAATGTAATCTTGGGAATCTGTACTGATGACTTGACATGCTGGTATTATTAGGGGCCAAGCACTGAAGGTGCTGTGGCACCTATTGTATTTGTTAGTTTTCTTATTATTATTATTATTATTATTATCACTAATTGGAATCTATAGCAGCACAATGGAAAATGATTACATTTGGCACAATTATAGGGATGGATATGAATAGCCCTGTTGGGCCTCATGTATTCAGATAGATGACAAAGGCAGGCCTAATACAGTTGTAAAAACCTAACTCAAGCCCCCACCTTCCAAGTCGTAAATCTTACTGATAAAAATCGCGCCAAAATCAAACAAAGGGAGTCCAAAACAGACTACAAATCCATGAAGCCTTGCTCACTAAAGGATCGAACTTTCAACTCTTATTGGATGAGGCACACCACAGAACGTCCCTCAAACATGACATCATCAGGAGTTGAAATACCTCTGAAATGTTTTGGTGAGTGGCTTCCAGCGACTTTGTTCACCGAATATAGACGTAGCTTTTAGCTGCTCTCAGGTGCAACCTCATGGCACAAGGAAGTAACGTCCGATTTGAAACTGTAGCCATACAATCTCCATCTCGCTGGACGAGTTGATATTACTCTGTGTTCAACCAAACACTCTAACGGATCCGAAGGAGACCGCCGAGCAATCCGCATCTTCATCCGTTTGCCTACAGAAGTGAAGAGATTAAAGATTTCTCTTCCATCTTCAATCAAGTCGACATTTCTGAGTTCTCCGCCAGCCCGCCGAAAATCAACAGCCGTACCGCCCGTCGACAGAGCGAGGAAACGGCCTCCCGTCATCACCCGAGCATCAAGGAGCCGGGTCAGAGTTAAAGGACGGAGGAAAACACATTCTACCCATGTCCTCATGCGATTCAAGTAAGAGGTTTACATCTGGGCAGAGATAGAATATTATAGTGTGTCATTCTTGTGTTTCAAGGTTTTTGCTTGTACAGTTTACGGACCGCCATGTCCGCTCATTATTAATACTCAGGGTATTAATTATCACAAATTTGTTTTGCTGTATTGTGGTCCAACCAAATTGAATTGTTGTGCAATTTCGCCATCGCGGATGAGACAGCAACTGAGTTCATCCATTAAAGAGTCAAATAATGCGGGACTTTTACGAGCCGTCCACCAAACTGACAGCTGTTTTCTCTCCCACGATCGCGAAATCGGCTTTAGGGCTGTCACTTCTCTCTCTCTCTCTCTCTCTCTCTCTCTCTCTCTCTCTCTCTCTCTCTCGTATTAACCACACACACACACACACACCTTATGTGTTATAGGATTATTTTATTTCCATATCTAATCATATCACTGTTTAGTTTGTAGTTGTAAGTCGGAAGTTTATTGACTGTGTTGTATTAATTATTAATTGATATTACTGCATAAATAAACTTTTGTTTATATTACAAAGAGAAGTGTTTTGGTTTGTTTTGCATACACCTGTATCATGCGGACGGGATGTCAGTGCTCAGATTCAAACCTTCATTCATTGTTTTTTTCCCGAAAATCGATATTCTTCTGATGCCCATTTTCCTAAGAAAACAATCTAATATTGAGACTGTTTTACTATCTGGTTATTAGTCCCTGATTCCAGGGCGGTGCCCCGTCAATATTAATCCTTATTAATATTCTATTGATTTTTGATAATTGATAATTATCTTTGATGATTGTTGAATTTGAATGATCAATAAGCTAGTGTTAATTTTTATTAATGTTTCATCGATGTTAACAATTAACGATTATCTTTGATAATTGTTGATTTAAAGGATTAAAAAAGCTAACATTGATTCTCATCAATGTTCTATTGATTTTAATAATTAATAATTATCTTTGATAATCATTAATTATTGCTAATAACCAAACTTGCTCCTAAACGTAGCACACTACATTTACTGGAGCCCCATATGAGGTTTTAATGAGTTAGATTCAATTGATTAACCTAAATATTAATTAATAACTACAGAAATAATTATTAATTATTTCTGATAGTAACACTGATCTAAACAACCAGTAAAGCCCTACAGCCCCCAGACCAAGTTTGGGGTCTCTAGCCCAAACTCTATAGCACCAACACCAGTTCAAAAGTTCTTTTGTGCATATATTTTGAACCGTTTAGCCTAGAAACAAAATTATTTTGTGTCTCATAGGGCTGTCAACAGGGCTGAGAAACTAAATTTTTTTTTTTTTTTTTATTACATTCAAATTTTAAAGACAATTCAGGTAGGGGTAAAAATCTACAAGACATCTGATTTTTAAATCGACGTTGTCTCCTACGTCCACACAAGGGCGGAACAAATCAATAAAAACAAATCAGCACTGTGCTGTAGGGCTGAAATGATTAGACGACGTTATCGACAACGTCGACAATAAAAAACTGTCGAGAAAAATTTCTGTTGTCAAATAGTTGTTTGATCTCATTTAATGTAACATGAGATCGCATTAAACTCTAATGATGACGAGCGAGAGCAGCAATGCAGCTCGAGCCTGACTGAGGAGAGGAAGAATTACACAGCTCACAGATGCACTCTAAACTTTCCAAACAGCTTCAGGTGATGTAGATCGCAAAATATGAGGGAATTATAATACAAAAATACAAAATAAGTAAATACAGAAGCACTCTTGTTGTGGAATAAGTGGAGCTGGAGCTGCCGCTCCGCTGAAGCAAAACTTGCACGTTGAGCGTCTTTAAAGGAAACACCCCAGAGTTGCATCTTAAATGCAGTTATATTTAATGCATTATAGTTTTATTAAAGTTCAAATAATACGGAAGCAGATCATGTAAATAACTACAAACTCCGAAACTGGCATTTCTCTGTGCGGTCAGCACCTCTTCTATGAGTTGCGTGAATGTCCCGATCTAAGGGGGAGAGATTGAAACTGCACCTGACTGATGCACACTCTGGTGTGGGGACGCTCATCCCTTGAGTGCACACGCTTAATGCAGCTAGATTATAACGTGATGGCTTGCGACTCACTGAATTATAATATATGTGTCATTGTGTGTTTCTTATCGTGAAGAAAATTGGCAATATGCAGCTTTATTAATAAGAGAGAGTTGAGGTGAGAGGTGATAGAGGTAGTCCTCGCCCCAATAAATTTTTTTATTTTGGTTTTGCCTTGTTTTCCAATATAAATATCTAAAACTCCTTTAAAACAACGTACATTTTCATTAGCAGCTATACTGCAGAATAAAATAAAAAATTCTGAGAATGTTGAATATAATATTAAAAATACAAATATTTTAAAATATCTAAAAATCCTTTAATAAAAGATGCATTCACCTGAGAAGCAGCATATAAGATATTTAGACTTGCTTTTAGAGAATAGATCTTGAATATAAGTATATTTTGTCTTTGCTGTAATTGCAGAAGTATAACCAAGTGAAAAAATACACTTATATACAAAATACACTTATATTTAAGATACATTCTCTTAAAGCAAGTCTAAATATCTTATATGTTGCTTCTCAAGTAAATGTATCTTGTTTTAAGGATTTTTAGACAATTTTAAATGGAAAACAAGACAAAAACACTTGATAACAATAGGATTTTTTGCAGTGAATTTCTTTACTGAATTAAACTTAATAAAAATAGAAGAAGATTTTGTCCTCTTTATTGTTAGTAAGCACGTTTAATACAACCTTTTAAGTCAGGGCAAAAACTGAATAATCGGTTAAGAGCTAATGATTAATTGTTGCAATAATCACTGAATAGTCGAATAATCGTTCTAATAATCGTTAGATTAATGGATTATCAAAATAATCGTTAGTTGCAGCCCTACCATTCTGTACTGATTGTTTATTGCAAAGAACAAAAGTGCGCAAAATGATAAAGTCAAAAGATATAGCCATTTCATATGCTAAAATATTAAATATGCTGTAAGCGATTTTAGCCATTCTGGAACTTCCTCGAGACTGAGCCTTTGAATTAGACATGGCCCCTCTTTCTAAAAAAATGCCCTCCAAAGGTAGCATTGAGACCATCACCGAACAGTACAGCAGCAGTGCTTCTTCTTACGGTTGTTAAACACAACAGTCGCAAACAAAAAAACAAAAAAAAACCTCAGCTGACAACTGTTATAAATCTGAAAATGTCATTAAACCTAAATGATCCATTTTAGCTACTCAACTATAGCCCCTTTCACACATGCAGCCAGGTAAATTATAGAAATTTGTTGGGTTGTCTTTACTGGTAAATTTACCACATGTGCTGTTCACACATACCACCAATATGAAAATTTATGATACAACTTCTCATTAAGGCAAACTGCCAGAGCAAAATTTGCCAGTATCTTCAAAAAGGTTGTGTTCACACATGATCTCTAACCTGAAAAAAGCAGTAAACTGTCTGGAAAAGGCTGTACGTTTGAAAGGGACTTATGAGAGCAGCCTGTGGAAAAATTTTTTTTTGCTGTTACACAGTCTAGTGCTGTCACAGAGACCGGTGATAGTGAGATATCTCAGGACACTTCAGTGATATCTTTCAGGGAGAAGGAACATTTTCTGCATACGATTCCATAAAAACCACTTCCAGCACCAGCACCTTTAAGTAAAAAACTAAAGCGACAAAAGAAATGCTTCAGAAAACAGTTCTACTATATGTTAACACAGAGTTGCACAGCCAGTGCTGGTGTCATACATTAGTACTAATACCAGCGGTACTACAGTGTTTTTCATTAAATACAGTTGTATTTATGAACCTAATGCTAATGCAGCGAGATGCATATAAGAGAGCAAGGCATAGTCAAGACACAACTGCCAAAAACCTACACCTCTGGGGGCCCTTCACTCCAAACGTGTCCATCTTTTTAATGTAACCATGCGCTAGACGAGTGTCTTTGAGTGTTGCATCATGTCTCTTTAGTTTTTTTTTTTTCAGCATCTCGTGCAGTAACGATACATCTTTTTAGATGATGTGTCAGTTTAAAAGGAAATTCAATCTTTAGAACGTGTCTCGAGACACCCAAGTTCTGTGTTATACATTGCACTGCATCTGTTTTAGCCCAAGAATGCGATCGGTCTACAAGTCATTGTCAGTGCTCGGCATAGAACACTTCCAAACTTTTAATGCTCATTTTAGCTATTGAGTGTGCATTATTATCTTAAATTCAATGAATATTCAAATTTCAAATTTTTATTTGACAGCCTTACTGACAGCCATCTTGGATTGTGACAGTTATCATTTTTCTTTTCACATTCCACAGACATCGTCCAATTTGCCCAAAAATTGGCTCAGATAATCCTCAGGCCCAGCCGCACAGAACTGACCAAATAGAATTTTGATTTGTGCTATCATTCGGAAGTTACCCTAATGTGAAGTGAGGCTGAATCTTGGAAATGTTTTGGTCTATTGAAACTAAACTTAGTATGCTTTATTAGGTCTATGATCTGAGGGTACATGCCAAGTTTGGTGACAGCACCACCTATGGGTCAAGAAATCTCAAAAATAGCTATATTTGCCCATAACTTTTGAACAATTTTGCCTAAATTCATGAGGTTGTGTCTTTGGATTCCTTGGATCATGAGGATTCCCTACATCAGCCATATTGCCTCTCCTCTGTTTTGAATTTTAATAAAAATAATTTATGTATCTTTTGAACGCTTTGTCAAGAAATTTGGAATGTGTCATCAACATCATGCTGCGAGTACCTGAGCAGTCTGGAGAAAGCGCCACCTGTATTTCAAAAGATTACCAACACTTTTATGTGCTGACTCTAAACTTGGCATGTCTCTTTGCTATTGTTGAGATGTGGCACAGTGTGTAAATTTTAGGACAACAACCTGAAGGTTGGGTGTTCGAATCCCACAAAGGATAGTTCTTAAAATTGTATTTCTTTTCACCTTTGGGTCTTCACATTGGGCTTAACGTAGGTCATACTTCACCGCATAATTCCTGATTCAACAACATTTTTTCAGAAATCATTTTGTACTCTCACCTTGGTATCTCCCTTTAATGACCCTTAACATTGTGGTACAGTGGATTGTGTGCTGGACTGGAGATCGGAAAGGTGCAGGTTTGAATCGTACTTGGGGTGACTCATAAACCAGTGTGCATTTGCAATGTACATTATATCTGCTCTGTGGGTCCTGTAGGTCAAATAGGCTTGTAGGCCATTTCAGTGCTTGGCCCCGTAATTGCTGATTAAATATTTGTATACTGTACATCTGGATTGTTGGACATGCTTGTCTTATGTTGTCCTTGGTTGCCAAGTGTAAGCTTGCTTTAATGTGAACATTTGTAAACTCGTGTAGATAATAGTCATTTTCCATAATAAATTGATGAATATAATTTTTTGGTGAATAAAATTACTCTGATTCCAATTATCTATACCATAAAAAAATTAAGTTTTATTCTTCTCAACCATATTGGAAGCTTGTGAAGAAATACTAAGACAGGTGGAGGAGAGACAGTGGTGCAGAGAGAGAGACAAGGAGCTGATACTTCCTTAAAAACGTATGCCAAATAATTGCTACCTAATAAGTGAGACTTTAATTCCGCTGGATAATTAAAGCTCTCTTGTAAACAGATGATGATGATAATGTGTAAAGACGCTATGTGAGATCTTTAAAAACTTCAGTTCAAAGAATGTAATGCAGTTGTGATTCAGCTTTTTTAATGACAGTTAGAATATTATACTGATTAGACCACCATTATTCTGAGAAAAAAGGAACGTAATTAAGCATTTGTTCCCTAAGGAAAAGGCCATTTTTAATTGCTAAGGAGAACATTTGACACTCAGCCAATGAGGTCATAGGTGAAGTTTTATGAAGAAATTGTGACCATGTTTTTGTCAAGCAGGATGTATTCCTGCATCAGCGTTTACTGTTGGTTCTGGAACAACATTCCTATCAAACAAACAAACATAGTCGTAAACCTAACCCTAACCCAAACCTTTACCCTAACAATAACCAATGTTTTCCAAGTCCTAATTCCCACACTAAACCTAATCCTACTCTCGCATTGTCAAATTTTGACTATTGGCATAAAGTCTGGTCCAGTTTGCATCTTATTCTGGACAAGAATCACAGTTTTAGAGAGGAAAAATCTGTTTGACCAACATGAAAAGCAACCATTCACAGTTTCTTAAATTTGAAGCTTGATTACACTTCCTTGCAATTGATTCGTGCCTATCGCTTCAGAGGACATGGATTAAACCACTCAAACAAGTCATATGGATAACCTTTATGCTGCCTTTATGTCTTTTTTAGAGCTTGAAAGTGTACCACTTTGACTTGCATTGTTTGGATATAGACACATCATACATCTATGAAAATATCTTCGTTTGCATTCTCCAGAAGAAAGAATGTCATTCAATTTTGAGATGGCAAGGGTGAGTAAATGGTAGGAGAATTATAATTTTTGGGTGAACTATTAAAACTATTGAAATAGCTATACCGCAATAATTTACTGGCTTTAAAAAACTCAAACATTACTCAAAATTCAATACAGCAGTTTCAGTCCGAAACCAGCTGTAAAAAATACACAGAAGAAATTGGTTGAAATGTGAGTAGACTTTGTGTTTAGAATTTGGTCTTTTAAAAGTCATAAGTACACTCTAAAAAAAATGCTGGGATATTTTTTCTACCCAAACGCTGGGTTGGGCCTGTTTGGGTTATTTTATTGGGTTATTCACTCTCTTTTGGGTAGTTTTGTGTAACCCAGCCACTTTTGTGTAATCCACTTAGTGGATGGGTCATTTTCACTGACAGTTGAAACTATACAACCCTCCCCCACTCCGATGCAACAACCCAGCAGTGGCATCAGAACAACCCAGCTGATGAACGCAGGCTTTTTGGATCGTCTTCAGGTGTGAGCTGTTCTCAGCACGGACAAATTGGAGGATTTATTCCGTGAAATAAGCTTTTTGTCAGCGTTTTGATCTATAACCTCCTGAGACACTAGCGTGACTGCTGTGTGCATTTTCCATTTCCCTTTTTGATCTTTAACTAGTAGCACCAAATAAACATGCAAATATAAATTTCTAGAGCAAATAGTTTTCCAAACAAATTGTCCAAATATGTGGACAGCAGGATTTCGTTGTGAAATTTTAAATAACACTAAGCTATAGAAAGTCAGATTTTTTTCATCAATTTGTTTGTTTCCAGGAGTGTTGGTTATTCATGTTTTTGAGATGTTACAGACATTACATCAAAACTTAGCATAATTTATTCTGATTCAAAGTAATGTCTAGAATCATCCAATCACTGCCAAAAATGTTAAAATAAAATGTAGCATTATAAAATTCTGAATCTATGTACTGATTATCATTGTCCCATGCCAAACATGTTGAGTGATCCAAACATCATCTGCAGCCTGAAACTGAATGTTTGACCAGATTTTAGGAGTGAATGCACTTAGCTGCATAGAAAGCTATAGGATACTCCCTCGCTCCCTATTTAATGAATGACTTAACCTCCAGTGTGCTGTCTGTCTTAACTGGTCTCGGAAAAGTTTTAAATGCACCTTATTTTCATCCTAACTCCATATAAAGCCTCTGAAAGCAACATTTTTTCAGCTTTTGGATGAACCCACTGATTCTCAATGTGAAAATACACAGTAAATATAGGAATGCTACTAATGTTAATGAATAGAATCATATTGTACAGTCATAACAAAATAAAACATAACGTTTATATTAAAATGAAGCGAAATGACCCACAGATGTGTTAATGTTGAAAAATATTCAAAATAACTAACATGTTTTTTTACTTTTGAGGAAATAATGTCCCAAAATCCTCATATGTGGACATCATGTTTATTAGCGTTCTGACACGCAAAAAATGTACAGATTTTTTAAAGCAGCATATCAAATGAAACTAAAGACACTACTCTTTACACAAAAACAGGTTTCAGTGTAAAAACATAAAGAGATTTTTTACCAGAGGCACTTTTGTTGGCGCTGCATCCGTAGTAGCATTTCAAGGAAATCGACGGCATGCTGTTGTGTCACGTGACTCGGTGCGCCAGAAGTTTAACCTTTAAATGACAGTCTAGAGTCTTGTGAACAGAACAGTATTCAGTCGGTTTTTAAACATTTTTCATTAAAAGTTGCATATCGTTAGGGTGACCAGATTCCTGCTTGTGGAAAACGGGATAGCCCCCTCCAAGCAAAAATTAAATAGACGTATCCTTACATAGGCACAGATCAATGTGAAGTAGAGGGTGCATTCACATCTGTAACTGTTGTCACCATGCACTTTTCGCTGGCAGCAATTTTTCTCAGTGTGCGCTTGTCTTTCAAGAGTTTATCATAAAATGCAGAGCAGTCCAGTCCAAAATTAAGATGTACGAAAAGCATTTCCTTCATGACTGTAACACTGAGTCGAGATTTATCCGGTGTCCATGCTGCGTTCATTAATGAGAACACACGCTCCACAGATGCAGATGTCCCAGGCAGGCATTAAACAAACTCCACGACCTTGGCTAAGACTCCAAAGTTGATGGTCTTGCTTTCCAGCTTACAAAAATCGTCTGTCCATCTCCCAGACACAGCCGTCTTGTTCATGTTCCACTCAGTGATGCGACGAGTGACAAAGTTTTTTGCGCAAGCCCACACATAAAAAAGGGCGTGGTTTCATCAATCAAACTGAGAGTGGGGATTCTGGAGTAGAAGTGTTCAAGGCTGCTCTGAATATCTTTCCACTGGGATGTCTCTCATTAGGGCCCACTCAAGTTTTTCTGTGTTCTCCAATGAGCGGCTCCAATTTTGGAGGTAATCCACCAATGCTGAATAAAAGATTCTCACTGCACAAAAGAAATCATCCACTCACATGTCACCAGCTTCAACCAGGGCATCCAACTGCTGGGTATGAATGATTCCTACAGCCTGGCCTGTAAAACTTTTCTCAGGTCATGAATGTGCAAAGCTATGGCTGTGCACAACAGTGATAAGCAAAAAGTCCTTCACTTGCATGCACCTTGTCAGATTCAGAACTTTGCTTCACAAAAAAATCGCTAACACTTGGTGTGGTACACTTACTTTTAGCCGCATCCACATGCTTTTGTATGAACATGCTGTGTGATGTCGGTGCGGCCTCCATGGCCGATGGAAAAGCGAGCTCCACAAATCTCACACCTCACTTTACTAGGCTCTGTCTGTGACTCCTTTTTTAGAAATGTAAACTCTTTTTGAAGGTCCTCATTAAAAGTACAGTACATGCACACTTCCTTGACAATTTCATCTGTGTGCTCTTTCAAACTGATTCTTCAATCAGTTCACTAACTAGACGTCTACTGATAGGGGACTGTGATTGTGGGATAGTTTAATCCAATCATGTACTAAAAATAACACAGTGTGATTTTATTGGTTTTATAAGCCGTATCTTTGGCTACCTTTGATTAGAATTCTCATGTGACTGAGAAAGCCGCATAGGCAATAGAGAAATTTTAGGAGAGGGGAAATACGAGACAAAACACGATTTTTCCAGAATAAGTCAGGACACTAGAAAAAGTCCTTATACGGGACTGTCCTGGGAAAAAACAGGATGTCTGGCCACGCTACGTGTAGCAAAGCCAAAATACAACATGGACGCGGGGTCGCACGAGGGTAATATCATTACTGTACACCAGAATATACCGTTCCATAATCAGAACTGGACAGCTCACATGACATTAATTGTTATTAGATGTCATGCTAGCTTTGTGAGCTTTGGCTTTGCTAGCCTGTAATGCCCACTGGACGGTGAATAGGTTTATTTACTTTTTCAAATTTTTTTTAGTAATGCAAACGTTTACTCACTCTCATGCCATCCCGATGTCTATGACTCACTTTCTTCTGCAGAACACAAACGAAGATTTTTAGAAGAATATCTCAGCTCTGTTGTTCCATTCAATGCAACTGAGTGGTGACAAAAACTTTGAAACTCCAAACAGCACATAAAATGTGCTTTTTTACTATAAATCTTTACTTTCACATCTAAAAGTCACACATGGCACCTGTTTAGTTTTTCTTTCAAATGTGAAAGTGGAGATTTAGAGTAAGAAAGGACTTAAAAATTGATCTGTTTCTCACCCACATCTATCATATCACTTTTGAAGATATGGATTTAACCACGAGTCATATGGATTACTTTCATGCTGCCCTTATGTACTTTTTGGAGCTTCAAAGTTCTGGCCACTATACACTTGCATAGAATGGACCAAACAGAGCTGAGATATTCTGAACAAAAACAAATAATTTTAGAAGCAGAAGAAAGTCATACACACCTGGGATGAGGGTGAGTAAATGAGAGATATTTAATTTTTGGCTAAACTATCCTTTTAATAATACAATGGGTGTTTAATATTTTTAATGCCTAGTGTACTTAACATTAATTATAAATGTTACTTTATTTTTCTACATGCAGTTTATTAAAACATTTGTAAAATTAGTTTAAATGTACTTATTACATGTATTTATATTCATCCAAAATAAAAGGAGCTACCATGTTTATACATTTGTTTGTTTATGGTGTGGTTTATTTTAGAATATATTTTAAGAATAATACAATCTGAAAATATGAACTCACTTATGAGATAAAATTAACCCAGCATCCTTGTAAAAATGAACCAGCATTGAAAAAATAACCCATTTGATGGGTTTAAATGAACAATCCAACTTGCTAGGTTAGTTTAGCCCAATGTGTGTTCTGTCATTTAAACAGCAGCTGGGTTAAAAACAACTCAAATTGCCCACATTCACAGACATGTAATATTCTGCTCTGTGAATATCTAGTTTTCCTGATACTAAGGGCTTCAAACCAAAATTGAATGTATTTTAAACATCTGTTGCCCATGATGTCTTCTTCCTAAAAAGACTTCAACCCAGTACCTTGTAACCACAAGTTTCCAGACAAAGTGTATCCCCAACCCCCGGATGTTGCATAGCCTGCAGCCAATCAAATAGGAACTGGTGATTTTAGCCAGCTCTTGCCATTTTTCTGTGTGCAATATGCATCAGACAGACTAAATCTAAAGCTTCCCCCATCCCTAAAGTCTAACTAGTTTTTGATCCTGGAGCCCATCCTACTTGTTGACATCACTGTAAGAATTAAGATAGCAATGGGCCCAAGAAGTCGTAG
This sequence comes from Myxocyprinus asiaticus, assembly GCF_019703515.2. Classification (NCBI taxonomy): domain Eukaryota; kingdom Metazoa; phylum Chordata; class Actinopteri; order Cypriniformes; family Catostomidae; genus Myxocyprinus; species Myxocyprinus asiaticus. The sequence goes on from NC_059372.1 coordinate 33,433,213, forward strand.
CATTATGGAGATTCCATTACTTATGATGTTGATAAATGAGCAAGCAAATGCAATCTCAAAGCAAGGAATGATCATTGTGTTTGAATAATAATTTGTGCAGGAATAAAAGGCGAGATAAAACGTATTGCATTGTCAGAGAAAGAAAGGCCTCTCATTTAACAGAATAACACGCATGAGACTTCCTTAATTGCTGTTTCACCCCCTGATTGTTATACATGAATGACTGTTCTGGTCAATACACCTAATCAGCAGACTAGGGGAGATAATAAGGAATCCGAGATGGGGTGGCTTTGCTTCTGTCTTTTGTTAAGTGCTTTTTTTTTTTTTTTTTTTGTCACCTTAATGAACATTACTAAAAGATTTTTTAAAACATTTATGATGTCAGACCTTTAAAATTTGTGTTTCACTCTTACTGGTGGTGTTAAGAACAATGTAATGTAAGATCAAATGTGTCTAACTTACACTATTATTGGTGATATAAGTCTATTTTTTAAAAAGAGAGAGAAAATACTTTTCGCATCTGAACCAACAAAATTGTCAGAGCCAATCAGAGCATTTATAATGCTTTTACTCAATAGTAAACCAGCACAGATTACCAAACTGCAGACATTTCTAATAAAACAATTCTTGAAGGGAAAAACCTTAGTCACTTTTGTGTGTACTGCCTGCCACCTGAATCGCATCAATAACACCTGATAACAAGGTTTTCCCTTCTTCAAGAATGAACAATGCTAGAGTAAAAAAATCTATGTCCTTTGATAATGATTTGGGTCGAATTTAATGGAAAATATGCAAAGCTGCGCTCCGTGGCATGGCAGAAATTTGAGCAGCCTCCGGAGCTATAGCTGGGCGCTGCCGACAGACGGCAGCAGCGGTGTGCGTACATTCATAGAAAACAATTGTTTGGAATTTTAGAACGCACCATGTTGTCCGCCAGACACATCCGGTGTGTGACCCCTTACTCTCATCTTGTTCTAAGTCCATATGACTTTCCTCTGTGGAACTCAGCAGAAGATGTTAGGCAGAATATACTATCCCTTTAAAAGATGTGGGTATTTTGAAAAAACAAACAAAATAATTAAGTTGATAATCTTAATGAACATCGATGATTATATGCACTCTGTGACTTTTATGTAGTCTTAAGCATTCATGGTGAGTAAGCATAGGAAATGTTTGCACTTTCATGTGAAGTGTCTCCTTTAGTAAGAGTTCACCATGATCAAAACTGCATTTGACTAAAGATTATGGGTCATTAGCTTTTTTTAGAATTAAAGCTGAGATCAGCAGCGGAAATGTTGTTTGTATACACATCCACATGTTTATTATCACCATGTCACAGGGCAGGTTTGATAACGGATAATCTACATGGATTTTTCATGTCGTAGAAGATGACTCGGACTTCTATAACGGCAGTTCATTAGTGTGTTTGTGTATGTGTGTTTTCACAGATGTACAGTAGAAAGGATTCTGTTGCCATCATAATTATCGAATGCAAATATTCCACTTGCGATCGCTGCAGTGAGATCATGGAGCGCAGATATTATGGAACAAGACTGCTGCTTCTGATTTGCTAAGTTTCCCGGTTCTGCCATACTGCACACTGGGGACGCAGTAGTGTGCTGGCATTTTTTTACCCAGGCCATATGGACATACTGAGAAGTGAACCCAGTGTAACCAGTGACAGAAAAGAGGCAAACCTTGCTTCCAGTGAAATGGTGCTATCAGAGCAGTTACGATCAAGTCCAAAAGACAACACAAATAGAAATAGTAGCATTCTGAGTGCTGTATATACTGTAGTGATGGGTAAAGCAGGAAGAAGGACAGCATAATTATAAGCAGTTGCGTTTGATAGCTGCTTCATTACTCACAAGGACATCCAGATAAAAGGTTTGTACTGTACAGTGTGCCCAAATATCTACACCCTGTTCCGATGTGTATTGCAAGCTTTATGATGGTTATTTCTTGAGGTAGACAAAAAAATTTAAACTGAATGTCCTGCTTTATGATTTTCAAGGACAAATTAACAAAAAGCAAATCAGAACTCATTAGTAAAAATGGTAATTAGTGGTGACTGCTCATAAATAGGAGTTTGTTATAAAGCTAACTCTTAGTATTAAACTTCACTGCACCATTTGATCTACGGACATACGTAGTGTGGCTTGATAAAGAGATGTGTTTTATTGCTTTTCTAAGTGACTGAATTTTCCATATCTAAGGACCAATATTTGGACCACACTTGGGGCTGTAAGCAATCACCTAGTTATGCCCTAGCAACAACCTAAAACAAACACTTTGCAATGCCTTATCAACAGTTGTCTCCGCCTCAGACGGCACGCCCAAGGTCCATGCACTAACTGTCTGATGCTTATAGTACACAAAACTGGAAAATGCTTTCTCAATCAGTCAGCGCAAATCTGATTGGCTGGTTCCATGGAACTTCCGAGAGTAGATGCACACAGGACGTTTCATCAGTCAGCCTGGAATCGGAGTTGTGTTCACAAGGATCCGCGTTGAAGGAAGTAGTAATTTGACCAAGTGTGCCAGGCTAGTGACATCAAATATTTTAAAGATATCAGAGTTTCGTTTGAGGCACATAGCAGAAAGTGATCCACGAGCAGAGCTGCATTTTCTGCTTGTTTACTTAGTTATGTCTGTGAAATTTACTATAATGAGGTTTTCTGTGCTGTACTTAGACTCTCTACACATTTTTTGTGGATACTCATGCACCATTATATAAATTATTATTATCTCTGATAACCCTGCCCCTAAATACCCCAATATGACAAAACCGACTGTGCTTGGTCACTTTACATGTCAGTTAGATGGCTTTTCCTGTCTAAATGGGTGGTTCTTGGCCAATTTAAGCAGCTATAGCCCCCAGACCTATGCCGCAGTCATAGGTCTGGCTAAGTGAGACAATGGCAACAGTGGCGGATAGTGCTTTTCAAAAGTGGAAAACCACACAGACTGTTGTCTTTGGTATTTGCAAAGTTGCTCTAATAAGCTGCTCAAACTACTCAAACAGTAATATTGCTTAACAAAAATAATGAACTAAGCTAATTTTTGCAACAAAATAGGCAAAATATCCCATTATGAAAGCTAAAATAAATGTGTTACGTCAGATTGCAAATAAATGCATATATATCTTCAAACCACCAAACACTCTAGACAGCTGTGCTTTAACATTCAATACCCTGTCAGTCACATCATACATCACCATTTCAATTATTGGCCATTTGTTGCAAAGTTCTGCCCATTTGAGAGCTTGACCAATCATCATACAGTACAGAGAAACCAGGTTTTGCAGGCAAAAATACATCTATTGAAAGCCCAATGTACAATAGAAAATTAGGTGCAGATCCAATACAAATAGTGCTCACAAAGCTTCCACAGACTCCAAGAGAAGCACAGCATCCCAGTGGGACTCAAAATGACATGTTTACTCTAAGGCTGAAATTATTAGTCGACGTTATCGACAATGTCGACAATAAAAAAATTGTCGACAAAATCTGCCATAGATTCCCTTTGAAGCATAGCACTCCTTCTATGGACATATTAATGTAAAAAAAAAAATGCTTGTGCCTGCCACTACACAGGAAGAAACCAGTTCCACCCGGAGATTGTAGAACCTCGCAAAGGTGTTGGGTGTTGCACAGCCCGCTGCTCTGCAAATGTCTGTTAGAGAGGCGCCAATGGTCAAGGCCCAGGAGGCCGCCACATTCCTGGTAGAATGGGCTCGTAGCCCTGCCGGGGGCGGCACATCCTGGGCGTGATATGCCATTGTTATGGCGTCAATGAACCAGTGGGCGATCCTCTGCTTGGAGACAGCGCTTCCTTTCCGCTGTCCACCAAAGCAGACAAAGAGCTGCTCAGAGACTCTAAAGCTCTGCGTGCGATCCAAATAGATGCGTAAAGCACGCACCAGACAAAGCAAAGTCAGGGCTGGGTCTGCCTCCTCCTGGGGCAGCACTTGCAGGTTCACCACCTGATCCCTAAAAGAGGTCATGGGAACCTTGAGCACATAGCCCGGTCGGGGTCTCAGGATCACGTGAGAGTAGCCCGGACCGAACTCCAGGCACGTTTCACTGACAGAGAATGCATTCAGGTCTCCTGCCCACTTGATGGAAGTGAGCGCAGTCAGGAGGGCAGTCTTCAAAGAGAGTGCCTTAAGATCAGCTGACTGCAAAGGCTCAAAGGGGGCTCTCTGTAGACCCTAAAGAACTACAGAGGTCCCATGAGGGAATGAGGTGTGGTCTGAAGGGATTCAACCTCCTGGAATCTGATGATCAGGTCGTGCTTCCCTAAGGACTTACCGTCCACTGTGTTGTGGTGTGCCGTTATAGCAGCTACATACACCTTCAAGGTGGAGGGGGACAGCTGCCCTTTCCAACCTCTCCTGCAGGAAGGCAAGCACTGATCCGACTGCGCATCTCTGGGGGTCTTCGTGTCGGGAAGAACACCACTTAGCGAACCGACACCACTTCAAGGCATACAGGTGCCTCGTAGAGGCGGTCCTAGCCTGAGTGATCGTGTCTACCACCACGGGTGGTAGGCCACTTAAGTCTTCTGCTTCCCTTCCAGGGGCCAGACATGGAGATTCCAGAGGTCTGGTCACGGGTGCCAGATGGTGCCCCGCCCCTGAGAAAGAAGGTCCTTCCTCAGGGGAACTCACCAGGGGGGCTGTCGCGAGGAGCATGAGGTCCGAGAACCATGTCTGGGTGGGCCAGTAGGGTGCTACCAGGACGACCTGCTCCTCGTCCTCCCTGACCTCACATATTTGCGTAGTCCAGGGGGCCAGCTGTGTGCCAGCGCGTCTATACCGAGAGGTGCCTCGGTCAGGGCGTACCAGAGCGGGCAGTGGGAGGATTCTTGGGAACCGAACAGGTCTACCTGTGCCTGCCCGAATCGACTCCAAATAAGCTGGACCACCTGAGGGTGGAGTCTCCACTCTCCCCTGAGGGTAACCTATCGTGACAGCGCGTCCGCTGCAGTGTTGAGGTCGCCCTGGATGTGAGTGGCTCGCAGCGACTTGAGGTACTGCTGACTCCAGAGGAGGAGACACGGGCGAGTTGTGACATACAACGGGAGCGTAAACCGCCTTGATGTTTGATGTATTGTCTGTACGAACTAACACATGCTTACCCTGGATCAACGGCCGAAACCTCCGCAGGGCGAGCAGAATTGCCAACAACTCGAGGCAGTTGATGTGCCAACGCAGCAGCAGGCCCTTCCAGGAGCCGGCGGCTGCGTGCCCGTTGCATACAGCGCCCCAGCCCGTTTTGGAGGCATCTGTCGTAACCATGACACACCTGGAGACCTGCTCTAGGGGAACACCTGCCTGTAGAAATGTGAGGTAGGTCCAAGGGCTGAAGAGACGGTGACAGACCGGCGTGATGACCACGCGATGTGTCCCGTAGTGCCATGCCCATCTCGGGACTCAAGTCTGGAGCCAGTGCTGAAGATTAGCCGCAACCCACCGCCTTTCTTCCGTACAATGAAGTAGGGGCTGTAAAACCCCTTCTTCATCTCGGCCAGAGGGACAGGCTCTATCACACCCTTCCGTAGGAGGGTAGCGATTTCCGCATGCAAGGTAGTGGCGTTCTCACCCTTCACCAAGGTGAAGTGGATGCCGCTGAACCTGGGCGGACGCCTGGTGAACTGATAGTGTAGCCGAGTCAGACGGTCCGGACCAGCCATCGCGACGGGTTGGAAAGCGCAAGTCATGCGTCCAAGCTCCGGGCGAGGGGACCAAGGGGACAATCTCGTCAGACGTACCGGCTGGTGGGGCCTCGCAGCGGGGCGGAGCCTGAGGTGCCACGCTGTGTTGTGGCAGTGCTGAGTTCAGGGGCATTGAAGCACTTACCTGGTTCCTTGTGACCACCCCCGGAACAGCCTGGGATGGGGGAGGAATAGGCCTGTCCTCGTGACCCGTGGAGACCGTCACATCGGGGGCGGATTTGTGACACAGCTGGGCGAGCAGGGGCGGAGAGACCAAACCTGCCAAAATGGAATGGTGGACGGTGGTCATGATGACAGTCGTGCGCACCGGGTATGTGACCCAAGGAACACATACACAAGTGGCTGCGGTACCCAAGAGTTCTTTTGCTGAACTCTTAGGTACCGCAGCCACTTGGGTATGTGGCGAAATTAAATGAAAAGGTAACAAAAGATTCTCCTCCCGGCCCTCCACCGGGGGATGGAGGCGTCTGTCGTAATCACGAGGCACCTGGAGACCTGCTCTAGGGGAAAGCCTGCCCGTAGAAATGTGAGGTCGATCCAAGGGCTGAAGAGACGGTGATGCCCATCTCGGGACTCGAGTCTGGAGCCAGTGCTGAAGTGGTCTCATATGCATCAACCCGAGCGGAGTGGCCACCGCTGAGGATGCAATATGCCCCAGGAGCCTCTGAAACAGTTTCAGTGGAACCGCTGTCTTCTGTCTGAATGCCTTCAAACAGGTCAGCACCGACTGTGCATGCTCGTTCGTGAGGCGTGCCGTCATCGAGACTGAGTCCAACTCCAAGCCGAGAAAAGAGATGCTCTGAACCGGGAGGAGCTTGCTCTTTCCCCAGTTGACCCGAAGCCCTAGTCGGATGAGGTGCGAGAGCACCAGGTCCCTGTGTGCACACAACATATCCCGAGAGTGAGCTAGGATTAGCCAGTCTTCGAGATAGTTGAGGATGTGAATGCCCATTTCCCTTAACAGGGCAAGGGCTGCCACTGCGACCTTCGTGAAGACGCGAGGGGACAAGGACTGGCCGAAAGGGAGGACTTTGTTCTGATACGCCCGACCCGCGAATACAAACCACAGGAAGGGTCTGTGTCGAGGTAGAATCGAGACATGGAAGTACGCATCCTTCAGGTCTACCGCCGCGAAACAATCTTGATGTCGGACACTCACTAGAATGCGTTTTTGCGTCAGCATCTTGAACTGGAGTCTGTGCATGGCCCGGTTCAGTACTCGCAGGTCAAAGATTGGCCGCAACCCACCACCATTCTTCCATACAAGAGCTCATCACCTTCGCGGGCTCCGAATAAGAGGTCGAACTCGCCGTGAGACTAGCCGGCGGACTCATCCGGAAGCCAGATCGGGGCAGATGAGCATGCTGGGGAATGGGAGGTCCGTGGGGGGATACCCGGCGGAGGTGGTCCCATTGGGGTCTCCAAATCACCCCCAGTGCTAGCCATGTTGGCCTCATACCCGTGGGTAGAAGGAACAGGGCGGGGAGCCGCTGGGGTGGCTTGCTTTCTTACAAAGTCAAGCCGTGACCGCATCGTTGCCATGGACATGTTCTCACAATGAGTACATGACCCATCCACGGATGCTGTCTCCGTGTGGGCAGCGCCCAGACACGAAAGACAGCGATCATGACCGTCAGAGGCGAGAGATAACGAGCGCAACCAGGAATAACACACAAACGGAAAGGCATCTTTAAAAAGACGTGTCTTTAAAAAGACGTTCCGTGTGTGCCGATCTTTCAGACAAATATACTCTTTTTTAGAACATACTCTTTTATTTCTGCTGAAGCGCCCAGGGGCGTTCTCTGCAGTGCACCAGTGCAGAGGGGGGAGAAGCCACTGAAATGCGCCGTCAGATCCAGCAGCGTTGAATGAACAGCCGTGGGAATTCAGCTCAGTGAGCATTGACCGTTCGGCTCTGAAGAGAAAATCTGAATGAGTAGTTGCATACCAGCTCCTTTTATACCCGTATTTTCAGGGGAATGGTATGCAAACTTTTCATTGGCCTTTTTTCAAAGACCAGAGGTGTTTCGGGCTCCCAAGAGTGACCCCTAGTGTCACTACATCGACACAACGGCGAGTGAGTGACAGATAGGGAACCAAATGTCTGAATCTGCACAAAACATCATTATTTACAAAGAGGCAACATTTTTCTGCAAGGGCAATAATATATATGTCAGTGTCAAAGTTCCCTTTGTGCCTTGTGTTATTTTTAATTCCTTGCACATAAAACAGCTAGAAATCATTTGTTGCTTGCCAGTTTCATTCTGTCGGTCTCTCTCTGCGCAAACTGTCAAAAGTATAATTAAAAGTCAAACTGAAAATATTATCTTTTAAACACTGTTTATGTTCTCAGAAAGCACTCAAACGCAACGCCTTTTATAGCAGTAGTTTTTAGAGTGCAGCCCAAGATGCCTGCCTGCTTAGATAAATGCCCCAAAAGCCAGCAAAATGATGGGGAATCATTTCCTACAAAATGACGGCCACACAATGCCATTTGTCAACGAGTATCTTCCTCTTCATTCTCCCTGCAGCCTAGCTGTTGGAAAATGGATCTACACTTGGCAACCGGTTCTCTGTAGCTTCAAGCACAATCGCTCATCTGTAGTGCAATCTGCTAAAGGAATCCATCATTTATGGCATAACACAGGCCAGCCTGGAATAAAGGCCCAGGGCAAGAGCTCTAGTAACTCAAGAAGAACATGTCAACAGTTCAGATAAAACGATTACAGGGGAATGATAAAATGTGAATGAGGAAAATGCAAAGCCTCGCTGTCTTTTCTCGTACATGGAGGCAGGATGATGGCTGAAGTACTTTTTGAAAGAGCTGTCACCATATCAGCCATTCACTGTGGTGTCCTTTCACAAGGCACAAAAACCTCCTTGTTTAACACATGAAAGCATTCCACAGTAAAAAGAAAAGTGAGTTTATGTGGTGTATAATAATCTTGTGGAAAGCATACTTTTCATTTTTATAGTTAAAGCAGATAGATAGATAGATAGATAGATAGATAGATAGATAGATAGACATAGATAGATAGATAGATAGATAGATCGATAAAATAAGGATTTGACAGTTCAGTTTTCCAATATGCACTTGTACAGTACCTTTTTAACAATCTGTTGAAACCACTTCCATAAACACATACTGCATAGAACATTCTTCAATAAACAAATAACATAACATAGCCGCTCATGTGCAAAAAACCATCAACCCCACTTTCATATGCAGCCCCAAGCCAATGAGTCCTCAAATGGTGGTGAAGAAAAGAAAGTGATGACGTCAGCTGCGCAATTAGTCTCTGAGACCAGAAACAGGCAGAGAGAGGAGCAAAACAAGAAAGAAAAGAAAACTGGTGATATATTTCCCACTTCCTAGTTAGCATGCATATCATACACAGCCCCTCTCAAATTAATTGGAGCATTCATATTAACGCTGTTTACCTTCAATCCATCAGTCTACCCTGACTGAAATTTGGCTAATGCAATGGAGCAGGGTGGAGTCCAGCTCAAAAAACGTCCTTGTCCCAAGAATGAGACTTTTCTGTCAGCGTTTTAAGATAAAGCCCATTCAAATCAATTCAGGGGATGTTGCCTGAGTCTCTGAAAGGCGTACTATGTAGCAAAAGGAATTACATTTAAAAACTTGCCAAGCATGTAAGGTTCTTTGTGAGAGTATAAAACCTCAAACCAGAGAGGCTTTTTATTGCTTGGTTGTGATAAAAATGCAGTGCAGTGAAAGTGTGAACAAACATCTTATATCATATCCAAAGGAATATCGAGTTTGTGAAAGGCCATCCCAGAAAAAATTCTGTAAAACAGCCTTTATTGTGTTACAACATGGGCCTTTATCCACACTGTAGCTCACTGGTTCTCAACTGGTTTTGCTTCAGAACCCAGATTTTATATTGGACATCAAGTGGCAACCCAATTCAGTGCCGAAATTGTTTATGGTACAAAATTAAGCAAAACATCTTGGTAAAGTCAAACACTGAAATGTACTAATATTCCCATAAACTACACAGGCTGAACAATATGCTAAATTATCAATGTGACATAGGCTAAATAGGAAAATTGACTTTGAGGTGTTATATTGTCTTTATAGTTTGAGAGTTTGGTTCTAAATGTCTCTTGAATTCTCGTTGCAATGTTGCCTCATTGCAAGTGAACCTGTATTTAACTTGAGTTTAATGTAGTCTGAGTCATATTTTCTCTAACGTTGCATTGTTTTGTTCATGGTTTCGAAGGATTAAAGTCTGTCCAACATAGTCTTTTGAAAACTCGTAATAATTTGTCATTACGTAATAATAGTCATTGTAAGATATCGTACGACATGGCTCATACGATATGGTTATTCCCATAGAGACCAACCAATCAACAAACAGAATTTTAAATTGATACAATACAGGCATCAAATCCACACAAGCTAGCCTTTTCAGTTTCAATACAATTTAAGCTCAATCAATATAATTTGTTGCATAATGTTGATTACCACAAAAATTGAATTTAACTTGTCCCTCCTTTTTTTTTTTTTTAAAGAAAAGCACAAATCTATGTTACATTGAGGCACTTACGACAGAAGTGAATGGGGGCCAATCTGTAAACGTTACCTACTATTTCAAAAGTATAGCCACAAGACATAAATAATATGTGTGTAAACATGATTTTAGTGTGATAAAATCACTTACTAACCTTTTCTGTGTAAAGTTATCCAATTTTACAACTTCGTTGTCATGTCAATGTAACGCTATGAACCTTAAAAACTATTATATAAACTTAACAGCTCAAATAATACACAATTTTTTAACAGAAGGATTAATGTGCTTTTATAAAATTATAAGCTTCATATTTCTGCCTTTAAACCCTCCAGAAATTGGCCCCATTCACTTCCATTGTAAGTGCCTCTGTATCCTTGATTTTTGCTTTTATAAAAGAAAAGGAGGGAAAAGTTACAATTATTTTTGTGGTAATCAACATTATGAAACAAATGTTGTCAGTTGAGCTTAATTTATATTGAACCTGGAATATTACTTTAAGAAAGGAAACGTCTATAAGCAAGGTTACTCATTCCATATACAAATGATTGATGTATTTCAGTAACCTTTTGTTTCTTCTGTGGTACACAAAATGTATTTTCCTATTAGTGTTTGGGTAAGGATTACACTTTATGGTTATGTTTAGGCTTGGAGTTTGGGTTAGGGGTTATACTTCAGAAAAATCGTAAGAATGCTCATTTAAAACCTAATGTTTCTGTTTCTTCTGTGGTACACAACTGTGATTTTCCTATTAAAATCATAGGTTGGGTTTTGGTAAGGGGTTAAATTTAGGGTAAATCGTAATAACATTGTTTTGGGAGTAATTGTCCTATGTTTTTGTACAAGCCAGATTTCTTATAATTTCACAGTCTTTTACTATTATTACGACTTGTCATGAGACCCTATCCATGTAACATAATCTGTGCATGTTCGAAGCAGTGACAAGTGAACGAAAAATGTGCGCACAAATACCATAAATTTAGACTGGATGCATGGATAGTTGCATTTTACTTTTTACATTTAGCATTGTTTTTTACTTCCATCCTCAAACCTTTCAGAACAGACCTGCTATTTTCGGGTCGCGACCCACCAGTTCAGTAACAGTGCCGTAGACTCTTTGCAAATTCCACAGGGAAAAATTAAGAATCCACAAATGCTGACATCATCCTTTAAGAATGGGCCAACAAGCATCACTGAGCATTTCAAGGGCATGCAGATAACTGCATATTGAATTAGAAATAATAGATTGTCTTTCAAGGACATTTTATAAATTTCTAATGAAATGTGCCTCTCTATAGCATTCACAAACAGATAAGGACAGAAATAACTAGATGGTGAAAATGTTGTCATATCATTTAGACATATCACCAATTACTGATGCTACTGGAGGAAAACACTATTGCCTAAGGGCTATGTAGGTTGATTAATTTTGCACAGTGTCTTCATCCCCAAGGAAGCAAGTATGTATTCCACGGACAAAAGTTTGTACTACCACTATTATTTTCATCACTCTTCCAAAGCTACGGTACTTTAGAACATCCAATGTGACACAGTGACTGATGTTAAATTTGGCACATTAATTGAGTCATGCTTTATGAATCCGTCTAAAGACAGGAAAATGACAACAAAAAAGCTATGCAGCATTGAGGCAACAAGGTAAAGAGATCTCCAACAAAGAGAGGTGCACTTTGTAAAATTCTGTTGCCAAGGTGATACAAAAAAGGAACTGTCAATGGAGAAAGTGGCAGTCAAATAAGAAAAATAATTTTTTAAAAAAATAAGAATTCATCTAGTGGACATTCTTTTGTCGGTTGACATCAGAGTGTAGTTCACTTTTTTTTATTTTTTAGGTCTTGCAATGAAGTAAACTGAGTTTCGGAAATTAGCATTGTTAGCGCCTTAATCAGTTTGTGACTCAGAGGAAATCATATTAGCAATATGAATGTAAGGCCATAAACAATGGTGCAGCATTTCTTGGCTGCTTATTGCCACAGAAGATGTTTAAATACTCCTTGAAATCTCTTGACAAATGCAGTTTTTTTGCCCTGTATTGACATATTTCCTATTTAAATTGGTTTGGGCGGGGCATATCACAGGGCTTGTCAGTTTTTTAAATAACCAATAGGCTTTAGTTTCGTCTGCATGAAAAATTATTTGTTACTTTATTGTAGGGGGAAGGACATTCCTATTCTAGAGAGCATTTGATTGGACAAAAGTCTGTGAAGTGCAAGATGAGTCATCAATATTTTTTGGTTTGTTTTCCTGGAAGAGAAAAACGATAAATATTTATGTATATCTGCTAAAAGTGAATTTTGTTGACATTTAGGAGTATGGATGGCCTCTAAGATAATAAACATGGACATAAAGCCATAAAACTCTTAAAGAGTCTTAAAAGATTTCTGCACCACTAGTGCCATCAAAAGGAATTACGGAAATAATGACTGTTTTCAAACAGGTTTCTTGAACACTCCCCATGTCTTCCATTGGTCAGGGAAGCAGATAGTCCAGTCCCAAACTCATGCCATTGGCTGAGCCAATGTTACTGTCTCAGGCTGGTTGGGATGCAATATTTTGATAGCACAAACCCACTGTGTTTATACTTTTCAGAGAAATCAACCTACCAGTAGCTCATTAATAGTTGTCTAGTATATTAAACATATATTTGTTTAAATTATTTTAATGGTGATGCATTGGGGGAACCCCTGAAATAGCCATACAGGAAATAATTTCAAAGCTGACAGTACTACAACTTACTGTGGAATTTGAAAATATTATGATTTTAAAGTAGTGAAAATTTGAAATAACATTAACTGCAGGCCTACACGTAGCAGTCTGTTTGTGATATCAAATATGAGACCAAAGCAACAACTGTATGATTTGCACAATGAAAAGCTCGTAGATTAGCCTGTGTCAGGCCCGGCAAGGCGCAATGGCAGAATGCCTGGAGTAACAAAATGCTCATTTACTGATTAAACTAATTTCTTAAAATGGCAGTCAAAGTAGCCAACTCAATTCACAAATGACTGAGCCTTTCTTTTGGCCACCCTCATTCACTTCTGAAGACATTCTTCCCACTTACCTCACCAACTCAACAGTCTGAATCTAAGCCATGGTTGAGAAGTATGAGACTATGAGATCAAATGTACTTGGTAATGAGAGTGTAGGCAGACAGGCTCATTAGGGTTATGCAAATGAGCGTTTCTGTTTTCCAACTGAGGATTGTGTAAAATGAAAGAAACATTAAAACACACCTGTCAGCACTGAGACACATCAAACGAGGCATACTTTTCCATCTCTGTCTGAACATGAGAATGTGTCTTGATCAACTTGACTCATTAACAATAAATACTACACCAAAACTTTTTAGTTTAAAATAATATTAATTAAAAAAAAAAAAGCTTCCAATGTGATTTTTAAAAATTTTCTATAGAAAACAGACACATTTTTTCTGTGCAAAACTCATCACCACAATGCTAGTGTGTTGTGGGTGGTTGCATGCATAGATATACTGTACATACATAGATGCCTCATTCAGGTGGTTTGGATACGTAAACCGCAGCGCCATCTTGGAACGGTCAACACGGAGAGCTGTTTGAATGTAAGTGAATGAGAAGAAGCTCAGACTGCTGCATAAACTGCTTTAGTGTGGAAACAGTTCATCATGTAATAAACTGACCGACTGGGTGCTAATTTTCAGCATATTTGCCATGATATATTCATTTGTAGAGGACTATATTTGCAGTTTGCTATGGGGGAAAAAACTGTTTTAGAAATAAAGTCAGGATTTTTTTATATCATCTAAAATATTGCCCAATGTTTCTGGAAAATCAGATAATCTGAAAGTTGGCTGGAAAAGACTAGACTTTTGCAGACCGTATCTGTCAATTTATATTCATGTGTTGACGGATGGCTCTTGACCTACAATGTAAAAAATGTGAGTTTGTGTGAGTTTACAGTAAATTCCTGGCTACTAGTTGCATGACTGTAATAATATATTTTACAGCAGTATTTCTACAATTTATTACAAATAAAAGACAACTGTATACTGTGACTTCACAGTGAACAGGACCAATAAATTACTGTAATGTAGCAGTGCTGTGTTGTAGAATCACAATGATCATCTGTATTTTTTTTTATCTACAGTGTTTGTTAATTGTCACCATCGTTGACTTTTGTATGCTGAGTGTTGATATCTTGCGTGCATGATTGACAACTCATGATAAAAAGTTAATGAGCAATAAAACCAACCATATTATAGCCTAGCTTTACAAACAATCCTTCCTCATTGTTCATTTAAAATGATACTATTTCTTTACTTTCAAATGCATCATATGGTGTAGTTTATACATCATGTATACCACTAAATTTAATATTTTCTCCATACATTAGAGTACAATAAATAGTGTTCTTAAACACAATTGCACCAACTGGGAGAAATGTAATTAAAAAAAAAGTAAGATAAGGTCCCACCTATCACGGTCTATAGAAACAGCTGCTAATAAGGTATCTATGTGTAGATGTCTATGGTTGCATGGGCTTTTTGGATGCTAAAGTGTTTTTAGTGATTTTTAGCATATTGCTGTGTGGTTGCTAGGGTGTTCTGGGTGGTTGCTAAGGTGGTGCTAGGTGGTTGTGTGGTTGGTTTGGGAAGTGTTGTAATGTTTCATTGTTACACATTACACAATGCATAATAACAGTTCAAATGAATGCACAGATAAATAAAAAAATATATTCAATGTAGGGATGTGTGGAGCGGGACATGGTCATGCGTCTGTCACTGGGGAGAGAGGAAGTGGTAAGGGCCATCACCTGGTGATTAATGATGCGTAAAACCTGTGTCTCATTACAGTGACAACGGAGATGGGCTTGGAAAAGACGCCGAGAATGCCAGTGAGGGAGAGAGAGTCCCACACAGACCTGACATTCCGTGAAGCTAAACGCTGCAAAGTTGCTGAACTTAAATATTTAGGAGTTATGTTGTCTCTTATGACTAAAGCTAAAGTAGATGCCCTGCTGTGAAGCTGAAAACCCAAAGACAGTTTATTAGACTGAGAAAAACCATTAAAGCTTGATTTACCTGGACTGCCATCCCTCTTCCCGCTTCCTTATTGCTGAATACAGGATGCCACAGTGTGAGTTTTTGATGGTTAGATTATCGTCTGAGATAAAACGCGTTTAACCGGTTTTACGATTATTTGCGCAGTTCTTACTATGCAACAGCACTGATGCAAAAAATGCATATCATATAACAATTGTCTAAATATCTAAGTGGACGTATTTCTGGGGGATATGTGGACGCTAAGGGAAGCCCAATAATAAGAAACCTGATAAATACACACACACACACAAAAGGAAGTAAAAAGAGATGCTCCAATCTAGGGCACAACACCGCTTATGCACATCCCGAGCTCAGTGATGTGCTTAAGTGTAAACAGAGTGCTTCAAAAGTGGGTAAATGTAAGATTATTGTGGGTGTGCAGGGCTGGATTGGTAATCCGGCATACCGGGCATTTTCCCGGTGGGCCGACGCACTTTTGGGGCCGATCAGGGGGCGGTTTGGCCATCTGGAGAACCGGGTGGGCCGGTGGGCCAGCCGCAAAACAGGCCGAATGGGCCGCGGTAAGCTGAAATGGGCCGCCGCGTTATGTAGAACGGGCCACAAAACAGTGCCGCGATATGCCGAAGGGGGCAGCGATATGCCGAAGGGGACAGCGACACAGTGCATAATAATGGGAACATTGTTTACAGCAGGCAATTTAAAGTCAGATCATGATTAAAATTGAAATTTATTGTTGAATGTGGTGAATTTGTACAGAAGCAAATTCACTCTAAGATTTACACTCTACAATATCAGGAAGATAAGACCCTTCCTCTCTGAACATGCCACACAACTGCTTGTCCAGTCACTTGTAATAACTAGATTGGACTACTGTAACACTCTCATTGCAGGCCTCCCTGCAAGTGCAATTAGACCCCTGCAAATGATCCAGAATGCAGCAGCACGTCTGGTCTTTAATGAACCAAAGAGAGCGCATGTTACACCACTCCTTGTCTCTCTCCACTGGCTGCCGGTTGATGCACGTATCAAATTCAAGGCCCTGATGCTGGCATACAGAACAGTCACTGGGTCTGCTCCAGCATACCTAAAATCATTTATGCAGAGCTACGCACCCACTAGAAGCCTGCGGTCGGCTAAGGAATGTCGCCTTGTTGTACCAACACAAAGAGGCACCAAAACACTTTCCCGGACTTTCAGCTTCATCGTACTACATTGGTGGAACGACCTTCCCAACTCCATCCGTGAAGTTGACTCACTCTCTGTCTTCAAAAAATGACTAAAAACACATCTTTTCCATGAGCACTTAATCGGTCATTAAAAAACAAATAAAAATGTTTTTCCTGTTTACTTTATTCAGTTTTGAATACTATTATGATGCTAATGAAACTTTGTAATACAGCACTTTTCATACCACTGTCTCCTAAGATGATTTGCTTATGTTTTCCTCTTTTGTAAGTCGCTTTGGATAAAAGTGTATGCCAAATGAATAAATGTAAATGTAATTGTAAATGTAAGCAATGCTTTAAATAATGAGGACGTTTTAGACACAACTTTTCAAAGTTTACTCGCTGATAGCACGCAAATGCCCCACACGCCGTCAGCACGCTTAAACATTACAAAAAGTGCCATCTTTAATTTATCACTTTAAAATCACCACAGCTAAAAATATTAAACGTACTAGTTTGTTGTTGCATGATTAGTGGAGCATCCTGTCCCATTTGTAGAATGTGTGTCTTTCTAGGACGTCTGTCTGCTTGTTTTACATCCATCGTATTCAGTCAGTCATTTAAATGCTGCCAAACAGCCGATTTAAGTCACTTCATTGATGGATATGAGTCTGGTATGTCGAATTCCTCTGTTATATTTTGGAATTCTTGTGGTTAAGCTTCAGTTTCACGTGAATTGAAAGTTCACGTTCAGTTCGCGGCACATGGCCATTAAAGCACCACGCAGCCACCATCCGTAACCATAGCAACAGCACTAGTACCTACACAGGCACAAGAGTTTTCCCATTTAGGCTTACAAAATCTTATGAAAACTCTTTTATATTATATATTTATACATTACATATAATATTTTTGCCATGTGTAAATAAAGCATTTCATGGTTTTTAACTGTGGAGTTTAATTTCTTTCGGTTAAATGTGATATTTTTAATCATGGGCGCTTGATGCTCTGAAAACCGAGTCCTCCATGCATTCACATTTAAATTTAAGAACGCTTTATATAAATTTTAAGACATTTTACACTGGATAGTTATTTTTAATAAAAACAGATAATTGCAAGGATTTATACCTGTGAATGGAAATCCACCTCAGCATTATCTGTAAAACCTTATTTAAAAATCCTCATCCAGTAATAATAAACGACTGTGAGTTCATGTATCCTGGTCAGTGCTGAGAAAAGTAACAGGTACCATGTGACACCGCCGTCTAGTTGGGCAATACCAACTCGTACAATGGAGGGGGTACTTAATTTTTTTTTGTCTCAGTATGACAGACTCACAGCTACACAACTGCAAGGTATCTCATTGATACAAATATATAAATAAGGACAGATGCATGATTGGGGGGAGGGGGGGTGCCCCCCGTCTCCCCCAATTCTACGCCAGTGGCGCCAGCAGTGTGACAAATCACGAACATGACTAGCACTATCGATGAATGTGTGTGTAACAGCGTGTCGTTTCTACTGCAAATTCAAGACAAATTGACCATCACACAAGCTTGGTCCTGAAGAGCAAGACATTAAAAAAATAGCTTGGCAATCAAAAGATAAGGGTAGGTGATGAGACATTGTATGTTTTGTATGATGACAAACTGTATGTCTACAAGCCTTGGCTCTTGAAACTTTCTGTTTTAAATTTACAGTGATTTAAAACATTATTATCATTATAAAGCATTTAATTTTTTAGTACTGTGGAAATGTGTAAATGGCATATAGATAAACATATTCTGTTTCTCTCCCTTTCCTCCATGGTGTTCTTCAACAACACTTTACATTATAAAATAATAATAAATAATTTTGATTAAGAATTTTGATCAAGTCAACATTTTAAGATACATGTAACTGCATACAGGTACAGTATGTAAGGAAATGCAAAGAAACATAATAATACATTTTTAATGATAAAAGATAAAAGGTTCCCCAATATCTCAAATAAACATAAGTGGTTATCTGAGTTACCAGTCTGGCCATTCTCTGTTGACCTCTCTCATCAACAAGGCATTTCCGTCCACAGAACTGCCGCTCACTGGATGTTTTTTGTTTTTGGCACCATTCGGAGTAAATTCTAGAGACCATTCTAGAATCGTGATACAAACTGTGGCGTAGTGGGCTAAAGCACATAACTGGTAATCAGAAGGTTGCTGGTTCAATCCCCACAGCCACCACCATTGTGTCCTTGAGCAAGGCACTTAACTTTGGTTGCTCCGGGGGTGTTGTCCCTGTAAATAAGTACACTGTAAGTCGCTTTGGATAAAAGCGTCTGCCAAATGCATAAATGTAAATGTAAAACTGAACCATGAGAAATATGAACCATTACACCCCTAGTAGCTACTGAAACCAGCTTGGTGCAACAGGCCTCTAGTGTACTGGAATAAAATTGCTTTTCGTAAAGTGCCACCTATTGTTCGGGAGTTAATTTTCTTCAATGTCTCGACCTTGGTGTGAAGAGACCTTTTGTCAGCAGTTAGTCTCGCAAATTCATATCGGATTTGGTGTGATTAGGGATGTGCAAAACTATAAAATGTCATAATCGAATAGTCGGTCGGTTGTTTGAATGACTAGTCGAGTAGCAGGTGTTAAGAATAATAATTAGGCTCCGTTATGTTCACGTGACCCCGATCAGACGGAAGTGCAGCACTTCAACATGGAAACTAATGGATATTCAACAAATAAATAGACTAAATTACTTTAACATCTTATTGTACAAAACTATTAATGTAAGAACAGTAAGAAATAAGAAAGGATCCAATTCAGAACAGCACAAAACTTGATGAATGCAGAATGACATGCTTCAGTGTAACCGGAGTGCTTCAGGGCGATCCTCGCTGCACACTCAAAAGCGCAGAACTGCACCTCACAAATACAGGAACATTACTCACAGCAGAGGATATAATGTCTGACAGTGATCGTCTTGAAATGTCTTGTTGATGCAGCACTTTGCTGTAACAAGAGTGCATAAAAAGACTAAACCTAAAGCATTACAATGACGAAACTTCTTGCAGAGGATTTTAATATTCACTGTTACGCACAACAAGATATCATCACGCAAAAACGCTCTCTAAGAAGTTGCGCCTCTCCATTAATTTGAGAATTACGTCTCTCATTAAAACCACCACCACTAAAAACTATTAATGTTAGTTGTCGACACCACCAAACAACTAGTCTGTTGTTAAATTCTGTCTTAAACCCTATGAGAGATGCTTTTTTGGATGCTACTCAAGAGACCTGTGATTAATTTTTTAACTTTTTTTACTCACCAAATCAAACATATTAAAGGTGCTATTGTACCTTCAAAATTTGTTCAACCACTAATACTGTTATGAACACTCCCTCTCGATAACCATCAGAGAGCGCCGTCACCCGAGTATTAACTGTTTCTCACAATTCCCATCATCCTCAGCGGGACTGATTACTACACACTTGTACTTTATTTCATGGACTATTTAAGCACCGCAAACACTGGGTTCAGTGTGAAGTCTTGTTTTTGCCCCGGCTAACATTTCTGAGCGTTTCTCCATATTAGTCTTCCTGTGTTTGAACTTCTGTCTGCCTTTTGACTTTGATCTGTTCCTGGATATACCCTTTGTGATTGTTTTCTGCCTGCCTCGACCCTCTGCCTGTTTTTTGACCACAATTATTGGATTTGCCTACGTTACTGTATATTTTGAATACTGACCTCTGCCTGTTGTATATTCTCTGTGACTTTAAAAGTAAAGCTGTAAATGGATGCAAAAATTTTAGGCCAATCTCTAAATTGCCTTTTATTTCCAAGATCTTGGAGTGAGTTGTCTATTTGCAGCTTTACTCCTATCTAAATACATTTGACTTTTTAGACACATTTCAGTCTTACTAATGATATTTTTCTCTCCATGGATTCAGGCTTACATGTTGTCTTAGTCTTATTAGTTCTTAGTACCGCGTTCGACACTATCGACCATAACATTCTTCTCAATCGTCTCGTGTAGGGTTGGCATCCAGGGTATGGCTCTCCAGTGGTTTGCCTCCTATCTAAAAGATAGGAAATTTTCTGTAAATGTAGGGAATTTCTCTTCTACATCCGCTCATTTATCATGTGGCATCCCTCAAGGGTCAATTTTAGGACCCTTATTATTTTCCTTGTATTTGCTTCCTCTGAGCTCTATTTTCCAGAAGTACAGCATATCCTATCACTGTTACGCTGACGATTCCAAATTTTACTTACCAGTGAGCTTAGACAAGAAGTGTTCATTTGATAATATCCTAAATTGCTTCGAAGATATTAAACATTGGCTGGCAAACAATTTTTTACAATTAAATGAAACCAAAACTGAAGTTCTGATTTTAGGTCCCTCCATGTCCTCCTTACCTGGCCTGGCTGCCCAGTTAGGTCCTCTGTCGTCGAATGTACAAGATCATGTAAGAAGTCTTGGAGTGATTTTAGATTCATCATTAATTTTTAATAAGTAAATTAGTGCCATTGTCAAGGGTAGCTTTTTCCACCTGAGATCTATCGCTAAAGTCAAAATTTTCTTTCCAGCAAAGACCTGGAAATTGTGATCCACTCACTAATTTCATCAAGGTCATTGTACATTGGCCTCCCTCAAACTGCGTTATCCCACCTACAGCTGGTTCAAAATGCAGCAGCTAGACTTTTGACAGGGTCAGGAAAGAGGGATCACATTACCCCTGTATTAGTGTCTCTACACTGGCTTCCCATAAAATTCATGACCGATTTAAAAATTCTGCTTTATGTTTACAAGGCACTATCTGGTCTTGCGTCCAAATACATCAGTGACCTTCTCGTCCCTTACTTCCCCACCAGAGCACTCAGGTCTTCTCATCAACTTCTTTTGAGGGTTCCTCATTGTCGCTATAGATCTAGGGTGATCGTACCTTCTCTGAAGTATGTCCTAAACTCTGGAATAGTCTCCCTTACCATGTGAAGTCAGCTTCTTCAATAGCCATTTTTAAATCCTCTTTGAAAACATATTTATATTCTGTAGCATTTGAATAGGACTTTTTAATAGGTTAAATTAGGTAAATACTTGATGCAGTTTTTAATTGTATCTATTTATTTATTATTATTTCTTTTTTTTTATGTATATAATTCTGTCATTGTTTATTTATTTGACTGATTTGTAAAGCACTTTGGGTCAGCATCTTGCTTTGACTTGACTAAATGACTATCGACTATCCTGGCACATTCCTAATGTGCATAGGCCTTAAGTCTTCATCTGCCAGTCAAAATTGTAAATCAAATCACTACTGAAAAATCAAAGCACAGCCAATAAACCACATGATATGTTGTATCATTCATGCATGTAGCACAAATGCTGTGGGACAAGTTGCAAACCGAAGTTTAATACTTAAGGTTTGCATCTAGAGATGCAAGGGTGCGCCTTATGCAATTCAAGATTTTACATAGATTTTATTGGACCCCGTTTAGATTGTACAGGCTTGGTCTTAAAGACACACCCACCTGCTGGCGACGCCAATCGGATGATAGAGACACGGCCCATGTTTTTTGGTGGTGTATTGAGATACAGGAATTCTGGTTGAAGTTTCAGATTTTTGTGTGTGACGTGTTGGGCACTCGGGTTTCGTTTTGCCCCAGACTCTGTGTTTTGGGCGATGGGGAGGTCATCGATGTGGGGAACAGTCACATAGAGAATTGGGTTCTGACCAGTGTGATGATCGCCAGGCAGATTATTTTGAGGTTTGGAGGTCAGCTGGTGTGCCCCCATTTCGGGAGTGGTGCATGGAGATGGGGAGGGTGGCAAGAGGTGTCATTTGGAAGACAGGGTAACTTGGATTTGTTTGTTAAGAAATGGGGCAACTATTTCGAGTTTTTGGAGGGCTCTCGGGGTGGGGCGTGGAGAGAGTAGTATAGTTTTAATTGAGTATGATTATAATTTTTGTGTGTGTGTGTGTGTGTGTGTGTGGGTGGGTGTGTGTGTGTGTGTGTTTGTTTGCTTTTTTGTGTGTGTTTTTACTCATGTGTGACCACGGGGATGTTTGTTGGGGGTTGGGGTGGGGTGGTTGTGGGGTTTAAATGTTGAATGTATATATAAATTCAGCAAAAAAAGAAACGTCCTCTCACTTTCAACTGCTTTTATTTTCAGAAAATTTAACATGTGTAAATATTTCTATGAACATAAAAAGATTCAACAACTAAGACATAAACTGAACAAGTTTCACAGACATGTGACTAACAGAAATGGAATAATGTGTCCCTGAACAAAGTGGGGGTCAAAATCAAAAGTAACAGTCAGTATATGTTGTGGCCACCAGCTGCATTAAGTACTGCAGTGCATCTCCTCCTCATGGACTGCACTAGATTTGCCAGTTCTTGCTGTGAGATTTTACCCCACTCTTCCACCAAGGCACTTGCAAGTTCCCGGACATTTCTGGGGGGAATGGCCCTAGCCCTCACCCTCTGATCCAACAGGTCCCAGACGTGCTTAATGGGATTGAGATCCGAGCTCTTCGCTGGCCATAGCAGAACACTGACATTCCTGTCTTGCAGGAAATCATGCACAGAACGAGCAGTATGGCTGGTGGCACTGTCATGCTGGAGGGTCATGTCAGGATGAGCCTGCAGGAAGGGTACTAGATGAGGGAGGAGGATGTCTTCCTGCAATGACAACAAGTTCAGTCCGATGATGCTGTGACACACCGCCCCAGACCATGACGGACCCTCCTCCTCCAAATCGATCCTGCTCCAGAGTACAGGCCTCGGTGTAATGCTCATTCCTTCGACGATAAACACGAGTCCGACCATCACCCCTGGTGAGACAAAACCGCAACTCGTCAATGAAGAGCACTTTTTGCCAATCCTGTCTGTTCCAGCGAAGGTGGGTTTGTGCCCATAGGTGACCTTGTTGCCAGTGATGTCTGGTAAGGACCTGCCTTACAACAGGCCTACAAGCCCCCAGTCCAGCCTCTCTCAGCCTATTGCGGACAGTCTGAGCACTGATGAAGGGATTGTGCATTCCTGGTGTAACTCGGGCAGTTGTTGTTGCCATCCTGTACCTGTCCCTCAGGTGTGATATTCGGATGTACCGATCCTGTGCAGGTGTTGTTACACATGGTCTGCCACTGTGAGGACAATCAGCTGTCCTTCCTGTCTCCCTGTAGTGCTGACTTAGGCACCTCACAGTACGGACATTGCAATTAATTGCCCTGGCCACATCTGCAGTCCTCATACAGTACCTCCATGCAGCATGCCAAAGGCACATTCACGCAGATGAGCAGGGACCCTGGGCATCCTTCTTTTGGTGTCAGAGTCAGTAGAAAGGTTTGTTTTAAGTTTTTATAACTGTGACCTTAATTGCCTACCATCTATTAGCTGTTAGTCTTAATGACCGTTCCACAGGTGCATGTTCATTAATTGTTTATGGTTCATTGAACAAGCATGGAAAACATTGTTTAAACCCTTTACAATAAAGATCTGTAAAGTTATTTGGATTTTTACAAAATTATCTTTAAAATACAGTGTCCTGAAAAAGGGAAATTTCTTTTTTTGCTGAGTTTATATATGTTTTTGCTTTTCTTTATTATTGTAAGGATTAATAAAAAACTTTCATTACAAAAAAAGAAAAAATACTTAAGGTTAGACATAAGAACCTTTCCTTAGCAAGCACTGCTAATTATACAGGGAGAAGAGGAGCATAGCGATACAACAAAAGCACACCCTGTCTAATGACCCAGTGATATGTGAGATGTCTGCGGCTCTACATATCCATGTTAAAACAGCAAAGCAATTGATTTAAGTATAAAAGTGTCTTACAGAGAAATCAAAAGGGCAAGACAATGGCAAATTTTATTTAGAGGTAAGTAAAGCTGCTTTTAGCTCCAAGGTGTCAGTGCCTCCTGCAAGACATCACCGCCTCCCCCTTTATTTTCTGCCTGGTGTCCATTTAAAAGATGTCAGTGAAGCCAATGAATGTGAAAGGGGGTCTGATGAAGCGGCAAGAGAAAATTGTGCTGACTCACTGCAATCAAGCCGAGTCGTGCTGTCACCCTCAAGACCACAAATCTTAACTGCCTTCTGAATAATTTACATTCTTCTGATCTGTCAAGACAGAACTTCATAATACAACACACACATATATCGGCAAATAAGCTCCCATGGGAGGGATCCCTCCATCTGTTAGGCAGAGTAAACATCAAAACACCTTTCTAGCCCTGACCCAATCACACGGCCACTCTCCTCTATCCAAGCTGTCCTCCCCTTGGCGAACACATACAGCAAATGGGACACTTTTTAAAACCTGAATGAAGAGTAATTTCCATTCTACCAGCCTTGCGAGAGGGTGGAGAGGAAGAGAGAGGGGTTTTTGTCACTCAGCCCAGGAGGCAATAAGAGCACACAGATGCAAGCTAATGGGGCAGAGAGGATGGATCTTATCTGGTTTGTGCCTAGGGAGAAAAAAGGCACAAATCAAGAGGTTTTATTAAATTATGAAGACGGTTATGTCATAGTGCATAGTGTGGAACTTTTTATATTACTGAGATACAGTAGAAAGATATTTATCTAAGAGTAAGGCTGTGTCCAAAACCTGACGAATGCTGCCTTCTCATACATTATACAGATGTAGGAAGGCATCAAGGCATGTCCAAACCCAATGTTTGCATTTTCTTCACTGCCTAAGATATCCAACAATCCTGTGTGCGTGGTTCGGTGATTGGTTAAAGAAGAAAAATGGTGTCTGACATATGATTTAAAGCTGATCTCGGTAATGTTTTCGATCTTATAATACTTTCTTATGTCCCATTTTAATATGCAGAGCCAACTATAAGTTAGCCATTTGTAGGTTGATTTCCTTAAGAGTGTAACACTGTGGCTCTGTGGCATTATCAAATAATTCCTCTGTTTGTTTGAGTGGCCCATCCAGCCTGACCCAGCAACATTACTCGCTTTTCCACTATTGAGGCCAGCGCAAGCCATGGCTATAAACTGATCAGCCGGGCCAGTAGCCTCGGACTTCCAGCCGTGAGACCAAAACCGATCTGCATTCCCACCTTCGGGCCAATTAGCCCCGCAGCATTGCCCTAAAACTGCCCTTAATACGCCACCCTGGTGCCAGTGTCACACACCCTGCCCATTTCACAAGCAAGAAGGAAACTTAAGCTGAGGTAACAGACTCTGGAGACTAGCTAGCCCTCAAAATGATTTGTACTTTGTCCGCAATTTTTTTGTATTTTTCCCGAACCTGTACCGTTGTGTGCTGGATACACAATATACTTAAACACGTCTTCGTTTCGGCAGGTGCCATCAATCTAATGTTGCACATTTTCATCAGCTCAAATATTCAGAGCCCTGATTTCATCTACTGACCAGTACTGACAATTCTCCACTGATCTGTTGAGGTAAGCTGGTAGCTAGATATGAAAGATTGGGAAATTAGTATCTCGGTGCTGAAACCTCTGACCTGACTCAGCGACACTCCGCCTTTGACACTGACCCCGCCTCATTCCCCAGTTGGTCTTCTTTGGCCCGAGGGTAATCGGTGGGCCAAAGGTACTTGGCCGATGGCCCCGAGGAAGCCCTGAGGAGGCACGATGAAGCCCCTGAAGTGACGGTGTGAACGCAACTGGCACTGGTACACACTAGCTGGCCCTCGTTTGGCCCGATATTGGAAATGCAGCTATTGACTCAACCAAAGGTGTGATTCTGGGGCAGGACTATCTTTTTGTACAACCAGTGGAAGACGAGGGGATTTTTCTGGGATCTGTTAGAAAACTGATTAGTTTTGCTCTTCCATTTGGTAATGCTAGTGGTGCAGAAATTAAACATTTCAGCTTTAAAAATTTCCGTTAATTTATAAATGTCTTTTTTTATGGGTTTTTTAAGACTTATGATTTAATTTCTACCAAAAATATGCATTGTAGTCTGGTTATCTGTAAACCTCAATTAAATTGAATTTAAACTTTGCAACATTGTTGCAACATAAATGTATCACATGTTAGCCTATTGTCAACAGGTAAACTCATGAGATGTTATATGCAGTAGGAATGCTGAGAGCATGTTTGAGCCGTGTGTAGGAGGCCAGTTAGATATTATATCTCTTAACAGTATACCATTAATAGCATGCTGTGCGCAATTAGTCGAAACACTGTGCGACAGTAAAAGCTTGCAAGCAGTAAACAACATAATTTTTTTCTTTTGATAAACTGCACCATTTAATGTTTGCCACTTTGTATTGCTACAGCCTTGTCAGAAATTAAACTGTTGGTTTAAAGCTTATTGGTGGTGTTTGCTCACGAACACATCACAATTAGTCTACTATTGCCCATACTTAGCACAAAACATTTAAGCGTAACTCGTGCGAACCATTTGAATATGAATGATACCTCAATGTTATAGGTGGCTTGTTAAGAAGAGAGGCGTGCTATTTCTTTTTTTTAAATAATCACACTTCTTGTCTGGCAGATGCTAAAACAAGCACAAAAAATCCCTTAACGTTACATTGAAAATGTCATAATGGTGTTCTTTTGGTGTTCTTCATGTTAATAACTTTCATCTGGACACAATACTACAATTCACATATGAGATTTGGACATCCAGACCAATGCACTTCTATGCTTAGACAAAATGTCCATTCATCACTATCAAAGATAAGTTATTATTCTTCTAAATTTGTGTGCTACTATTTTATTATGCTACACTAAAACATGACCACTGTGGTTTTCAAAATATCAGGTCACGTCATTCATTGACCAATGAATATCTGTGACTTTTAAATGACCTTTCCAGTTATTTGTCATAACTGGATAAGGATCTTTTTTTTTTTTTTATCAGTCAAATTCACTCATAAATTAGATATCATACGGCTTGCAAGCAATGGCAATATTTATAAAATATTTTAGAACAGAACATAACTAGGGGAAAAAAATACATTCATAATAGAAATATCATGACTTAAGATTTCATTCATTTCCGTGACTTTTCAAACATATATTTTTTTTTTAAATCCCTTATATTTCCAGTTGTTTCATGAAGCCTGAAAAGTTACTGGACTTTTCCACCTTGACTGACCTGAGCAGCTTCAAGCAAAGTATACATTTTCCACACACAAAACGGGTGCTGTTGCATTACACACACAAGACACTCAACAAACAACACAAATGAATCAACAATTCGATATATACATTTCTCTAAGTGTGTCCCTGCTCTGTTACTCATGCGCTCTGAGCATCTTTCAGTTAATTGGCTTCTCCCGCCACGCGAAGCGCGCGCAACTGCCCCCGGTGCCACACCCTCTTTTCATTAATCAATGGCAGCATCCGCCTGTTAACTAAATCCTCAGTTGCATCTCACTCGTCAAAAAGCTATTTTGAATTGTACAGCAGCTGCACTTTTATGTTTAAACCGCAAATTGAAACGTTATAATGCACGTGATGAAATAACATAAAATAGTTATTTAGTTATTCACAGTTTGAATGGGAAGAGTTGCAATATCTTTAGGCCAATATCTGAATGAACGACTTCCTTTATTTAAGTCTACTCACGTGGATAAGGGTTGAATATAAGCGCTGTCGCCTCAATGGTGATCTCTGTGCAAAACGTTAGTCTACTTGCACGATTGATCATTTACAGGTATTATTTAGCATAACGCAGCAGAAACAACGGAATTCACATTTTTACTATAATAAACCAAAATGTGCTGTTTATAAAACAACCACATGACAAAGGACAAAAACAAACCCTTGTTAAAACTCCGGCCTGCTGCACAAAACGTCATAATACAGAATAACGCAAGATTTCCACCTCACCGTGAGGACATAGGCTGAGTCTTCGATTTAAACGCTGAGATTACACATTCAGCCTATTTACAGCGGACAGTTGATGAATAGTGAGCATACACAGGATGTCATCAACCCAACAAAGAGCCCTACCTGTCTCTCCAGGTTTGACGCTCGGATTTCCGTCCAAACGCTGACCATTTAGGTCTCGCGCCAGCGATTTCCGCCGCCCTTCTGCTGCTTTTCTCCGTCAAAGGAGGATGGAGACTGTGCGAAAGGATAAATGAGCAGAGCAGCTGACGGAGGGGTAAGAACAGCTCTCGGATGGATGGATGAGAGGAGAGGAGAGGAGGAGAGGCGGTTAGGGGGCGTATGCGCGCTGGAATACACTGAGAGGGAGCTTTAAACTGAACATGCACCGATGTCATCATCACAGATCCGCCTAAAGGCACTATTGCATTTTTGTTTCCTTTCAAATACTCTATAGACTACATTACAAAAAATGAGACCAGGCTTAATTCATTCATTTTACTCATGCACACGTTTATCAGATTCTGTGAACCACTGACAGATAGACGTGTGCATATATTATTGTGTATGTTGTGAGAAATAGAGGGTTAAAAAAAACTGCTATGAGAACAAGCTACTACATAGAATAGAGCAGAATAGAATAGATCAGAATTGAATAGAATAGAATAGAATAGAATAGAATAGACTGTAAAAAGTGCTAACTTCCAATTGTCAATTTAAGGAGCTATTTCTACGTGATCTAACCCTTAAAAGTAGTTTGTTAGTGTAATGTATTTAGGTTGATTCAGTGTTCATAAATAAGATTTTAATTCAGATGTTACCACATGAAGCACATTTTTAAAGGGATAGTTCAACCAAAAATGAAAAATCTCTCATCATTTATTCACCCTTATGCCACCCCAGATGTGTACGACTTTATTTCTTCTGCAGAACACAAACGAAGATTTTCAGAAGAGTATTTCAGCTCTGTTGGTCCATACAATACAAGTGAATGGTGACCAGTACTTTGTAGGTCCAAAATGCACACAAATGCAGCATAAAAGTAATCCATAAAGACTCCAGTGGTTAAATCCATGTCTTCAGAAGCTATAAATATTGAATCAGATCAATATTTAAATCCTTTTTTACTATAAATCTCCACTTTCACTTTCTTTTTCTTTTGTTTTTGACAATTCCCATTCTTCGTGCATATCGCCACCTACTGGGCAGGGAGGAGAATTTATA
The DNA here is from genome assembly GCF_019703515.2 of Myxocyprinus asiaticus. Lineage (NCBI taxonomy): Eukaryota > Metazoa > Chordata > Actinopteri > Cypriniformes > Catostomidae > Myxocyprinus > Myxocyprinus asiaticus. Next base: position 33,462,747 of record NC_059372.1, read on the forward strand.
GTGAAAATCTAGCAACTCTTTAACAAAAAAAAAAAAACATAAATCATGTTTGAGGTATGACTGTGTGTAATTTAAGTTGTGGAACAACTGTTTACCACAGACCTAATTGTACTCATAAATTGAAACACCCTATTATAAAAATCCATAGGAAAATCCAGAGGGAACTCATGGAGAATTAGCCTTCCGGGTTCGCATGCAAATTGATGTCATGGCTCTATTGAATTTTTATTATTCAATTAAGCATGAACAGACCATCAAAACACGCATTTTGTAACACAAAAACAATTCATTAACAACAAAAACATACAAACCGTCAATTACACATGTACTCTATGGTAATCACAACCATATATTATTTTAATTAATGGCATATTTTTTCCAGATCAATTAGAGGAAAAAATTATGGAATCACTCAATGTTAAGGAAAAAATTATGAAATCATCAACAAGAAAATCACAATTAGTACTTTGTTGCTCCTCTTCTGGCTTTTATGACGGCCTGAATTCTTTGAGGCATGGACTTCACTAATGAAAAACAATATTCTCCATCAAGCTGGTTCCAACTTTCTCGAATAGTGGTCGACAGATCAGCTTTGCAGGATGGAGCCTTGCCATGGACCAATTTTTTCAATTTCCACCATAAATTTTCAATCGGATTGAGATCCGAACTGTTTGCTGGCCATGTCATTGAGTTGATATGCCTTTCCTGAAGAAAAGCTTTAACACTCTTTGCTCTGTGGCAAGATGCATTATTATCCTGAAAAATGACTTCATCATCACCAAATCTATTTTCTAATGATGGAATGAGAAAAGTGTCCAATGTTTCAATGTACACCTGTGCATTGACTGTTGAGGCAATGATTGCCATCATCCCTGGTCCTTTACCTGACATGCATGCAACCCCATATCATAAATGACTGAGGAAATTTGATTATTTTCTTCAGGCAGTCATCTTTATACAGTGGCATGCAAAAGTTTGGGCACCCCTGATCAAAATTTGTGTTGCTGTGAATAGCTAAGCGAGCAAAAGATGGCCTGATTTCCAAAAGGCATTAAGTTAAAGATGACACATTTCTTTAATATTTTAAGCAATTTTACTTTTTTATTTCCATCTTTTACAGTTTAAAAAAAAACAAAAAAGGAAAAGGGCCCAAAGCAAAAGTTTAGGCACCCTGCATGGTCAGTATTTATTAACACCCCCTTTGGCAAGTATCACAGCTTGTAAAAGCTTTTCGTGGCCAGCTAAGAGTCTTTCAATTTTTGTTTGGGGGATTTTCACCCATTCTTCCTTGCAAAAGACTTCTAGTTCTGTGAGATTCTTGGGCCATCTTGCATGCACTGCTCTTTTGAGGTCTATCCACAGATTTTCGATGTTTAGGTCAGGGGACTGTGAGGGCCATAGCAAAACCTTCAGCTTGCGCCTCTTGAGGTAGTCCATTGTGGATTTTGAGGTGTGTTTAGGATCGTTATACTGTAGTAGAAGCAATCCTCTTTTCAACTTCAGATTTTTTACAGATGGTGTGATGTTTGCTTCCAGAATTTGCTGGTATTTAATTAAATACATTCTTTCCTCTTCCAGTGAAATGTTCCCCTGTGCCACTGGCATCAACACAAGCCCAAAGCATGATCGATCCACCCCCGTCAACTTGACCTCCACCGTTCCTGTTAACTGCCATTTCTTAATTACATTATGAACTGAGGAAACGGCTACCTGAAAACGCTTTGCTATCTTCTTATAGCCTTCTCCTGCTTTGTGGGCATCAATTATTTTAATTTTCAGAGTGCTAGGCAGCTGCGTAGAGGAGCCCATGGCTGCTGATTGTTGGGACAAGATTTGAGGAGTCAGAGTATTTGTAAAGCTTTGAAATTTGCATCACCTGGCCTTTCCAAATGATGATTGTGAACAAGCCATAGCCCTAACAAGCTAATTAAGTTCTGAGACCTGAGGCCCAAACATTTGCATGCCACTGTATGTTTCATTAGAACGGCACCAGACAAAAGTTCCAGCATCATTGCCTTGGCCAATGCAGATTCGTGATTCATCACTGAATATCACTTTCATCCAATCATCCAGTAGCCTTGTTTTCTTCTGTTTAGGTGTTCATGCTGGTTTTCAGTTGGCTTTTCTATATGTAAATCCCATTTCATTCAGCCAGTTTCTTACAGTTCTGTCACAAACATTGACTCCTGTTTCCGCCCATTTGTTTTTCATTTGTTTTGTTGTGCATTTTCTATTTTCATGGCATATTGCTTTGAGTTTTTTATCCTGACGCTTTGACTTCTTCTTTGGTCTACCTGTACGTTTTCCATTTATAACCTTCCCATTTTGTTTTATACTTGCACCACATTTTAGACACAGCTGACTGGGAACAACCAACTTCTTTTGCCACACTCCGTGTTGGATTTCCTTCTTGAAGGAGATTTATAATCCTTTCCATTGTTTCAACTGACAACTGTCAATGGCCATGTTTCCTTTCAATTAGCCAAGTCCAACAGCTCGTTAAGGTCTGTAAGCACTCTATTTTAACTGCAGACTAATTAGCATTTTTAGAGTTGTGCCGGTATTTGTTTTAGAAATGCAAATTAAAGGTGATTCCATCATTTTTTCCTCAACATTGAGTGATTCCATAATTTTTTCCTATTAAAATAAATATAATCTAATTTGTTTGAGGGATGTTTCACGAAGCCAGAATGTTCAGCTATTAAACAAAAATAGTTTTGTGTCATATCTGTGATTTGTTTATTGCTGCGAAGTAAAAAAGCTGTGTGAACATCCTCTAAGTGTGGTGATTCCATAATTTTTGCCAGGGGTTGTAGTCACAAACTGCTGACTACTGAGCATCTGGTGCACAGTTTTGAGCACTTTTGTATGAAAATCATATCCAATCCAAGTGTAAGGAAAGAATTATGAGACATTTTAAATGTATCATAGTTGCAGCATGATCGTACACCTTGAATACAAATCCTTGTCCCTAGAAATCAAAACATATACTCTACATCTTATCATGTTGAAAGAATCCTGACCCAACACAAATGCACAAGCTGTCTATCAAAAAGCACTCCTATCTGATGTGTATCACTCACTTCTGAACTAACATAACAGTTGCAAGCGTACTGCTGATGAATCAGAACACAATCACTTGATTCATTATTAAATGTGCATTGAACTGTTACAGTATGTGAAGGCTCCTAAACTGTTTTATTATTGTTGTTGTTGTTGTTGTTGTTGTTGATGATGATGATGATGATGATGTTGTTGTTGTTGTTTTGTTCTCTTTGGTTTTAAAACTAAAGTTTTAAAAAGTTGTTATGCATTCAAAATATATAACGCCATATCCATCCCATTGAGAAATATTCCTCTATCCATGCAAATAATTGTGATAATTTGTATTGTAATGTTGCATATTCAGCCCTATTAAACAGCAAGTTAGAATAGCCTGATGTGAAATTTCCTCTACAGTAATGCATGTGTAATTACATGCTGAGGAAATTGCAGCAAAGTATTATAAATGACACAGCCACCGTATATACTGTTGTGTATATGTGTCTGACCTGTATGATGCTATTAATCTAGATTAGACTGAGATTAGATTATTCCTGTCATTGGTCAAAAAACATAGAGGAAAAACTTTCCTCAACAATCTTTTAGATTGTCTTTTGTCTAGGAAAGCTCCTATGTTGAGTGGTTGTTTGAAGTCCTTCTGTGTTAGAAGGTATAAAGCCTCTCGTAATGTCATAGATGGAATACCATTAAGAAGCAAGTGTACAGATCAAGTGCATACTGCATTCCATTCCATAGACTTTTGAAGAACGCTCTCTTCGAGTAGATTTATTTGTAACTTTACAGCATTTTTGTGATAAATCTTTATGGGTCTTATTGTGAAGTTTCAGATAAACTTGTGTAACTTGCAACAGGAACAGTGTGTATTTTAATTATGTCAATAAGCACAAACATTATATAGACAAAATTATAATATAAAAGAATATTCGGGTAGAATATTTTAATAGAAATTAAGCTCAATCGACAACATTTGTGGCATAATGTTGATTACCACAAAAATAATTTCGACTTCTTTTCTTTAAAAAAAAAATCGAGGTTACAGTGAGACACTTACAATAGAAGTGAATGGGGACAATTTTGGATGGTTTAAACGCAGAAATGTGAAACTTCTAATTTTATAAAAGCACTTAAATTAATTCGTCTGTTAAAACTCCTATATTATTTCAACTGTAAAATTGTTTAAATTGTCTTTTTTTTTTTTTTAAAGAAAAGGAGGGACGAGTTGAAATACATTTTGTGGTAATCAACATTATTTCACAAATGCTGTTGATTGAGCTTAACTTTGAACCCGGAACATTCCATTAATTCTCATATAAAGTGAATCATTTGATATATATGTAGATTTATGTCTGAAATATGTATTCTTAACAGTCATTGGAGTAAAATTATTTACAGTATAAATTACAACTTTAGTTGTTCTTGCTATTAACATTTCGACCAGATGATGGCAGTCTATTGTTTTTCAGACCATACATAGTTTCAGTCTTGGGACATTGTGCTTTTTTTCCACAGTAGACTGATGTCAAGTATGTTACTCCTATTTGCACAGAATATGTGGGAAAACAATTGTAGGGGTCGAGTGCGATCTTTGGAGTAATTACCATCATTATGCACATTTCACTGGGAAACAACACCCTTGTTTTCAGTCCTTTGTGGTTTGCAGAAAATGTCATGAAAAGTCATTGCAGTGTTACAGATAACATCAGATAGATGGGGACTATAGATGGGGACTGTTAAAAGTGAAAATCCATAAGAGTGAGCTACTTTGAAAGTCCCACAACCTGCTCAAAACCGCCTGGGAACTTCCCTGAAACAACAAAGATTCTTGTTATCTGGAATGTGGCGAAACTGATGAGTTTGTGTAACTGATGGACTGGGGGAGGTAGGTGTGTCTCAAAAAAAAATTGAAACACATCTACAGAGCATCTTACTCATTAGAAATCAGAGAGGACAATTCATCAAAACTAATGTGCAAGGGAGTACAAGCACAGAAATCCGTCAGTTGAGGAGAGAATTGTCTCATTGGGTTATTTTAGGGAGGTGTGCAATATTCTTGCTGTTTTAGAATGATATTGCAATGTTTCCTTTAGAATGACCTTTTAGATATTGTATAAGTCATTAAGTCAAGTCATTTTTATTTGTATAGCGCTTTTCACAACACACATCTTTTCAAAGCAGCTTTACAGGAAATCATGCATTAACAAAAAAAATAAACTGTAATATCTATAATGTTTTACAGTGATCATTGTGTAGTTTGATTAAATATGATTGTAAAATGATGTATAGAAATTAAATAATAATTGTATTTAGAACCCCTGTGAGCAAGTCGAAGGTGACTGTGGCAAGGAAAACAAAACTCCACAAGATCTTGGTTAATGGAGAAAAATAACCTTGAGAGAATCCAGGCTCTCTGTGGGGGCCAGTTCCCCTCTGGCTAAACAACATGAATATAATGCCAGTATTAGTTATTTGTGTGCAGTGCAAGTCATGGCTTTAACTTTGTAAATTAAGCGTTAAGGTCCAGTGTTTTAAAAATAAAAATAAAATAGTTTTTATGAACTTTAAGATTAATGAATAATGTCTTTGAAGTCCATCCTGGATTAACTGCAGTAGTTTACATAGATGCATTGTCCTTTGTTAGTTGGCTGATGAAGGCTTTTGTTGGCAATTAAATTATAGTGTATGTATTCAATTTCAAGAGTGTAGTCCATCAGTAGACAAAGGTGATGCAGGCAGAAATCAATGATGGTGCATCGCAATTCAACCTGCAGGTCATTTCGGTGAGGTTCGGTGGGATCCATCCTAAATCCAAGGTTCAGGCAGTGGCATATGAAGTATCCGATGTCTTACAGTTGGAGTTGGCATCAGTTCATCCTGTGAAGTCAAAAGACTGAAGTGATGTCTGGCTAGCACCGGCTGTAATTTGTCGTCATCTCTCAGCAACACGTAGCAGTGGAGTCCAACACCAAGCAGGAACGGAGCTGGATCTGGCAGGCTCTGGTAACCTCGGGATATGAATTCCAAGGTTGAGTCATGGAAACAAATAGAATAATATTAGCATAGATGCCATTCAATTTTATGCAGAGTTACAGATCATGATGGATGTTTCTGGTTCTGGGAGACCTAACTAAAGTAGCCTAATTGTGAATTGAAGGATAAAATAGGTGTATGTCTGGCTAAATAGATGAGTCTTTAGTCTAGACTTAAACTGAGTGAGTGTGTCTGCATCCCGAACAGTGTTAGGGAGACTATTCCATAGTTTAGGAGCCAAGTATGAAAAGGATCTACCTCCTTTTGTGGATTTTAATATTCTTGGAATTATTAACAAGTCAGAATTTTGTGATTGTAATGAACGTGATGGAATATAGCATGGTAGAAGGTCACTTAAGTAATGTCGAGCTAGACCATTCAAAGCTTTGTATGTAGTTAACAGAATTGTCAAATTAATATGAAATTTAACAGGTAGCCAATGTAACGACGATAAAATGGGGCTAATATGATCATATTTCTTGGTTCTAGTCAGCACTCTGGCAGCTGCATTTTGAACCAATTCAAGTTTATTTATTGAACTTGCTGGACATCCTCCTAGTAATGCATTACAATAATCTAGTCTTGAGGTCATGAACGCATGAATTCGTTTTTCGGCATCAGCAACAGAGGGCATGTGTCGTAATTTAGCAAAATTTCTCAGGTGGGAGAATGCTGTTCTACAAACATTGGAAATTGTATTATCAAAGGACAGTTTGGTATCAAATATAACACCTAAGTTCATTGCTGAAGAAGACAACATATTAGTACATCCATCGAGAGTCAAATGATATTTTAGCGGCTTATTTTTAGAGGTTTTTGAATCATTAGTAGCTCTGTTTTGTTGGAATTGAGTAGAAAGAAATTTCTGGCCATCCAATCTTTGATTTCATTGATACACGCTAATTTTCCTTGGGTTTAGAAGAAATATAAAGTTGGGTATCGTCAGCATAACAGTGGAAACTTATTCCATGATTCCTGATAATATTTCCCAGGGGAAGCATGTATAAGGAGAAAAGCAGAGGTCCTAAAACTGACAATTCCTCGTTTACACATACAAAGTGGTAGCGGTCTGATAAATAGGACCTAAACCATGCTAATGCAAGTCCACTTATGCCAACATAATCCTCCAGCCTATTCAAGAGAATGTCATGATCTATCATGTCGAAGGCAGCACTAAGATCTAAAAGCACTAGAAGAGAAATACAGCCACGATCAGATGATAAGAGGAAGTCATTTGAAACTCTGATAAGTGCAGTCTCTGTACAGTGATGAGGCCTAAATCCTGACTGAAATTGTTCATATATTCCATTTCTCTAGAAATGAACATAGTTGGGAGGACACTACCTTTACTAGTATTTTCGGCATAAATGGTAGATTTGAAATCGGTCTGTAATTAGCCAATTCTCTAGGATCAAGCTGTGGCTTCTTAATAAGCAGTTTGATAACTGCCATTTTAAAGTTTCTTGGGACATGTCCTAAGGATAGTGAGGAGTTAATATTATTAAGAAGAGGTTCTGAGATTACTGGGAATACTTCTTTTAAGAGCTTGTTTGGTATTGGATCTAACAAACATGTTGTGGCTTTTGATTTTTTTTTTAAGTTTTATTAGCTCTTCATGACCTATGACAATGAGATTGAAGTTGCTTGTGAGCAAAATTATGAGACACTGTTTTCTGAGGTGCTGTGACAGTTGATTGCATAGTTCCAATTTTATTTCTGATTATTTCAATTTTATCAGTAAAGAAATTCATGAAGTCATTACTATTGTACTGTGATGGAATATCTGGTTCAGTCGATGCTTTATTCCTAACCAATTTAGCCACAGTACTGAATAAACACCTAGGATTGTTGTGGTTATTTTCTATGAGTTTGCTAAAATATGCGGACCTGACAGCTTTAGTGCTCGTCTGTAGCTACAGACACTATCCTTCCATGCATCACAAAATACCTCTAATTTTGTATTCTTCCACTTGCGCTCCATTTTCCGAGCTGCTCTCTTGAGAGCATGAGTGTGATCATTGTACCATGGTGTAGGGCTTTTTTCTTAAATTTTCTTTAATCGAAGGGGGGCGACACTATCAAGAGTGCTAGAAAAGACTGTATTTATATTTTCTGTTATTTCATCAACTTCTTCTACACTTTTTGGCTTACTGAGTATGTGAGATAATTCTGGAAGATTATTAATGAAGCTATCTTTAGTGGTCGAAAGAATAGTTCTACCTGAATGATAGCGTGGTGTAGATTGAGTGACATTAGCTGATCGCAGCATACAAGAGACGAGGTAATGATCCGAGATGTCATCGCTCTGCAGCAGAATTTCTATATTATCAACATCAACTCCATATGACAGAATTAAATCTAGCGTATGATTATGGCGATGAGTTGGTCCTTGTCACATTTTGTCTGACTCCAAGAGAGTTGAGAATATCGATAAATGCTAATCCCAATGTGTCATTTTCATTATCTATGTGAATGTTGAAGTCACCAACAATTAAAGCTCTATCTACAGTAACTACAAGATTTGATAAAAAATGTGCAAATTCATCAAGGAAATCAGAATAAGGCCCGGGTGATCTATGTACTGTAGCAAGGGCAAAAAAATGACAGAGTTTTTTTATTTATATCTATATCTGACGGTGTCACATTAAGCATTATTAGTTCAAAAGAATTAAACTTATATCCTGTCCTCTGAGTAACACCAAAAACAACACTGTAAATTGTAGCAGCACCTCCTCCTAGACCCTTCAGACGAGGCTCATGTTTATAACAATAACCTGGGGGAGAAGATTAATTTAAACTAATATATTCATCCGGTTTAAGCCAGGTTTCAGTCAAACAAAGCACATCCAAACTATGATCTGTAATAATTTCATTTACAATTAGTGCTTTGGTAGAAAGAGATCTAATGTTTAGTAGCCCTATCTTTATATTATGTTTATTTAAAAAATAAAAAAATAAAAAAAACATTTTCCAAGTTTGACCGTACTCAGATTTTTTCTAAATGATTTAGTGAGGGTTTTGTGTTTGGTAGTTCAGGGAACAGACACAGTCTGTGTATGATATCTAGGTGATACAGTCTCTATGTGTTGTAGTTTATGTGACCTATGTGACGTCTCAAGGCAGCTAGCAGACATTCGGATTAACAAGTTTGTCTGCTTCCTGACCTAGACCCCAGTTGGTCAACCACTGTCATTATTAAGACTATGAGCCAAATTACTAGAGAGGAGAGTGACACCTTCCCTGGAGGGATGTAGTCCATCTCTCTTTTACAGGTCAGGTTTATCCCCAAAACTCTTCTAATTGTCTATAAATCCTATGTTATTGTCCAGACACCAGACACTGAGAAAAACAGTGTGTACTGTATACAATGCTTTGCACAAGATATATGTACAGTACATAAAGATTCACAAATATACTGTATAGGGAAGACCAGGGCTAGTTGTCACACATTTTACTTTAGTGAATATTTATCAGGGTTGGTTTAGTTTTAAAAGTCTATTTCTGTATAGGCACATATACCTTAATGTCTTGGCTACAATAAAAGCTTTGATAACTTTCCACCATCTTTGACCAGGGAAAAAAGATACAGTTATTGAACTGATACAGTTGACCTTTTGTGACAACATTTCCCAATGGCACAAGTGCATCAAATATTGTAATTATGAAAACAATAAATAAAAAAATAAAAAAAAAATAATAATATATATATATATATATATATAAACACATTTAAAACAAATGTGACAACTTTCCCCTACCTGACATTTATGAAAAATACTGTTGTCCTGAGATTTTGTATTTGACCCTTGCCTAAATGTATGCTAGTGGGATTGAATTGTGTTCACTTGTATACCCAACAGTTAAAAATGGGATTTTGGAATTAAGTTTTAAGGATAAAATTCACAAACATATTCTAATATACAGTAAGAGGGTTTTGAACTACTGTGCTGTATGTGTTTGAAACCAACATACAAAACCACAGCTAAAAAGATTACTTGACTCAAAACCTTGACAACCATGACAACTAGCCCCAGTAGCTCCCATATATTGAAGGAAATACAAGAATAAAAACAATAAATAAATAAAACAGGGACAAAAGGGCTGCCACTCATCAAGGTCACAGTCCTTTTTGTTTGGAGCCAAGTGTCCATCCAATAATGAGTGTACTCTCAAAGCACCGCATTCATCAAAACCAGATCAGTTCTGATTGTCAGCATTAATAGGGTGTCTCTGCAATATATGCATTACATTGTGTATGTATATAGTGCTATCATTTAGTGGAATTAATGGAAAAAGGCAGTTCATTTGGAAAATCCCCAAATTGTGTGTTTAATTACCATGGACTTGGAAAGGATTACCAGGATGAACCAATCTGGGAGGCTCCTAAGAGGCATGACAGCTCCAAGTCCAGCTGGATTTGTGGTAGATAAGCATACTTTGATTGATGTACAGATAACACTTTACAATAAGGTTAAATTCATTCATATTAGTTAATGCATTAGGTATCATAAACTAACAAGGAACAGTATATTTTTACAGCATTTATGGTTGCACTTTGTTTTATAGTATGTGTATTGTCAATATACTTACAATGTACTTACCCAAGAAAGTACTGTGTAATATTAGCAATAACTGGTTAGGGTTAGGTTTAGGGTTAGTACCTAGTAATTACTGTAGTTGTTATAATTATATAGTACGTAAATGTAGAACAGTACTGTAAAATAAAGTTACCACATTTATTAATCTTTGTTCATGTTAGTTAATAGACATACGGTTGTTCATTGTTAGTTCATGTTAGTTCATAGTGCTTTAACTAATGTTAACATATACAACTTCTGATTTAAAAAATGTATTACTATATGTTGAAATTAACATTAACCAAGATTTATTAAAGTATTGTTCATTGTTAGGACAAGTTCACCCAAACATTTAAATTCAGTCATTGTTTACTCACCCCTGTGTTGTTATAACCCCATATGACGTTCTTTCTTTTTCTTAACACAAAGGGAGAAATTGTGAAATAATTTTGTGCTCAGTGATGTCATACAATGGCAGTTTATGGTGATCACATCTTCAAGCTTCAAAAGGACACAAAAGTATAATTCAGAAGTCTAATAAATGATTCCATCAGACTCATGATTGTTATGAAAGCATACGATAAGGTTTGGTGCGAAACAACCCAAAATCTAATGTATTATTTAGTGATAATGTTCACTGACCTTTGATCTCCTGGATGCGTTCATGATAGGGCACGAGAGCAAGAGTTCACGGAGCCCCCTCGCGACATTGGGGCGTTCAAGCAAAAACTCATTTCGTTTATCTAAAAACAGGTTCTCCACAGTGATCGCGACAACAGAACACAACACAGCTGCACACAAACAAGAGAACAGAACTTACTAAACATGTCTGAAGAGTTTGTAGTCGAAGCCTTATTTTTTTTAACAGAGTACTCGGAAATCATAGAGGAGGCTACAGGCAGTCACAGTCACAACGTGTCCTAACCTGACAGCAATCAACAAGCCTTAAACGGTATATTTTCTATGATAATCAGAGTTTTTGTGCTAACCAGTGACAAGCGATGGTAAATTCTATTAATCTTTTGTTTTCTATTTTTGGCATTGCGTGGGTAACTCAGTCCACTGTGAACTGGCACCAGTCCAAAAACTTTCAAAAAATAAGGCTGGGCATAGAAATGCACAAATTCTTCGACTCCAAACTTTTCAGACATGTTTAGTAAGTTCTGTTCTCTGTTTTGTGTGCAGCTGTGTTGTGTTCTTTTGTTACTATCGCTGTGGAGGACCTGTTTTTAGATAAACAAAATGAGTTTTCACTTGAACATACCAGTGTCGCGAGGGGGCTGTGTGAACTGTTGCTCTCGTGCCCTATCATGAACGCACATGGTCAGTGAACATTTTCACTAAATAATACATTAGATTTCGGTTTGCTTCTCACCAAACCTTATTGTATGCTTATCGGAGGCGGCATCACCCTGAAGTCTACCAGCCATCTCATCTCCAACCACCCACAAGCCCCCAGCCACCACCACCCCCAGATCAGCAAGGCTGGAATCGGGCAGATTCGTCTTTGTGAAGAACGCATGAATCAATCTACGGACAAGGTTACCCTGGAAGAAATCTTGCTTCCTTCTGCTCTGACAATATTCCAATTCTAAAGGATTGGTTTTTCCAGAAGGACAATGCTCCATACCGCACAGCCAGGTCAATCAAGGTGTGGATGGAGGACCACTAGATCAAGATCCTGTCATGTCCAGCCCAATCTCCAGACCTGAATCCCACTGAAAACCTCTGGAATGTGAACAAGAGGAAGATGGATGGCCACATGCCATCAAACAAAGCTGAGCTGCTTGAATTATTGCCAGGAGTGACATAAAGTCACCCAACAGCAATGTGAAAGACTGGTAGAGAGCATGCCAAGACACATGAAAGCTGTGATTGAAAATCAGGGTTATTCCACCAAATTATGATTTCTGAACTCTTCCTAAGTTAAAACATTAGTATTGTGTTGTTTAAAAAATAAATATGAACTTGTTTTCTTTGGATTATTTGAGGTTATTTTGGCCATTTGTCATTTTCTGCAAATAAATGCTCTAAATGACAATATTTTTATTTGGAATTTGGGAGAAATGTTGTCAGTACTTTATAGAATAAAACAAAAATGTTAATTTTATTCAAACACATACCTTTAAATAGTAAATCCAGAGAAACTGATAACTTTGCAGTGGTCTCTTAATTTTCTCCAGAGCTGTATATATTCATGTTGTGGTTAAAAAGGTAGATTATTCGTTGCTGTAATTTAAATAGAGTGATGATAATATGTAAGCAATTTGATATTGGATATAAAATCTTGGAGTCTGTAAACCATCTGGGATCGAAGACTTCCAACATGTTGAATTAATCAGGTCTCAATATTCTCTATCAAAGCCTTGAATCTCACCCTCCTTGGATGCCATTTCAAGTCTACATTCAAGCATTTATCTTTATTGAATTGAAGCAGAACTGGGTGAGTGTACCCCCGATTCTTCCTTGTTTCAGTCTCTGATATATCTCCCTTGCATCTGAATTAACCATGCATGTATACTGTATGCAGTAATAATATATAGTTGTCTAAAAGATCTTCTGCATGTCACATAAGATTACATCCAAAATGTGCATTAATGCAAAGAAATGTGTGATGCAGCAGTTTTCTTCTGAATCAAAGCACATGCTTATCATTTTCAACTAAAAAGAGGGAAGTCTCATTTTTTGGGCAATAGGAAGTGGTGTAATTTCAGAAAATGACTATAATAAACCATTTAGAAAAAATAAAATAAAAATATCAGAATTTTTAGAACAAAGATTTTTGTTTCACATTCCATTAAGAGTAAAGATTTTAAATATCCAATAAACATTTATGTTATGTATGATGTTATCTATTTAATATTGGCAGAAAATGGAAGGCTTCACAAGGAAAAGTACAGAAATGCTGTAGCCTCTGACAGATTCTAAATTAAAATCCTGATAGGTTTAGGGTTGGGGTTTGGGCAAGGGGATAGTCTTTACGGCTAGGTTTAGGTTTGGGTTTGGGTTAGGGGTCTAACTGTGGTTGGTTGAATTTTCTCATTGGGAATAAAAGTTACATACGTTTTTGTACAAGCCAGGTGGATAGGTACAATTTCTTATGATTTTGCCATCTGGTTAACTCAAACAAATTATTTCGAGTTCAACATGAGATCGGGGTGGTGTGTTAAAGTGAATTTTTCAGCATTTTTTCTTTTTTATTCCCATCAAAAGAAAAGTATATTCCATATTAATACCTGCAGATATGAAATTATGTCAAGAAAGACAACCTATTAGCCAATTGTTTCAATTTGTAGGAGACAAGTTTGACTGTAATTAGAATTCATCTTTGGGCTATATTATTTTAGCCTGCAGAAGGGTTACTCTACACACCATGGCAAAGTGTGAGAAAATAATTTCTGTATTATTTCATGGCTGGGACTGGGAAAAGCTTCAGATGTGTGTTGTTTCACTTGCATGTGCCATTAAACTGGTTTTGTGCATATGTGTAATTATTGATGTATCATATATTTTCTTTACATTGCTTTTTAGTGCTTCTAAAGCACTGAGACCCCCAGGCAACACTTACAGGGCTGTTGATTGAGTGAGGTGGGATAACTGGGAATGTTGTCCCAGGCCCTGTGATGAGGGGGCCCACTAAGGTCCTCTATGATGTAGCCTACTCATTGGGCCCCCATACAAATGTTGTCCCAAGCCTTGTGAATTGTAGCTGAGGCCCTGAGCACATGCATAAGAATTTGCTTCCAAGAATGTTTTTCATGACAACAACTGAAAGTGCTGATGAAAACCTTGTTTGTTGTTGGAAACAGGCACCTTTGGAAATCATATTCACAAAGGATTATTGCATGTATAGTAGTAATTAATTTTCTTAGAAACAGTACGTTGATGATATAGTAATTTAGAAAATGTTATTATAAAATATCAAACCTCCACTCTTAATGTATACAAAATGAAGTGGTCAGATAATGTATTTGACATGAATGTACTGTATAGTCAGTCTATTGGCAAGTCAAGGTATGTATGCACATGCATTTGAATGAGCCATGTGAATGAGTTTACATACCAAGAATGCTACAATTGCTTTCTGATAATAGCAAAATTATAGCAACATTGAGTTCTTATTTCCTTCTGTCCACAAAAATGAGAGATTTTTGTTTGTGAGCTGCTTCTGTTCTTTTTTTCCCCCACATAATTGTTGTGGAATTCCTCTGTCTTCCATTGCAGCCAACCCGGATCCTTATGGGAACACTGCCTGATCGCTTGTGGGTTTGAGTCTGGGTTAGGCATAGGCAGTTCCTCGCCCAAATATGGCTACTACCAAGACCCTTATGAAATTCAGGAATGTAAATGTACCATTTTGCATTAGAATGAATTGCATGTCTATCTAATAGCCTATTTTATCAATCTGGAAAAGAACATTAACGTCTGACTCTGTTGTATATCTCTAGGCACATTGTGAAACAAATATCAAACAGACAGACATCTTCTGTTATATTTTATGTTTTAATAAGTGATGCATTTTTATATCTAAAATTGCACATTTTAAGGTAATAAATTATACCTCCAGATCCTTAAGAGATTTATATAAGGGCTTGAAATGTAACCCTTATGAACATAGCCCTGGTCAGGCTTTATGCTGAAGAGGAAATTGAGGTCACAGGCTCACTGAGGTGGGTCTAAATGTATGTTTGCTTTGAAGTGGTCTAATCTGTGTGGGTTAGAGGAAAAACCTTTTCACTACATAGCATCTCTCCTGCATAGAAACCACCAATGTATGCCAATGTAAGACCTCCATATCCAATTTAATCAAGTGGTCTCAAAATAATCTTAATTTGTTTTCATAGGTATGTTTCCCTAGATCGTAGCTTACTGTATGTCACACAGGGCTTAGAGTACTGCCTGTCTGTCTGTATATTTTAAGCAAATTTTGTATAAGTAAAATGTTTGACCCTTAGGGGACTTATTGGATTACATATGAAAACACTCAATAACACTTAATAAGGGTGGAATCAAAAGAATGTAGACTATACTCCGACTATAATTTATAACTATATACTTAGACTATATGCCTTGACTTAGGATCCTAAGGAAAACCTTGAGGTCGGAATTCCACCAACGGAATTTAAATTTTTCATTAAGCACTGAAAAAATGACGAGTTTTTGCACAGTTTTTCCTAAGTAAATCTTAATTAAATAAAACAAAGTAAAATTGATTTAACTTTATGATATAATATTGATTAAAGTTAGTGTGTAAATTTAACAAACTTTTTAGTAAATTCAGTCACTTTTACTCACAAAAATGGTATACATGGTACTTAACTAAGCGTAATAAATTTAAATAAACATTTATTAGAGCATATAATTTTGAATTTTCTTTTCATACATATTTTTAATGATGTACTACATGACAGTCAGAAGCCTCCCAGAGGGAATTTTAATGCATGCTATGTAGTTTATGAGACTATGTCACCTTTGCAATGGACCGATAAATAAAGCTGTGCATGCAGACCTCAATCAACAGATCATAAATGGGTAATTTTGAGTAGAAAATGACCTTAAGACTGCACAAAACAAGAAGTTACAAGAAACACAATTAACAATAAAAACCATGTGAATAAACTTGCAAACAGTGAAACCATGCAAGCTCATTAATTATTCAAGCCAAGGTCAAGCCAAGGTCAAACCAAGGGGGTGGGGGTGGGGGTGGGGGGGGGGGGTTTGAGAATTATTGAAGCATAATGCATTTTTATGCCATGTCGTTCATAACAGTTGTCAGTTGAGGACGCTAATAACAGTTTCACGTTAGGGGGGGGCACCACACTACAGCATTTGTAAAATTGTCTAAGGTCCGTTTTAAGTGAATGGTTATTAAAGTTTTTCAATATCATTAATCATGTGTAAATTATTATCTAGAGGTCCGGGCCGCTACCAAAACAGAGCATAGTTGATGCTGTCACGTGATGCATGTTCCATTTGTCAGCGCTGGAAATGATGTGCCAATCACAGTCGTTTATTAATGGATAGGCATTTTTTTAATGCTTTTATAGTTACTGCTGAGGTGGATTTACATTCACAGGTATTAATCCTTATTATCAGTTTTTATTCAAAATAAATATACAGCGTAAAACTGTCTCCAATGAGATATAAAACGCTGTAAGATTTTATAGATAAAACAGCCTAAACAGTCAGTGGCTGATAACGTTTTCAACTTAAGTCTGTTCCACATACAAAACTAGCGTATTAATTTTAAAAACATAGAATATCACACGAGTCATATGGAGTTTGGAATGAAGGTTAGTAAATTATGTTAGAATTTGTACCTACCCTAACCCTAACTCTAACCTACACTACCCTACCCACCGTACCCTACCCCTAACCTACACTACCCTACCTACCCTAATCCTAACCATAACCATAACCATATTGTCATAACTGATTCCAATGGGGAACACAATTCGATACAACAGCAGCCCTGCTTACAGCACCTTTAATACATGATGAAACATTGTAAAAATAACAAACAATCATAAATAATATTTATTTTTAAACTAGAGCATTTAGTTTTGACATGTTTTAATGTGAAATTAATGTAATATTTTCAAGTTCACACTTTAACTTACTCAATGTAGAAAGTACTTAAAGGTGCAGTATGGAAGATTCAGAAACCCTTGTTATAAATGACACCTGTGGCCATTAAGTGAACTGCAGCCAGCTACCTGTTGCTCGTGCTCGTGCACACACTCCATAGGGATGCGAGCGAGCATCTGCCAAAACAATGACATAATGTACAAAGAGACTGAACGTGATTCACCGGCATCATGCTGACATATGAGGTAGCATAATTAAAATTACACAGTTAAGATTGTTTTACTACAAACTTTGAGACTAAACTAAAACTACTTATCAGCTAACATAGCATACTGATACACACATACAGCTACATACTACCGAACTATACCAGACAGATTACTGTTGCACTATTGTATGTTTTGTATGTCATCTGTTGTACAAGAATCA